>NC_080408.1:32184264-32500147 GCF_030265065.1 Corythoichthys intestinalis | reverse complement strand
GAGCTGGCCAGTCACTCGTTAGAAAGTTCTACTTTTTTTTTTTTTTTTTAAACTGTCTAATGCTGGTCGCAGCGAGAGCGTGAGCCGTGGTGTCAACCAGGGAAACGGGCTCCTCTCTGGGGGTTCTCTGGCAGCCCGCCTCTAGCGCGGGCCTGTGCTCCGCCAGCTCCAACTCGGGCAGGTCGTCCGTGAGAGGCGTGTGAATGGCGCCATCGCAACACGAGCACACCTAGACGACGAAAACAACGGCTTAGAGGCATATAGTCACTAGATGAATGTTCATTAGATACACTTGCACAATAAGGTGTTACATCAAGTGATGATGTGACCAGAAATAGTTTCTCCTCCACTGGCTTAAAAGCGCGATTGCAGCCTCCCCTAGTGGTCTGGTTTCTATTTTATAATTTTTAGATGCTCAAATGATTCAAAAGAAATACAGTACATTTTTTGCAATAAAGTACTGTTACATGAATGCGATTATTTGAAATATGTTGTCATAGAAATTCTTGGTGATTAGTCAGATTTATTCTTGAGTTTTGTATGATCATGTAATTTGGTTATTTTGAATGTACAGTATGGGTTACCGTTTTTAAAAATATCTATGGCGGAAAACACTCAGGTGACCCCCAATTTAGCCAACTTTCAAAATGGTCCGATATGCACGTGTGATACATCATTGGAAAGCTTAAAATCTCAATTTTCTGGGGGAAGAAATTTTTTTAACTGGAGGGCATTTAAAAAAAAAAAAAAATTAAACAGCAAAACCCTATCCAGAGGTGAGCGCACGCGAGAGCAGAATTACAGACGCCATGATTTTAACGAGATATTATCGCATACTTACCTTGTTTCGATCCAAAACCTCCTTGTAGCATGTATCACTGAGTGTCAAGACACAGCTGTGAATGGCCACAGCTGGATTTTTGGGGGATTTTATGGGTGAAACATGTTAATATAACAAAAAACGCGATGCAGAAATTGCAGACATCAAGGAGTGGTCAAGATTTTCTTTGTCATATTTTACCCTTTTAAACGTTTTTTTTTTTTTCTTCATTTTTTCTTTGTTTGGATCGATTATTCATCATCTAACATATCGGGAAAAATGCGACAGTAACAAAAAAATACAATTTAGCGATAGTTATGAGGTAGATATCCGTGACTTTTTTACAGACACCATTTTTTTCATTGTGACGTCATTTATTTAAAACTTAAAATATGCGCGTGAATAATCTTCTTTCCAAACGAAATATTAGACATCAATTAATGATTCTAAGCTAAAAATGACAGACATTTGGAATGATAAAATAATTAACTACCTTCATTTTATGGCAGGGTTGAAACAAAAGCGGTTGCGCGATGTCTGTAAATGGGGGTTTTCAGGGTAAAATGGGCAAATTAAAAATTGTTTGGTGGCTTAATGCGCCATGAATCTGCTATGCCAGCATACAGACATATTGTTCTATCAAACACAGTTGTTTTGGCTTAAAATACAGCAGTTTCTTTTAAAGAGGAATGCAAGAGCAAAAACTGCTTTTTCAGTCTTGTCTGTGTTCTCTGCCATATATATATATATAAATATATATATATTATCACATTAATGATTGAATGAATGAATTTTTGTGAGGTCATGCTTTGAGAGATTTAATTTTACTCTTATTATTTTCTCTTTTGAATGAAATACTATTAACAAGTATGCATTTAACACACAATTCTAAAATTTCCTAATGCAAATTAGGAATACAGTGGTACTTCGACATACGATAGCTTCAACACAGGGCATTTTCGATATCAGACGTAAAATTTGACACGCCATTTCTTTGTACATCCGACGAAATGCTAGAAATAGGACGATTGATTCATTAAAGCGTCGCAATTTCATTGTTTTCCCGCGTGATGGACACACAGCGGATTTTCTCGTGAGAGAAATCAACATGGGTTCCAAGAATGTTAAAGCAGGTGGTGAAAAAAGAAAAAAGGTGAGGCTTACTATTGAAATTAAGATGGAAATGATCGAAAATATAAGCGGAGTGTGCTAGTCCGTGAATTGGCTCGACAATACGGCCGTAGAATGTCTACTCTCGACGGTCCTCCTCCGACCTCTGTTCGCCAGTGTTAAGACGACAATTATTATTGTGGTAACATCGCCAAAGAAATCGACAGCTTCGTCAGGTTTGTAATCATTTATTCCATCATCTTGTTCAACACAACACTGTCCGCCGCAGCTGGACAAGGTAAATAAAGTGAAAGTAAAAAGTGCTATCTCACTCTGTCAAGTCAGCCAGACGATGTGTTCAGCACATTCGCCACATTAGAATCCGATTCGTTGCATTATTACAGATATTATTTTTATTAATGGTATTATTTTATTATTATTCCTATTTTTATTCATAATTTATTTGTTTTGCTCTGTGTAATTACTATTTACAATAGTACCAGCCGTATTTATTAAGGATTTTGTGTAGGTTTTCGGGCTGTTGAATGAATAAATGGAATTATAATTTATTCTTATGGGAAATACTGCTCGACATACGACCATTCGACTTACAAACAAGGTCCTGGAACGAATAAACTCAGTATGGAGAGGTACCACTGTACATGTGTTATATTAATACTCTATATATATATATTTTTTTTAATTATTAAATTTATTAGGATCATGGAAGCTTCCACTTGGGGAAAATATATACATACAGTATATCCTGTATATACATAATATAATAAAAATATACAGTACTGTGCAAAAGTTTTAGGCAGGTGTCCTGCCTAAAACTTTTGCACAGTACTGTATATATATTAGGGCTGTCAAAATTATCGCGTTGACGGGCGGTAATTAATTTTTTAAATTAATCACGTTAAAATATTTAACGCATTTAACGCATGCGCGGGACGACCAACTCACGCATTGCCACGAATAGACTACAATGGCACCGTTTTAGGTATATTGAGAGCTAAGAGGCAGAGACAAGCGAGTGGAGTGGACACAGGCATTCATTGGAGCCGCGCTATTTATTGGTAAAAGCTTTGGCATCTCTTCCACAACAATTATAACTATTGTGGCGAGTGATGTGAAGAAGAATGACAGGAGATGATCTTTTTCTTAACACACTGAATTAAACACAATGCAGAGAAGATATACCATTTGCGGCCACCACTGACAGTCATGGTTGCCCAACTTCCCATCATGCATTTGTGCAGTTAAGAACAGTTAAGTCGCTACAGTATAATTTAGTGAAAGCACAACAAAATAATATTCCTATCTCTCAAAAAAAATAATGTTCACAAAAAGAAAAGCGCTTAATGCTAAGAGAATTGGTATTCCCAATGAAAATAGCTATGCAAAATAATACTCAAGACTTTGGTCAAACTCTATTCAAATATTTCGTTTAGCTCAACAAATACACTAGATGGCAATATTTAGTCACAATATACAAACTATCAAAATTACTATAACTTATACTCACATTTATCTTGTAAGAATTACAAGTCTTTCTATCCATGGATCCCTTTCACAGAAAGAATACAGTATTTATAATGTTAATGCCATCTTGTGGGTTTATTGTTACAATAAACAAATACAGTACTTATGTGCAGTATGTTGAATGTATTCATCCGTTTTGTCTTATCTTTCCATTCCAACAATAATTTACAGAAAAATATGGCATATTTTAGAGATGGTTTGAATTGCGATTAATTACGATTAATTAATTTTTAAGCTGTGACAAACTCGATTGAAAATTTTAATCGTTTGACAGCCCTAATATATATATCATTTGAAGTAATTATGGATGTTTTTTAAATAATATAGAGAGGTGACATTTTTAATCATTTGAGAAAAATACTGTTAATACAACTTGTTCACTGTTGTGAAAATGTCATGTGACTAAAATGATTGAGGTTGTTTCACTTTTACCCCCCCACACACACACTTCTTATTCCCTCAAAGTGTTTGTACCTTGACATCCAGGACTTTGGGTAGACCACCCTTCTTGATCCATGGGTGCACCTGCATTAACTCCTTCTTTTGCTCATCCGTAAAGCTGGGCTGGTTTTTCTGCAGCAGGCTCAGCTTCTCGCGGTCCTCCTTCAGAACCTCCTGGATGTCTCTGTAGACAAAACAAATTTCACACATCCCGCAAGTAGACAACATTTGGAGTCTGACACGAATGGTCGTAGTTTGAGCTAACTGCCACCGGGAGGCATAGTTTTACAACGTCTCACTTTAGGCACTCACCGTGAAGGCATCTGGTAGGTCATCATAACTTTGTCATCCGCATTGGCCATGAGGAGCCACACTGGGTCGTGGAGTATGTATTTGATGAAGCGTTCGCTTGGCTCCACCTCGCCGCCGCCGCTTAAGTGACCTTTCACCTTCTGGCTCTTCTGCGACGAGTCCACGCTACCAAAATACTTGCTGCTGTTGCTACCTGCCGAGACAATGCGAATGGATGTGTATTTCAGCCAAGGACCTTTTATATGATATGCTTCTTAACAAAATGTATACAAATTTAATGTGCATCTTAAAACACCGATGGTTCATCAGTTAACAGCACGCCAAAGGTTCTAAAAAAATTAAAAAAAATCCATATACCGTAGTTTCCGGACTATAAGCTTTTTCCCTCATTTTGAATCCTGCGGCTTATAGTCCAGTGCATCTTGTTTGTTGATTTACTTGGGTTAATAGCTAACACTTTATTTGACAGCAGCGTCATAAGGCTGTCATAATTATGACATGACACTATCATGGGCATTACTGAATGCTTATGACTAGGCATGTGCCGGTTACTGGTTTCACGGTTTACAGTGGTGTGAAAACGTTGCGGTTTCAAAACCACTAAAATTTTCCGTCAGACCGTAGTACAGTATTAGCTATTTTTCATGTGTCGAAAATGCAGCCAGAAGTGGCTTGGCGTGGCAGCGCTCACCCCTCCCGTTTGTTGCTATGTGTCGGCTAGACAGCCAGTGAACCCAAAAACAAATACTCCAAACATACGGCGTACTTTTTTTCAATTTATTGAGCTCTCAAATCGTGGTAAGTGGAATATACAAAATGAATACATTTAAAACGTACAATTGTAATTTTCCATGTGTGAGTAGCTTCAACAGATTAGCATCATGAAAAAGTTCGCCAAAAACAAAACACACATTTTCCTTTCAAATTCAATATACAAACTAACTAAAAGCTTACAAAGACGAATGTTAGCCTAGGCTTAGCTGGGAGGGCAACTTCGTCGAGTGCTACAGCAGCAGAGTGAGAAAACAAGCTTGATTCGCTTGAACAAAGGGGAAAAGGGGATAGCATCAAAGATCGCTAATCGCGAAAGATGCTCTTGCCTAAAGCACAAATCCATGTTCGCTGGATCAAGGAGAGTTCTCACTCCCAATGTTTTTTTTTGTTTGTTTAGATGAAACCTTTCCACAACAATATTTATACTTTAAACTTATACATTTTTAACTAACTTATTAACTTATGAATTCTTTGTTTTTAACACATAGGCATGACATCATGTAGACTAGAGCTGACACAGTGGCTGAAAATGGCGAAACTTCACTTGAGCTTTTCCACCTTCAAAAAAAAGTCATGCAGTAGAATTTAAAATTTTCTTTATTCAGAAGTGTTTTTACTTTTTTATAGAAATTATTTTGTTCTTGAGCAAGTTGAGCTGTGGCTGTGGGTATAATCTATCAGTTATATTTATTTTTATTTTATTAAAAAAAAAAAAAAAAATTTAAATTGATAATTTATTTTAACAATATATTCATGTTCCAATTTGCAACTATGTTCTGAAAAAAAAAAAAAATCCAGTTCAATGGGAAAAAAAAAAAAAAAATTAACCCATACATCTCAAAATAACACATTTTGGAGCTATAATTGCAATACCGTGATACCGTGAAACCGCGGTATTTTTGCTCACGGTTATCGTACCGTCAAAATCTCATACCGACACATGCCTACTTATGACTGATGTCATTAATTGTCATCCGGCAAATTAAAACTCACTCAGACACTCGAAGACGAAGGACGCATTTTTCTGCGTCCTATATGGTATACTGGGGACAGGTTTCAATAAGCTTCGGCTTCTCCCGTCAGCCCTTTTCTTTTCGGGTTGAATTAATTGTAAACACATATAAATGCTGTATGTTTGTTTGGATTTGTTATGCATGAACGGAAAATAAATAAATAAAAACTAAATAAACTACCATATGTCACTAACTCATTTTATGTCCAGTTTAGGTTTTTTACATCCATTCAAAAGTGAGATAATTTCCAGGATGACACTAAATGGCATCTGTTATAAGCATTCATTAATTCTCATGACAGCGTTATGATCAGTGTTGGGAATAACGCTGTTACATAACGGCGTTATTTTTTTCAGTAACGGGGTAATCCAATTATTTTTTCCGCCGTTACAATGCCGCTACCGTTACCGACGGTCAAAAGCGGTGCGTTACTTACTTTGAATAAATTGAAGAAACTACTAGCCGTAGCGAGTCTACTCTGCTCTGTTTATTTGTCATCCAAGACTTGGGGTGCGTTCAGGTTAATGGCAATGAAAATAGTAACACACATAGCCTACCTTTGCAAGAACGATGGAGTTGCATACGGTCATAATGTGCAGGTCCTGCACCCATCCGCAGCAAAACTGTTCGTAGCTTTGTAGCGATTTGTAATTTCGGAATTGCTGACGAGTTTAGTAACATACACCAAAAATAAATACAGCAGAATGTTCATTTAGCGTAATTGTGGAAGCCCGTCGACATCTTTACTCCATTTGTCTTCGGCTTTCTCGTAAGGGTCAACATTGTTCACATCTTTAAGTTTGATCACATATCTGTTCTTCGCCTTAGTAACGAGTTTGTCTCTTTATCGAACTGGCAAGTTAAAGTTTAATGTCCTCGCGAGCCAGACCTGCTTCCAATATAGCTGGGTTGTTGTCAAATCTCACGTGAGCCCCCATTCTGTGACGTAAACGCTCGAGCCTAATAGCGCACGTACTGTACTTCAGAGCCTGTGTTTTCACACACAAACCGGAACAGCGCGTGCGGCAAACATGCACACGCAAAACAGATGCAGAGGGATATGATGGCAGAGCATTCAGAAGAAAATTTGTCCTTTACGAGGTGGAGATATAAACACAATTTCAAGTTGGTTGAAATTAAAGGAAAGAACGTGCATGTAAAGTGTCATTTATGTCCCAAGGCAAAGCTTTTGTCGACATCTGTGGTAAGCAATTCAAATTTGTTTATTTTTGTTGCACTTCAAGTGTATGATAAATCTTTTGCTGGTGAGGTGCAATAAATATTACAAGGTTCTATAACACAAGTACCTGTCTGTTCTTCTCTATTCAACTGACTTGAATACTGCTCAGAAAATTTCAAATTCTTTGACATACAACAACTTCTTTTTAAAGTGACGGAAATGGTTACTTTCCCTGGTAACTAGGTACTTTTACTATAGAGTAATTCAGTTACTAACTCCTTTTACCTGTTACCTTTTGGAAGAAGTAGTGAGTAATTATAACTAATTACGTTTTTAAAGTAACAAGCCCAACACTGATTATGATTGTCTTATGACAGTCTTATGGCGCCATTGTCAAATAATGTGTTACCAAATACCATAACGAGCAATTGGAACCGTTACTGAAGTAATAATTTGCACAGAACATGAGTTTTGATTATTTTCATCTGTAGCGCTACAATGCATGCTAGGAGGCATGTTGGATGACAACAGTGTTGACAGCAGGAGGCAGCAGAGGTTGACCGTCTCCCCAAAGGAAGCAGTGATGGCCAAATGAAGCTTTTTGAGGCAATAAAGCTTTGAAGCCAATTGCTTCAGAGCTTCATGGTGTTCCATTTGGTCTTATGACAGTTTTATGATGACGCTGTCCAAATAAAGTGTTACCGGTTAATATCTTTTGGTGTAAATATCACACAATACAGAGAGGACAGCTGCATCTTATAGTCCAGTGTGGGTTATCTATTAACAAATGCCGATTTCGTGTCTAATTTGGTGGGTGGCGGCTTATTGTCAGGTGTGCCGTATAGTCTGAAAATTACGGTGACCTGCAGGGTATAAACCCACCTGTTCCACTTCCAGAGACCCCGCTTGCCGAGGCGCCACTGTTGGACGTCCTGCTGTTGGAGGTCCCACAGTCGTTGGAGTGCGAGTGCATGGACCCCGAGGTGGCTGAGCCGGTACCCGAATATGAGTCCTCCTGCAGAATGATATCCAGCATGTCGCTGGAGGATGAGTTGTTATCACTGTTGTTGCCGTCGCCTCTGGAACTCGCCTGTGGAGAAACACACAAACAGAAACACCTTGAAATACAAGAAATAATTCATCTGTATATATGCATCTTAAAGGACTTGACTTGAGGTTTAAAAAAACACCTGAAATCAATGCAACAACTATTACAGCGCTAAATGTAAATGTTTAGTGGGCCAGATAGAAAAAAAGTTGTTTCCAAGCCTCTGGGCTGTACTTTGACCATCTGACTGGGTTAAACTGGCCACCTATGTCACTCAAGAGCTGTTGTAGCTCACTCAAAGTCTCCAACGACTCCAAAAACATTTGCTACATTTGTTGCAATCATTTTATTTAAAGGGAACCTCGGACTTGAAGGACTTATAGGCTCTAATATGCCACAATTGTTCTCTTTTACTAAAATATGCTATTAGAAATACATAAAATATTGCCATTGATTTAAAAATCAATAATATTTAGTGAATGTTTTGACCTACAGAGGGCGCAATGTTTTATGCGCGCAATGGAGACTTTGGGTGATGATGTAGATTGTCAATGTCACTAGACGAACATTACCGGTGTTCTGCCAAAATGTCTTACATTGGCGAAATGAAGACCAATTTGACACACAAAGTACTACCGTGCGCTTTTCAACTTCAAGCTGAAATCGCACGGTAGTACTTTGGGTGTCAAATTTGCCTATTGTAGACATTTCGCCGGTGTAGCACATTTTGGCAGAACACGTTTTTTTTTCCTACCCTCGTCTCATCCCGTCTTTACTGTTCATTTTGCTTTTGCTGCTTGTTTTGTGAAATATCGACAGTGCTGTCGTGCTCATTAATGTTCCTCTCGAGTTCAAATTGAAGTGGTTGAACAGATTAAATGTTTATGTCGCAAGAGTCGTACTCTGAAAGCCCGGCAGTGTAACCATGGGATGTCACTGCCCTGTAACCTCAACAACAATGGCGACCTACTAGTTAAACAAATTTTACAAATTGTATAAAAAAGAAAACATCATGGGGCGTTTCAATACCAAATTTTTTAAAACTGATAATAACGTTTACCTTTCAAGAACTACAAGCCTTTCTATCCGTGGATCCCTTTAAGTACCGTTATTTTTCTGCAATTCAAGTCTGCAATTCAGCGTCTGTTTACACGTTACTTAACTTTTCTTACAGTAGCTGCTGCTGTGGTGCATATAGTTGTCATAAGCATAGTGCTGTTAAAACACACTCTGTTTAATATCTGGTCTTTTGCACATTACTTGCCTTTTCTTAGCCTCGTCTGTGTTCCATACATTGTCATTAGCATATACCTTTGTTGTTGTTGTTAGTACTGTGAAAACGCTCACCAATCTCTTTAATGTCTCTTCTTTTGCTCTTCTGCACATTGCGTCTGTGCCGCAAAAATTTGTCGTAACCCAAATTTTGTGGTTGCCAATTGATTGTCAAACCAATTGCCAATCTCAGTTGTCAGCCTAAATACCAAACTTTTTAATCAATATAGTTGTTCATTTAAACTTGCCTTTTGACACTGATAACATGTTGTCAAAGGACACTTTTGCAACAAAATGGCTTGTCAAAAAACAATCGGTTTAATTTGAAGCAATTCATAAAAACACTTGTTTAACTCATTCCCATTAAAAGTCAAAAAAATATAAAAGAAAGTCAAAGCTGTGAAAGATGAAACTCTTATTATGTCTGATAAATCCAGCACTGACGTTCATACCGACCAATTTTGAAAGACAAAAAAAAGTCAAACCACACCAGTGTTTAAGTAATGATGCTCAAGAATTTCCCTCAGTTTCCACACCATGTCATACAGATAAAAGTAAACTTCACAGAGATGAATACTCGATTGTTCCAATGTTTTCAGACTTCAACTTTCATTTGTTGTATGATACATTTAGGGAGGTGGGCAGTCATTGTTCATTTGAACTTGTTTGTGTTTAAACATTACTTTCACCATTCTCAGAGTAAGAAGAAAACGATGACCCTTGCAAATAAGCCAGTGATTCAGGGTTGCTTATTATACATAAGGGCGTCAGCAGAGGTGGATAGAGTAGCCAAAAATTTTATTCAAGTAAGAGTAACATTACTTCAAAATAATACTACTCAAGTAAAAGTAGTCATGCAAAAATGTACTCAAATAAAAAAGTATCCAGTGAAAAGTATACTCAAGTAATGGATAACACTGTGAGTAACCACTTATTTTTGTTTGATTTTTTTTTCTTAAACAATGGTATTTTTTTCTCTCAGCACAAACTTATCAATATGAACTGTTGTTATAATGATACTGAACAAAAACCCATTACATAACCACAGTAAGCCCCCCCCAAAAAAACAACAAAAAAAACAAAAAAACATTGAATTCCAGCGGGAGAAAAAAAGACAGAAAAGAAGCATTAATCGTCCAAAGAGCATGAGTGCCCTCTAGTGGAGAAAATAGTTCCAATAGTTCCTTGTTTGAATAGTGAATAGTTCCTTCATAGTTGCTATTATGAAATTAAAAGTATCATATCTCCAGTTTTCCGTGGTCAATCGGTGCAAAATAAAAACTGGGAGAGATGTTTAAATCCCCGCTTTTGAGTCATGTTGGGGGCAGCGGTTTATGTCAAATACAGTGGGACCTCTACATACGAAGTTAATTCGTTCCAGGACCTTGTTTGTAAGTCGAAATGGTCGTATGTCAAGCAGGATTTTCCCATAACATTATAATTCCATTCATTCATTCCACAGCCCAAAAACCTACCCTAAATCCTTAATAAATACTGCTGTTACTATTGCAAATAGCAATTACAAAGACTAAAACAAATAAATTATGAATAAAAATCAGAATAACAATAATATAATAATAGTAATAATAATAATAATATTATTATCACCACGAATCGGGTTCTAATGTGGCAGACTTTTTTTGCTGTACCTGAACGCACCGCGGGACTGACGTGACGGCAAGCAAGACTATTTTACTTTCTGTTTTGATGCTGGCATCAAAAGCAGCAGACTCTAGGCGAGTTGATGCAATAAATGATTAGAAACCTGACAAAGCTGGCGATTTCTTTGCCGATGTTACCACAATAAGAATTGTCACCTTAACTTATAAAGACTGGCGAACGGAGGAGGACTGCCGGCCGAGATCAAGATTCTACGGCCCAGTTCGTGGATGCACACACCATGCTTATATTTTGCTATCATTTACATCTTCATTTCAATGGTAAGCATCACCTTTTATTTTTTTTTTCTCCACCTGCACCAACCTTTTTGGATCCAGTGTTGATTTCTCTCACAATAAAATCAGCCGTGCGTCAGTCTTCCGGCAAAACAAAACAAAGAAACTGTGCCGCTGTCAAAAATCGACTTTATTTCGAGCATGTCGTCGGCCGTAGAACCATATGGCGAGTCAAATTTTACGTCGGATGTCGAAAAGATCGTGTGTCGAAGTGATCGTATGTCGAGGTACCACTGTACTTCATTTTTTACGGTGCTTTGAAGACGCTACATGATTGAAGAGGCTGGTGTGATCATAGAACGGTAAGCTTGTGTCAGATTGGTGTAATGCAGTCATGTGATTATTATTGCGACGTCTCATTGGTGAAATTGGTAGAGCTACTCTTGGGATATCTGACAAAAAATAATAAATCTAAATATGTACAATACAGAAGAAAAATGTAACGACTCTGGTGTAGCCTAAAGTAGCAGAGTAAGCGTTTTTTCTTCACAAATCTACCCAAGTAAGTACTCTTTGAAGTACATTTTTCTCAATTAGTTACTCAAGTAAATGTAAGGGAGTACGTGTAACGCGTTACTACCCACCTCTGGGCGTCAGACTCAACAGTTGGATTTTGTGGTGAATTTTACAGGGTTTTTTTTGTTGTTGTTGTCAACAGAAGGGTGATAATCAACTCTACAGAGTTGACAAAAAGCTTAAATAAAGTCACCGGATGAATTCGTACTAGGTTTTGCAGCACAGATCAGATCTTAAATATGCACAGCTTGAGTAAAAAAAGTTTGGGTGGGATGGGGAGGAGAGAGAATTCAAGCTGTCATGGACATATGGAATTGAAAAGGAATGGGAGTGGACAAGGATGGAAGCTTTTCGGACGATCATCCTACCTCGCTGCTGCATGCCCTCAGCCTAGAAGAGAATATGCCTTTATCCCAAGACAAACGCTCACAGACATGGATCGTGCCCCCGAAAAACAATGGTCCAGTTGGACCAAGGAGACTGAGAGATGGCTAAAGGGTGTAAGGCATAATACATCATGTGTTAACACCCATGTGGAGTTCTTGGCCAAATCTGGCTTTTACACACGGCATAGATACACAGCGGTTGATTGGAAAGGTATTTTGAAACGGAATCCAAGGAGGGATCAAACTGACATTCACTTCTGTGTGGCTCACAGGATCAGATGGCCCATCTGTGGTGACTTGCAGGAGGGGTACATACTGCATAGACAGACTGGGTACAGTGTTCCCCCGCTATACCGCGGAAATCGGGGGTTTAGAGCACAGGTGCCAAAATCGAAGCCGGGGACCAGATCTGGCCAGCCACGATTTTGCGTGGCCCGCGCAAGCAAATGATGAGCATTGACTCCATGCTTATTGCAAAAATGCATTTTAAAAAGCATTACAAACAACCGCATTTTTAATTGAGACATTCTACAAAGAGTTTCGACTGCCTTCCGATTCCACAGTCAGGTTTCATTCAATTTGTTTTGCATGTTTTTCAGGTGACCACACACTCACTCATTCATTCATTCATTCATTCTTTATGGGCTTGCAGTCATGATGTGGCCTTTATGATGTGTCATGTGAAAAAAAAAAATAGTTTGACACCGCTGGTTTAGAGCAATTATTTCTCCCTTAAATAAACTGTTCACTTCTCCATTCCCATTCTAATGACAAATTAAGTCACTGCCAGATCGAGCAGAGCTCTATTTTTTTTTTCAACGCAAATCCGTGCGGCAGCTCAAAATTTATTTTATTTTTGCTATATACAGTGAGGAGCAGAAGTATTTGCACCCCTTGTAATTTACTGGGGTTCATAAGTATTACTACCCTTGAGAATGAGCAATAACTATGACACTCAAAGAGTTGTCAGTCTACCTTAAAAGTCCACCTTTACCCCATGAGAAACCACCCACCAACCACCCATTTGAGCTGAATATTGTCACCTGTGCACCCCACAGTCAGTCATAATCCAACTGCTATCATGGGCAAGTCCAGAGAGCTTTCAAAAGACACCAGGGTAAAAATTGTTGAGCTCCACAAAGCTTTAAAAGGCTATGGGACGATTGGAAAGCAGCTTGGTTAGAATAAATCAACAGTTGCAGTAATTGGTAGAAAATGGAATAGGCTAAACATGACTGATAATCTACCTCGGACTGGGGCTCCATGTAAAGTCTCTCCCCGTGGTGCATCACTCATGATGAGAAAATTGAGGCCTGAGCCTAGAACTACACGGCAGGAATTGGTCAATGACCTGAAGAGAGCTGGATGCACAGTTTCAAAGGCTACTGTCAGTAGAACACTATGGTGCAATGGTTTCAAATCACGCATTGCTCAGAAGGTTCCCCTGTTGAAGCCAGTACATGTGAAGGCCCGTTTGAGGTTTGCCAGGGGTCATGGGAGAAAGTCATATGGTCAGATGAGACCAAAGTAGAACTTTTTGGTGCAGACTTTACTTGTCATGTGTGGAGGAAAAAGGAGGATGAGTACAATCCCAAGAACACCATCTCCACTGTGCAGTAAGGGGGTGGAAATCTCATGCATTGGGGCTGCTTTTCAGCAAAGGGGACAGGACGACTGTACTGTATAAAGCAGAGGATGAATGGTGAAATGTATCGTCAGATTTTGAGCCACGACGTCCTTCCCTTAGTCAGAGACTTAAAGATGTGTCAGCCAAGCTGACCAAGGAGTGGCTGCGTAAAAAGCATATAAAGGTTCTGGAGTGGCCTAGCCCAGGGGTCCCCATCTGCCAGGCCACGGACCGGTACCGGCGCATTTGCTACCGGGCCGCACAAAAATAATAATTTATTAACGACCGCATTCTGGCCGAATTAACCCTGTGCCCCTGCTTAACACACCAATATCCCTGTCTACTCTAGATACAGTATAATACTACAGGATAGATTAGAATGTCGTCACAGAAATCCATTGATTGGACTGCTAGCAGTACATCTTGTTTGTGTATATAATATATCTATGTGTGCATGTCCTCGATAATAACGTATTACTAGGCCGCGGGCGCAGCATATTTGTTCCCGGAAATAATTAGCCCCCACACGAGCGAAGATGACTGGAAAACAGACGTCTTTGGAGATATTTTTACAGCGAAAAGGGCACCTGACGAGCCTACAACCTCGAAGACCCACGAACTGCGAAGGAGTGGATTCGTGACCCGTTTGTGAATAAACCGAGTGATTCGAGCATGTGTGTGCAACAGGAGGATCATCATGTAGAGATCGCAAATGACGGCGACCTTATTAAACGTACATTTGAGACATTAACTCTACCGAGGTTCTGGATTAAAGTCATTCCGGAATATCTTGACATCGCTACAAGAGCATTGAAAACCTTGCTACAATTTCCAACATCTTATCTTTGTGAAGCGGGCTTCTTAATTATTGCTTAACGACAAGGCGAAGTCGTTAATGGTGAGAGCGGTGAGCAGTTGTTGTGTGCAGCTAACATGGCAGGATGTATCTGAGGAGAACTTTTCTACATGTCCTTCCATGATCAAACGTTAAGTTAATATTCTTTTCTTTCAAGAAAGTTTGTAGTGTTTACTTTGGAACTGCTGCTTTTGCGCATTTTGCGGCTATGTTTAACGTTATGCCCATGCGCAGAACCGCGTCGTCGCAATTTTTGATGGGTTGCAAAATTTGTAGGAACACCGGTCAGTGAAAAAAAGACCCAAATAACACCAGTCCGTGTTGCAAAAAAGGTTGGGGACCCCTGGCCTAGCCAATCTCCAGACCTCAATCAAATAGAAAATCTTTGGTGGAGCTGAAACTTCGTGTTTCTCACCGACAGCCCAGAAACCTGACAGATCTAGAGAAGATCTATGTGGAGGAATGGGCCAAAATCCCTGTTTCCATATGTAAGAACCTGGTGAAGAACTACAGGAAGCGTCTGATCCCTGGCATTGCAAACAAAGGCTTCTGCACTAACATACAATGTGAATTCCGGATTTTTTTTTTTTTTTGCCATAAGTGGAAATGCATCTATGAAGGAAATTTGAACTTGCAAAATCACAAGTGGTGCAAATACTTCTGCTCCTTACTGTAAATGGCAAATGCCTGGGATTTTTTTTCCTTGCTCCGGGCAATCGTGAAGCTGTTAATTTTGAACCCTGTGTTAGCCTGAAACTTCGATAGGAACGGGGGTTCACTGTACTGGGGGATTTGGGGAGGAAAACAATAAATCTGCAGTTTCCTACCTGATTGAGCTCTTGGACTTGGCCCCCGACCGCTGCCTTCTCCCGTTCAGCCCCATTGCCGCCTTGACCTCCGGGGGGCAGTGCTGTGCCATCCTGTCGGTCCCCGGATAGCTCCAACTCCAGCAAGTTCAGAGGAGAGCTGCATCGAGACTGAAACAATGGCGGCGAAGCAGACTGCGGCGTGGAGGCGCGGGACTGGCCCTCCACTGGTGCCTTGGGAGCTTCCAAAATAGTCGGGGGGACATAGAACGACGGTGTCACATAGCCCACTTGAGGGGTTGAGGGGCTCTGGGGGATAAACGTGGCAGGAGTCATGAAGGTCGCTTGTCCCGGGAAAGCGGGTTGGGGGTAAGGCTGGCCCTGGATGGGGAAACTGGCAGTCTCTGCAGGGTACTCTGGCTGTGGAGGCCCAGGACACAGAGGAGGGTAAATGTAATTAGGCAGCACCACAGCCATTATGGGGGTGACCATAGGTGCGGTGTAGGGAGAATGCGAGACCCCTGGCGGGCAAGGAAGACCCCCTTGATTGTCAGCAAACTCCTGCAGAGGGGGGTTTGCAGAGGGCACAACAGAAGTATCTCTGGGGAAAACCTGGAGGGGGTAGCAAGGGTAGGCCATTGGGAACATGGACTGTGACGTGTCGGAAACCGACCAGGATGTGGGGTTGAGGCCTGCGTTAAGAGGGGGACATCGCAGCTGCTGGAGTCGGGGATATGACACAGTGCTGTCTGAAGACTCTGTCTGCTTGGCTCGCTTGGATTTGGTTTTCTTGTTCCGCACACTGCGCCGCGTCACGCTGGGCTCGGTCCCTGGGCCGCTTTCCCTCCCGAGCTGGGTAGCTGGCGTCACTGTAAGAAAGGAAATTTACGTCCAGTCAAGATAGGAACATTTTTTGAAGAGGAAACCACCCGACCGAAGAAAAGGGTTGATGGAAAAATTTTCCCTGAAAGATTATCCTGTCGTGTCTCTCTTTTTGTTTTTGTTTTTTTCTAGTGATTTTTCCTTGCTGACCCGCTTGGAAAACAGGGCAAATGTTGTCATTCTTTTGACTTAAAATTGTTAAACCTGTTTAATACTAACAATGACAATCCTTATTTTTTTGACACGAACAAAATGATAGCAGGCTAGGCCAGTTAAGCATATGGTGACAATCAGGCCTAAAACTTACAAGGAGATTGTGGAGAAATTATTAAATTTGGCTAAATTATTGTTACATGAGTGCACTTCATTTAACTCATTGGCTGCATTTAAAGACAATAGACGTCCAACCATTTTGACAAGGAGAGGCTGTCAGTGAATCATCGCTGCCAGTCCTCTCGTCAAAATGGATTGGGCATCTAGTGCTGTCAATGGCACTGAAACATTAGCATTCACAGTCAGTCCGCTCAGTTTAAATAAATTAGACATCTGTCATTATCAATGGTTAATTGACTATCATTCCGTTTTACATCACAACCATAAAGTCCATGGCTCGGCCCAACTCTGGTAACATTGACCTTCTTCAGTGCACAACCGGGAGGGGGTGGGGGGGATCACAGCACACACTACCCCATTGAATATTCACCCTAGATAATCTTTTGCAGACATCGTCTTGCTTACTCTGACTGTAAATGTTTATCGTTATGTGTGATTTATGTTGCTACCGTCGTTGCCGCTCTTTTCCCTCTGGCGCTCCAGGTACTGCGAGCAGTTGGCTTTGAGGGCCGTGAGCCTGCGAAGCTCCTTGAAGCGAAACAGGAAAGCCTGCTCCTCCTTCTGTGTGTGGGCAGCCAAAACCTGCTTGGTCAAACCCAGTTTCCTGTAGGACTCCCTCTCTTGGCCCCGAGGTGAAACGGCCCGAGCTGAAGCCGCCTGTGCCGGGTTGTGGCTGCATTCTGCCGCCTCGCCCACCCCTGTCACATCTTCCGTCATTTCTGTGTGGGTGACATTCATTTATGCCATTATTAAATGTTTTAGGAAGTAAAATATGAAAGACCATTAATATTTCTAGTATAGAGTAGAACCGTTACCTTCAGAACCAGTCCTTATTTTAATCGGAGCTAATTTTAGTTAAATGGTAGGTTAGAAAAAATGGCTCAACAAGTTAATAAAGCACCTAAAAGTAAAAATCTGGTTCTGTCCATTATTTGAACAAATATTCCATAAGAGAGGAAATATGTGACTGACAAGGAAGACAAACAGGGCTTTCATCCTTTTTCAAGTTGTTTTACCTGATTCTTGCTGAGGTTTCTTGTCCCCAACATGCACTATGGTGCTACTGTAGCTACATTGGCTGGTGATGGACACCACACTTTCTGGTTTGTCAGGCAAAGGAAGAGGCAGAGAAGTGCCCACTACCGCTCTGGTTGCATCATTGGACTTTTTATCTGGATCATCCAAAGAGGAGAGCCCGGACTGATCTTTCAACAAGGCTTGTTCTACTAAAGAGAACAGAGAACAAACAAGAAAAATGATATAAGGTTACCTTTTTTGACCATACGAAAACGAAACTGCAAAAAAAATCGCATGTAGTACTACACCTTTTCAGCAGTGTTGGGAATAACGCTGTTATAAATAACGCCGTTACATAACGGCGTTATTTTTTCAGTAACGGTGGTAATCTAACTAATTATTTTTTCCCGCCGTTACCGTTACTGACGGTCAAAAGCGGTGCGTTACTTACTGTGACTAAATTGAAGAAACTACCAACCGTAGCGAGTCTACTCTGCTCTGTTTATTTGTCATCCAAGACTTGGGGTGCGTTTAGGTTCCAGAATAGCGCACGTGTTTTGTTTTGTGCTTTTTCTTAGCAAAGATATACCACACAGGACGTGCTGGCACTCTGTTTCTTTAATAGCATATACTGTATAACTTCAACATTAACACAAACGTACGGCTCTCGGCAGACCGTGTCTCTAACTCACCCCCGCATCATGTGAGCAAAACAATATTGGCGCCGTGTGCACTTTAGGGTGCCTCGGATAATTCTGTACCAGAATATTACAGCACGTACTTCTTATGACTCCAGGTTGTTTGTCCCTGCTCATTCAATTAGACAATGCTTTCCAAAGTTTGCTAACGTTTCTGTGTTTGCTACACCTGAATGCTAGCCTCGTTCCCATCCCCCACTGTCAGCCAGCAAAAATGGTGCTTCAATCTTGAGGACGGCAGACGCTTTGAGGGTGACGGGAGGAGTAGGGGGACGAGGCTACCTGAATGCACCACCTGTATAGATGCGATGGAAGTGATTGTGATTGGCTGAGGGTTAGAGTCATGTGTCATGGTAAGCCAATCAGAGCCGGTGTTTTCACACACAAACCGGAACAGCGCGTGCGGCAAACACACACGCAAAACAGATGGAGAGGGATATGATGGCAGAGCATTCAGAGGAAAATTTGTCCTTTGCGAGGTGGAGAGATAAACACTATTTCAAGTCAAAATACTTGAAGTACAGTAGGCAATGTCTACTTGACCAGTTGTCTCAGGTTGTGAGAGTTAGCTTTAATTGATTAAACTCCCTCAAAAGTTTGGCTCAAATTTATTGGGAAAAAAAAAAAAAAGACCTGTCAGCTCAGTGCAATAATGAAAAACCGAGCTCAATATCTGATATCATTTAGGAATGATTTTATCGGCTGATATTATCAGCCACCTGAGAATATTGGACAACTCTCATAAATTATGTAAAAAAACAAACCAACAAACAAACAAAAAAACGTGTCTTTTGACAGTCAAGTTTACATCATTTTTAATGCTTGATATTATGTTTATTGCTTTTTAAGTTCTGAATTTGGACAAAACCCATTTAATGAATTTTAATGCTTTTAAATGAGCCGCATAAACCCTATTTTTAAAATACAGAAATAGTTTTCTACCTGTACTTTCTAACATTTTTTTTTTTTTTAAGCATGTTACTGTCTGGATAAAAGATGGAGACAAATGTTTGTTCAACATTGTTTTACATTTATTATACATAAAAAATTGCACTTTTTAAAAATTAATGTGCTAGGGAAATTCCACTCAAAACATTTAATTAACGCCATTATTAATTCATTAGCGCCATTTTTTTTCAATCATTCTGAAACAGTCGACATTTTAAAACTTCTAACTAGTATTTTATCTTCAAACATATCAACCATACTCATTAAAAAAATACATTAAAATCTATTCAGAATTTTCATTTGAAATACAGTTTACTTAAAATATCATTTAGAACAAAAACAATATTGTAACATGTTGTAATTAATATTCAATATTGATATTTTTTTGTCAAGTAGGTTTTATTAAAAGAAATGATTCATCTTTATAACTTGAAAAATACTATGACTATAAATACTAACACGCTTAAGTGTCTATCAATTTTTAAAATTTTGATGCAGTCTTTTTCAGGAAAGACCAAGATTTTATTTTGTTTTTCTAACTGATAATTTTTCAGCTGAGTAGACAATGTTTGCCCCCACTTTTATGAAGCGGCGTACCTTGGGTATCTTCCAATGTGGTTCCATCTTTGTGTTTGTCATCATCAGAGGATGTGGTGTTCGAGGACGATTGACATTTCCTCTTTAAAGCAAAGGGGACATTGCAATTCTCCAAGTATCTGCAGAGACATTTGAACAATGAATGGAAGTAATAAAAATCAACAATGCACTGATAACACTACAAGCATGACAGATACAGAGACTGGTACTTGATAATGCCATTGCATATTGGTGGTTGAGTAGGAAATGAGTTCCTTGCTTGCAATTTCACCAAATAATGGTCAAAAACAAAAAATAAACTTTTCTTGTACATGGCATTACGTTTCAGATAAATAGCATGAGTGAAAAGAGTCACAACATGTCATTTTACTCTCCATCCGCATATTTTCCCTAATCTTCTAGCTACATGTTTCGCTTTAAACTGATTGGCTGCCTGGTGATTTGCGTAAAATCCATTTGGACCAAATAGAGTAGACGTGTATTGCCGTCATTGGCACCAGAATCTAATAAAATCAAATAATTTTCAATGTCAGCCATCCCATTTCGAATTTATTTTATGGCAATCGCTGTCAATTGCAGTGAAAGTTAATGTAATGTGCAACAAAAGCCATTTCAGTTATGTGCTCGCCAAGACTGAACAGTAGGGGACACTATGTACATGTTGAACATAGTTATGAGACAAAGGAGAATTTTCTGTAACATGGATGCCTTGTTAGTTGTGTGTTACCTAAAAAAAAGGAGTAAAAAAAAAAAAAAAAGAAATACAAGATTCCTTCTTGAAATTATCATAATTTATAACCTCATATTGAAACGACAATTTAAGTGGTGCTTTAGTAAACAATTGCTTAGGTCACTTTACTCTGCGTGACATAATATTGGCCCTTTCAGACTTATAACCCCGTAAATTACCGTGTAAGGTGACACGTGATTTACCCATGTCATGGCTTTCAGACATGGAGAGGTTTCCCTGGAATAACGAGGGTTGGACACTTTCAGACATGTCCCGTGTTGTCACTCAACGCTCTCTGTGCGAGGAGGGCGACTGGCGCTATTTTATAACCCGGACATTACGTCATTTTTGGTCGGCACCGGGAACAAAATAAACCACATATTTCCAAAGATGGTCGATGGACTATTTCTTCTTCGGCTTTACAATCCAGTTGCAATTTAATTTTGTTACGTTTCCAGTAAAATTTAGCTATTTCCAGTTTGCCATGTTGATAATTGCTGTTTGTTTACTGCGAAGAAAGATGAACTGACGATCGAACCGCTATGATATTAACGTCATCAGCCTTCGTGTTATGACCCGGGAATTAAACTCCTGCTTTCACACGTCGCGTCCCGGGTAAGTCCCGGACATTATACTAGGACGCGACCCGGTAAATAACCGTGTCATCCCCATGTCAGTTGAGCCGGGAAATTGTTTTCACACAAAAGGGCTACCCGTTTAAATCCCGGGAATTAACCGGAGTTCAGGTATGTGTGAAAGGGGCTATACAGTGGCCTATGGTGCTAAAAGTCATATTGAAATGCCCTGTCGCCATTTTCCTTAAAGTATTTCACATGGATCCTGCCTCAAAGGTAATGTACATTTCAGACTGTTGATCTCGTAATGGTGTATTTTTTACAAATACGATTACACCAGGAAGCATGCAAGAGGGTATATCACTAGTTGTATTGTAATGTTTGTACCTGATAACACTGTCCAGACAGCTAATTTGCTGGTAGGAATAGACTGTCTGGTCATTGAGCGGCATTTCTTCTTGGGAAGAGGATCTGCTCTCTTCCATTGGCGTCAGGCTCCCTCTCCAGCTGAGGCTGAGAAGGGCAGACACATCCTTGGGCCGTACCACTGTCAGGCTCTTCTGAGCAGCCTCTACTAGATGGAGAGTGTTAACAAGGTTAATGAGGTAAACACAACGACCACCAATCAAAGAAGCATCTAAATTGTGGACTCACTGCTATTAGTTTTCTTGCACTGTTCCTGGTGCTTCTGGAGATGGACTCCCTTACAGATTTCCTGGAAGGTTCGCTATACAAACAGGGACACAAAGGTTTGCATTGTCTCTCTGCATTCAGTATATGAACATCACAAATACAGGCTCGTCATGTGACCAAAGAAAGTTTTAACTATTTTTGGTGTAACATTGTCATTTTCACCCTGAAAAATTATCTGACATGTTACACAGTGGTATGAAAAAGTATCTGAACCTCTTGGAATTTCTCACTCTTCTGCATTAAATCACCATCAAATGTAATCTGATCTTTGTCATAATCATACAGATGAAAAAACACTGTCTGCTTCAACTAAAACCACCCAAACATTTATAGGGTTTCATATTTTAATAAGGATAGCATGCAAACAGTGACAGAAGGGGGAAAAATAAGTAAGTGAACCATCATATTTAATATTTTGTGGCCCCCCCCTTTGGCAGCAATAACTTCAACCGGACACTTCCTGTAACTGCACATCAGTCTGGCACATTGATCAGACTCATCTTGGCCCATTCTTCTCTACAAAACTGCTGTAGCGGAGTCAGTTTCCTGGGATGTCTGGCATGAATCTGACTCTTTAGGTCATGCCACAGCATCTCAATGGGGTTCAAGTCTGGACTTTGACTTGGCCACTCCAGAACGTGTATTTTGTTCTTTTGAATCTCTTCTGAAGTTGATTTACTTCTGTGTTTTGGATCATTGCCTTGTTGCAGCATCCATCGTCTTTTTAGCTGCCAATGTCTGACAGACGGCCTCAGGTTTTCCTGCAAAACACTCTTGATAAAATTCATTCTTCCATTAATGATTGCAAGTTGTCAAGGCCCTGAGGCAGCAAAACGGCACCAAATCATGATGCTCCCACCACCATGTGTCACAGTGGGTAAGAGGTGTTGATGTTGGTAAGCTGTTCCTTTTTTTCTCCACACATGACGTTGTGTTACTCCCAAACAATTCAACTTTGGTTTCATCAGTCAACAAAACATTTTGCCAAAACTTCTTTGGAGTGTCCAAGTGCCTTTTTGCGAACAATAAACAAGCAACAATGTTTTTTTAGACTGAAGTGGCTTCCTCCATGGAGTCCTCCCATGAACACCATTCTTGGCCATACAGTAGTTTTACATATAGTTGATGTGTGCACAGAGATATTGGACTGTGCCAGTGATTTCTGTCTTTCGCAGACACTCTTGGGTTCTTTTTTACCTAATCTGAGTATTCTGCGCTGAACTCTTCGCATTATCTTTGGTGGACAGCCACTCCTTGGGAGAGAATCAACAGTGCCAAACTCTCTACATTTGTAGACAACTTCTCTTACTGTCGATTGATGAACATCCAGACTTTTAGAGATGGTTTTGTATCCTTTCCCAGCTTTATATAAATCAACAATCTTTGATCGCAGGTCTTCAGACAGCTCTTTTGACCGAGCCATGATGCACATCAGACAATCCTTCTCATCAAGACAATTCTTACCAGGTGTGTGTGTTTTATAGAGGACAGGGCAGGTTTAAACTACTCATCAGTGATTAGGCACACACCTGACTTAAATTGTTTGGTAAAACTTGGTTTCAATTGCTCTTTAAGTCTCCTTAGGCAGAGGGTTCATTATTTTTTACCCCCTTCTGTCATTGTTTGCATGCTATCCTCATTAAAATTTGAAAACCTATAGATATTTGAGTGGTTTTAGTTAAGGCAGAGACTGTTTATACATCTGTGTGATTCTGACAAAGATCATATTACATTTGATGGTAGTTTTATGCAGAAATGTGAGAAATTCCAAAAGGTTCTGATACTTTTTCATGCCACTGTATATAGAGGGATCCCCTTGTAACTCCAAACTCTTGAGACACACCGTAATTAGGATTTGACCCAAGATATAAACAAGTTTGACAACCCTGTCCTGAATCGTGTTACCCATTGGTTCTACTGAGTAAACTGGACATCAACTCACCGGCCGGGCTTTGCTGCTCACATCTTCCTCCTCCTCATCCTCTAGATGGAACTTGGTGGCATTGTTAAGACTGTCACTAGAGGAGTTCATACCCAGGAGGTGTTCGGTGCTGTTTAGACTCCTGTAGCCACTGGACCCACTGTTATGAACCGGCTAAAGGATAAACAGAAGATATTTTGTCAGAACCATGGTAAACAAAGGACCGCCAGAATATTTCTATCATTCTTATTTGTCTTTCTTACATAAATGGCTGGTGATTTTGAGTCACATAGTGTACTTAGAATTGAGTCTTGTGGAACACCACACTTTTCTATTGTAACGCTCAGCTATTTTAAATTTAAGTAGCATTTTAAAAACTTTTTGGATTGTGTCGCACACTTTGTGGAGTCTCCTCATTATCCATATTTTTCACACCTGCAGGAGGAGCCTGTGGATCTGTTCAGTGACCTCCTGGATGTCAGAGTCCATGGCCTTTGTTTCGGCTCCAGCAGAAAGCGGGGCCATGAAGACGTCCTCATTTACGGGGCCCCTGGAGTCCAACAAATATAAATGTTTATTAAACAGGGTGGCTCAAACGGTGCAACAAAAGTAAGTAACAAATTACAAATACCATTTTTCATTTTTTTTGTACTGGAGAATACATTGTTCTAAAGACATTTGTAGATATCAACTTCTTACTCTGTAACATACTCAATATTGTAGATGACTGACAAAGCTCATTTTTACCTTCCAATCCATTTCAAATAAAAGCTGAATTACTCTACTTTCACAGAGGACAATACATTTTCAACCTCGCGACAATATCAATTCTCAAAGTCAAAAACTCACGTCCGAACATTGTGCCTCCCGATCACAAAGGAGACTTTACGGCTCCAAGGGTTGACGAAACTGGACCAGCTGGTATCCAGGATGACGTATTCTCCGTTGCGAGCACAGAATCGGATCGATGAGTGGTCGAACGGCTGCCCTGCGTATTGCAGTACTGGGGATGGAGAGGGCAAGATTTCTTATGAAACCATTATGAAACTATTTGTATGCATTGTTCATTGGTCAATTTGAAGGACTCACTCTTTCTGTGAATAGACAGCATGATGGGTCTATCATTAGGATGCAAGTGGAGGAGGACCGGGGTGCCAATCAAGTCCTGGGGGAGGTAACCCAGGAGAGGAACAGCTCTGGAAAAAATCATAGCACATTTAATATTTATATTGGCAATCTACAACATGTGCTTCGTGTTACACCATTTAAATGTCTTTTACTATAAGGCAGAGGGTTTCAATTAACCTATGAAATATCTAATGAATGTCTGGCCTACCGTTCATCCACATCCTGGAAGACGCAACTCGGGGAATGCGTCGTGGTGAAGACACGCTTATCTGTTGGAATCCGAGGCGCTATCAAAAAGGGAAACACTATTATGCCTACTGCGAAAAAAACAACAAACAAACAAAAAAAAAAACCCCAGACAATATTCATTAACACTATGTGCAAGTAAGAATATACAGTATGTAGCGTTTTTCTCATTTGCACTGATTCTGGTATGTGTAAGTGGCTGTTGGATTTTTTTTGTTTTTTTTTTTTGGTCCAATTCACATTTCAGCACCGTTATGTCACCTCTGTTGGCCCACAGTAACATTAGCATTTTTCCATCCTCTGTCAATAGGTCATTGGCTGCCACTGACGGTGATAGATGTCTAATTTACTTTGACTCGCAGGGCAGGCAGTGCACATGCAACTGTTCATTTTTCTTAATTTCATTTCAGTAAGAATGAGAGAAAAAAGAGTTGATACATTATCCAGCAGTGGGTTTAGAAAACACAACTGTATACATAAGTGACAGTATGTATATACAGTGTATGTGGCAGTATATTTATAATAAAAGTGTCCCTTACACTCAGAGATGGGTAGAGTAGCCGAAAATTTTACTCAAGTAAGAGTAGCGTTACTTCAAAATAATATTACTCAAGTACAATTAAAAGGTTATATAAGCGGTTACTCACAATGTTACTCATTACTTGAGTATTCTTTTCACCAAATACTTTTTTTATTTGTACTTTCGTACATTTTTGGATGATGCTTATATTTTTGTTGGATTTTTTGTGAACAATAGTATTTTTTCTCTTTCAGCACAAACTTACCTATAAGGACTGTTGAAATGATACTGTATAATAACCCATTACATAACCACATTAAGCCAAAGAAATATTCTGGTGAGAGAAAAAAAAGACCGTATTCGACAGTATTCGTCCAAAGTGTTTGATTTTTTTAAACAGTAGCATTTTTTCCCCAAGTTATCATATGATTTTTTATTATTATAATGTACTGTAACATATTACATAACCACATTAAGCAAAATAAATATAAAAAAAAAACACTGAATTCTGCCAAGTGCAAAAAATCTACAGAAATGAAGCATTATTCGTCCGAAGAGCACGAGTGCCCTCTAGTGGAGAAAACATATTTCCTATTATGAAACTAAAATGATCATATTTCTGGTTTTCCGTGGTCAATCGGTGCCAAATAAAAACTGGGAGAGAGATTTAAATCCGCGCTTTCGAGTCATGTTGGGGGCAGCGCTCTATGTCAAATACTTCATTTTTTGTGGTGCTTTAAAGACGCCATGCGATTAGACAGCCTGGCGTGATCACAGGACAGCCAGCTTGAGTCTGATTGGTATAATGGAGTCATGTGATTATTGTTGCGACTTCTCACTGGTAAAACTGGCAGAGCCACTGTTTGTGTCTCTGGCAAGAAAAGACGTAAAACTCTAATATGTAGATTAAAGAAGAAAAATGTAACGACTGGTGTAGCCCAAAAGTGGTGGAGTGACAGTAGTTTCCTCTTCACAAATCTACTCAAGTAAAAAGTATGCCTTTGTAAAACTACTCTCAGAAGTACATTTTTCTCAAAAAGTTACTTAAATAAGTGTAATGGAGAAAGTGTAACATTTTACTACTCACCTCAGCTTATACCGCTTTTAAGTTTATTGATTGTGTGTATGAAAATGTGATTAATCACAATTGATCACAAGGATCTCTTGCTATTAATCGCGATGTTTTTTTGTTTTTTTTAAATCGGTGAAACACACCAAATTATGTCTATAGCACAGGTACATACCCCTACAGTATATTGCATTTTTGTTAAATATTGATTATTTAATTATTAATATAATAATTATTGATTATTATTTCTACTCTTGTGATGTCAGACCAAGTTTAATTGAGTGGAATAAGTCGGGTAGGTCAACATCAAAAACAGAAGTACTGAATGCACAGTCCCCCACTAAAATGCTGTCACGCAAACAACATGTTCTCCTTACCATCATAACCAGAGTGAACTCTCTCGGCCAGGAGGAGGCAGCAGAACTGGTCCTCGGCATGCGCAGCAACTTGTACCTTCATCAAGTACGGAGTCATTCTAAAGGGATAGTACTGCAGGTCGCCTTTACACTCTTTACCACCACTGGAACAACAGGTTAAAAAAAGGGGAAGACCAATATAAGAAAAGAACATTCAATATACCATTCACTGCCATTGATGGTGATATACAGCCAATCCATTTGAACTGAGAGGGCTGGCAATTACATTGAAATATCATTATTCACTGCCAGTCCTCCCAGTTAAATCTGATACGTCTATCGCCGTCAAAGGCAGCAAATTCCTTAAGAGCAGAGGTGGGTAGTAATGCGTTACATGTACTCCGTTACACTTACTTGAGTAACTTTCTGAGAAAAATTAACTTGTAAGTTCTACTAAGCCATAATTTTTACCAATACTTGAGTAGATTTGTGAAAAAAAAAAAAAAAAACGCTACTCTTACACGGCTACTTTAGGCTATACAGGAGTCATTACATTTTTCCTCTTTATTCTACATATTAGTTATTTTTTTATTCCAGCGATGCCAAGAGTAGCTCTACCAATTTAACCAATGAGCCGTCGCATCCAGTGTTGTTAATCTTACTGAAAAAAAGTAATTAATTATAGTTACAAATTACTTCTCCCAAAAAGTAATTGCGTTAGTAACTCAATTACCTGAATGTAAGAGTAATTAGTTACTTGGCAAAGTAATTGGTGATAATTACTTTTTTTTTTTCCCTCAAAAAAAAAAAAAAAAAAAAAAAAAAAAAAAAAAAAACATTGGCCACACTATGTGAAGTTTTTTGTGAAGGTTTTTGGTACAATTGGCCCGAGCCCAATTCTTTACCCTAATTTACCCTTTACCCTGAATCAACTGTTAAAAGTTGTTCAAATTGCTCCCATTATTGCATTAGTTCCCTTCTCTCTACTTTCGACATATGAAAGTTTTAAAACTGTTTCATCATTTAAAGATAGATTCAAGTCAAGATTTTTAATCGAGTTAATTACAGCTTAAAAATTAATTAATCGTAATTAATTGCAATTCAAACCATCTATAAAATATGCCATATTTTTCTGTAAATTATTGTTGGAATGGAAAGATAAGACACAAGATGGATATATACTGTACATTCAACATA
The DNA here is from genome assembly GCF_030265065.1 of Corythoichthys intestinalis. Lineage (NCBI taxonomy): Eukaryota > Metazoa > Chordata > Actinopteri > Syngnathiformes > Syngnathidae > Corythoichthys > Corythoichthys intestinalis. Next base: position 32,471,576 of record NC_080408.1, on the reverse strand, counting down.
CGGTACATAAGGAGTGTATTTGTTTATTATAACAATAAATCAACAAGATGGCATTAACATTATTAACATTCTGTTAAAGCGATCCATAGATAGAAAGACTTGTAGTTCTTAAAAGAAAAATGTTAGTATGTAAGTTTTAGAAATTTTATATGAAAACCCCTCTTAATGTTTTTGTTTTAATAAAATTTGTAAAATTTTCAATCAAAAAATAAACTAGTAGCCCGCCATTGTTGATGTCAATAATTACTTACACAATGCTCATGGGTGCTGAAGCCTATAAAATCAGTCGCACCTAAGCGCCAGCAGAAGGCGGCAAAACTCCATAAAACACAACAAGTGAGCGTTTCACTGTACTGTCATTTAAATCTGTCTGAGCGGGGCATGATTAATTAAAAAAATTAATTAACGCCCGTTAACGCGATAATTTTGACACCCCTATATATTTTTTCTTCTTCTTTGGCTTAATGTAGTTATGTAATCTGTTATTGTACAGTACCATTGTAACAACCGGTTGTATAGAACTTTGACCTGAGAAAAGAAAAATCATTGTGTAAAAAAAAAAAAAAAAATCAAACAAATTTGTAAGCAGTTACTCACAATGCTATTAATTACTTGAGTATTTTTTTCACCAAATACTATATTACTTGTACTTGAGTACATTTTTTGGATGACTACTTTTACTCAAGTAATATTATTTTGCAATAACGCTACTCTTACTTGAGTACAATTTTTGGCTACTCTACCCACCTCTGGTTAATAGCAATAAGATCATAATGGCAATTTTTTCCTCGTCATGGACGCTTAACTAACAAAAGGACAACTTTAGCACAAAAAGGTCAGTCATACATCTCATATGTATAACTGTGGTACACGCATATGATGTCACAAAGTAAGTTAAAAAACACAACACGGCACCAAAGCATGAATAGAAATCACGATCAGCAGATGGTCCGCTACCGCGGCCAGGCCGGCCTTCACCCACCTGATACGGCAGAAGAAGGACTTCTCTTGCATACAATCAGGTGGCAATGACTCTGCAATGGGAAATGAAGCTTGTTTTAATTCAACGGCGAAACAATAGCACACAACTTGGCCTGCTTTTGGCCTCATGAGGAAAGCGCTCAGATTTTCATGAATGCAATTAATGCGCAGCGCTGTCTGAATTAAATGGAGTACTGGCAATTGGTAGTCAAGAAAAACAAGCAGTGACGGGGGGAAAGTGTGTTGTTTCTTTTTCCGCTCAAGTGTAGGTCATCAACATGTTTTTTGACTTCTAATTTCATCAGAGTAAGGGTGGGCATACTTCTGCTTTTAAAATATTTATGGGCTATGTTATTTTCCTGTTAAAACAAAACCTGATCATTTCAAAATGTTATCCTTTATAAATCATTTCATGAAAATTATTTAATAAAATGAATATATTACAGTAGAGTATATGAAAATTAATGCATCTTTAATATAATATTCAAGCAAATTGTTAAATTGGAATCTTTCGGTTTAGATCAACCAATTAATCTAATAAAACACATTACATGTTGTAAATGAGCTGAGTTTAAATGGTTTTATTCCAAATAAAAATTCGCCCATGGTCCAACAATATATACAGTAGTCAATCATTTTTATTTAACAGCACGAGCCCTTACATTTCAGACAGACAAGTATGTTATGTGAAGTACATGTATATTGTCACTGTAAACCAGGGGCGAAAGTGGGCCGGAACGGGCGGGAACGCCGTTTCGGCAAGGAGTTCGTCTCGGGAACGGTGCTTTGATTTCGAAAAAATGACTGCAACTGTCAAAACCCCATGTTAAAAACAACCTGCCTGGCTGCCACACAGGCATCTCCAAGAGGAAAACCATCTACTAGCGTCAGATTTACATACACAAGTGTTGACAACAAACATAATAGAGTGCTTGTGCAGCATCATCCGTTTCCACTATATTTATTATTTATTTATTCCACGGACAGTACAGAGTTCTCCCAGCGTTGTGTCTGATGTGTCGTGTCGATGTGTGCATGCGCTCAGCTAACCACCCTCCCTGGCCTTGACTCCAGTTGCCAGTTCAACTGGCTTACATACTGATATGTGATCAGCATGGATGGTTAGCTCTGATTGGTTCAAATGCACATGTTTTCTGGGAGAGAAAAAAAAGAACAAGTTTGTTGAATTACTGCGATAAAAAAAAAAAAAAGGGCGATGCAACGGAAAATTTATCAGATCTTTAAGAGAAAGGAAAGAGTTGAAAAGACATTTTATTGATCTCTGATGGGGAGGTTCAGGACATGATGTTAAAACCCTATAATGCCTTACCCCAGAAATAATGAACAGGAAATTCAGATTTTTTCAATTTGAAAGCTTTATGTGGTCCTTAAACGTAATAAAACAAATTGACAATTAAAAAAAAAAAAATTTGTATATATATATATACAGTGCCTTGCAAAAGTATTCGGCCCCCATGAACCTTGCAACCTTTCACCACATTTCAGGCTTCAAACATAAAGATATAAAATTTTAATTTTTTGTCAAGAATCAACAACAAGTGGGACAGAATCGTGAAGTGGAACAAAATTTATTGGATAATTTAAACTTTTTTAACAAATAAAAAACTGAAAAGTGGGGCGTGCAATATTATTCGGCCCCCTTGCGTTAATACTTTGTAGCGCCACCTTTTGCTCCATTTACAGCTGCAAGTCGCTTGGGGTATGTTTCTATCAGTTTTGCACATCGAGAGACTGACATTCTTGCCCATTCTTCCTTGCAAAACAGCTCGAGCTCAGTGAGGTTGGATGGAGAGTGTTTGTGAACAGCAGTCTTCAGCTCTTTCCACAGATTCTCGATTGGATTCAGGTCTGGACTTTGACTTGGCCATTCTATCACCTGGATACGTTTATTTTTTAACCATTCCATTGTAGATTTGGCTTCATGTTTTGGATCATTGTCCTGTTGGAAGATAAATCTCCGTCCCAGTCTCGGGTCTTGTGCAGATACCAACAGGTTTTCTTCCAGAATGTTCCTGTATTTGGCTGCATCCATCTTCCCGTTCCCAGGTGGCTTGTGGCAAACTTTAAACGAGACTTTTTATGGATATCTTTGAGAAATGGCTTTCTTCTTGCCACTCTTCCATAAAGGCCAGATTTGTGCAGTGTACAACTGATTGTTGTCCTATGGACAGACTCTCCCACCTTAGCTGTAGATCTCTGCAGTTCATCCAGAGTGATCATGGGCCTCTTGGCTGCATCTCTGATCAGTTTTCTCCTTGTTTGAGAAGAAAGTTTGGAAGGATGGCCGGGTCTTGGTAGATTTGCAGTGGTCTGATGCGCCTTCCATTTCAATATGATGGCTTGCACAGTGCTCCTTGAGATGTTTAAAGCTTGGGAAATCTTTTTGTATCCAAATCCGGCTTTAAACTTCTCCACAACAGTATCTCGGACCTGCCTGGTGTGTTGCTTGGTTTTCATAATGCTCTCTGCACTTTAAACAGAACCCTGAGACTATCACACAGCAGGTGCATTTATACGGAGACTTGATTACACACCGGTGGATTCTATTTATCATCATCGGTCATTTAGGACAACATTGGATCATTCAGAGATCCTCACTGAACTTCTGGAGTGAGTTTGCTGCACTGAAAGTAAAGGGGCCGAATAATATTGCACGCCCCACTTTTCAGTTTTTTATATGTTAAAAAAGTTTAAATTATCCAATAAATGTTGTTCCACTTCACGATTGTGTCCCACTTGTTGTTGATTCTTGACAAAAAAATTAAATTTCATATCTTTATGTTTGAAGCCTGAAATGTGGCGAAAGGTTGCAAGATTCAAGGGGGCCGAATACTTTTGCAAGGCACTGTATATATGTTCTCTAATTTGTATCATAAATGATACATTTTGCATTACATTCAGTTCTCGTGGTAAATCAAATACAACTAAATTGAGATTGAACACTGGAAGGTTTCGAACAATATTTATTTATTTATTTATTTTTACACCAATGAAGTCCAGAAATGCTTGTCTCAAATGTGATATATTTAGCAGTATAGTTTATGTGCATGTTGGACTTATTTTTGTTCATATTCCTATGTTAGGCTACTTATTTCACTATAATATAAAAAAAAGTCAATGTTAGTGTTATCTTCAAAATACATTCCATTTCACTGTGCATAATGTAATAAGTCATGTGTACTTATTCTGTTCATATATGTTACTTTAAAATACAATTTTGAATAAAAATCAGTTTCTCTTGTCTGCCTTGTTACAGTAAGTGTAATGCAGTAGCCCAATGCATGTGTAAAACCTGTTTTTTGGTCTTATTTTGCATTTCTGTGATTTTAGGAGGTTTGAGCCCCTCCCCAAAAACACATCTGGCTCCATGGCAACCTTTTTGGTTAGGGAGTTCCAGCCAGAAATTCTAGCCACTTTCACCTCTGCTGTAAACTAAATTGTTTGCACTCATTAACCCTTACTGACTTTAAGATAAATTGCACGAGATGCAGGTCCACTCACCAGCTCCGGTGCACATGCTCCAAGATGGCAGGCGGTACGGTGTGGTGAAGCTGTAGAACACACTGACATCCTGCGGGATCAGGAATTCCACAAACTTGCTATTGTTGAACACGTCCATTTTGCAATTGAGGATGGAGGCGGCCTGCTCGGAAATGTACACGATTTTTCCAGTAATGAGCGACACAGCAACTGCAAAAATGTCCTGTCAAAAGGGGATGACAGCGCTCCAATTCAGTCACATGAATGCTTAAATGCAGTACTCACTGGTCTTACTGGTACAAAAATTCAGACACTTGCATTGTTTTTGAGTGTGTATTCCGATGTTATGCTGTCAATCTCTTCGATGGTATACGAGGATACGTCCAGACCAGAAGGTTGACTGTCATTGGTCATCAGCAGCTGGTAATACTCCTCATTGGCTGCACACAAATGCATAGTGACTTAATTGAGTAACTACTGAATTCTGACAGAAGTGTGGGAAACACGTACTGTATATACAAAATGAAAAATGTGGCATCTAAATGAACCTTTCTGCATCATCCATTGTAAATTTAGCTTTTCCTTTACCTTCCACCTGTTTGACGCAGCGCAGAGCATACTTGAGAGTATTTAAGGTGGTGGACTTGCTGCCATGTCTTTTTTCAGCAGGCAGGTAGAGCTTCAGCTCTTTCAGGGTCTTCAGCACTTCTTTCTGAGTCTTGGCTTTGGCAGACTCCTGACTACTGCAAGTGGCACATGCACATTTTTGCCCAGTCAGATACACAAAACAGAAAACCAATTTGGACGTCCTGGTTTAGGGCTCCAGGGTATACGTACCTGCAGCCGCTGGTGGAAGGGTTGTCCTGTTCAGAGCTGAGCAAACTGAAGGCATTCGAACTACTGGGAGGAGATGGACTGTGAGAGTTTGAGCTGGGGGTGAAAGAGTGAAAAAAAAAAGAACTACATTACTACCAAGCTCAATACAATGGAATTCAGTAACATACATTTACAAATAAAAAAAAAAACCTTACATTTCAATTTTCACATCTGTAATGGGCATCACAGTGCCATGACCGTACCTCAAATTTTGGCGGGCAACATAAAGCATAAAAAAAAAACAACAACTAGGAGCAGCTTCTCACATTTTTTAAAATTCTTTGCCTCTCTATCAACTCTCTCTCTCTCATGATGGGCAGCAGGTGTGTCCTTCTGTATCTCCACCATTTATCCAACAAAAAGCATAATAATTTCTTTGACATTTGCTCTCTTATAATAGCGTACGCACTTGCCAGTCAAGTGAGGAGATAGTACCTCCCGAGGAGCTCTTGAGGTGCTGGGTTACATAACAAAGAGCCAAAACTGGCACGGTGGATCTCGCCGTTCACGGCATGGTTAAGTTTGACCTGGAAAAACATCACTGGTGTTGACGGCTTTTGTGGTGGAGGACGAGTAAACAAGAGGAAAAGGCTCCATGCCGCTTTGAGAGAGGGGCTGACAAAGGATGAAGCACACCTAAAATGTCAGCGGCACCTTGTGGAGACACTTAACCAGGTGGCTCAGCAGGGTGTAGATGTATGACTTTTTAAATAAAGCCAACATGAGCACCTATTATCAAAACACTTATTGCACTGTAAAGGCTATTTTTTCGGCTGGGAGTGGAATGGATGGTTTTAGACACTGAGATACAGAAAGATAGAGACAGAATGAGATATAGTAATATATATACTGTAATTTCTGGACTATAAACCGCTGCTTTGTCCCCCTCATTTTGAATCCTGCGGCTTATAGTCCAGTGCATCTTATTCGTCGATTTATTTGGATTAATAGGTTACACTTTATTTGACAGCGGTGTCATAAGACCGTCATAATTATGACATGACACTGTCATGGGCATTAAATTAATGCTTATGACAGACGTCATTAAGTTTCATCCGGCAAATTTTGTCAGTAATTCGATTTACCAGTATGTCCAGCTCAGATCTTTTAAAACCCTTCAAAAGTGAGATAATTTGCCAGATGACACTAAATGACATCTGTCATAAGCATTCATTAATGGTCATGACGGTGTCATGTCATAATTATGACAGTCTTATGACTCCACTGTCAAATAAAGTGTTACCGGTTAATGCCTTTTGGTGTAAATATCTCATAATACAGTGAGGACGGCTGCGGTTTATAGTCTGGAGCGGCTTATATATGAACAAATGCGGTTTTCGTGTCAAATTTGGTGGGTGGGGGCCTATAGTAAGAAAAATACGTTAAAACATATTGTGTATAAAGTGTATATGCAGAGAATGAAAAAAGTGAAAGCTTAGAGATTTAATAAGATTATTGCAAAAAGTATTCGCTCACCCATTTTGGCTCTGTGAATGCAAGCGTTATCCAATTATTAATCCCTAATTTCACATTTATATCACACCCAATTCATACTAATGCACCCATTCATGTACCAATTTATACTGATGTACAGTTAGGTGAAAAAATTAGGACACCACATTAAATATTCAGTTCTTTATTAAGAAATGTTCACATATCAATGTCTGATCTTGTTTTTCTTTATCACTGGAAAAGAAAGGGATTCAATTGTAGGTAAATACAAATAATTAATATTGTTTTACTAATTAAACCAAATATATCAACAAAAATGCATATTTTAACTGAGGAAAAAGTTAGGACACCCCTACAACCTAATAGCTAGTGTTACCCCCCTTTGGCTGAAATAACTTGAGTGAGATGGTTTTTGTAGCCATCTACCAGTCTTTGACATTGGTCTGAAGAACGTTTGCCCCACTCCTCAACACAGAATACTTTCAACAGTGAGATGTTTGAGGGGTTTCTTGCATGTACAGCCCGTTTCAAGTCACCCCACAGCATCGCAATGGGATTAAGATCTAGGCTTTGACTCAGCGATTCCAGGACTCCCCATTTCTTTTCAGCCAGTCCTTGGTGGATTTGCTGGTATGTTTTGGTTCATTGGCATGCTGCAGGGTCCAGTTTCACTTCATCTTTGTTTTTTCACAAATGATCTCATATGTTCCTCAAGCACCCTCTGATACACAATAGAATTCATTGTGGATTCTATGAGGGTGAGCTGGCCAGGTCCTGCTGCAGCAAAGCATCCCCAAACCATGACACTTCCACCTCCAAGCTTCACAGGTGTTTTTTTTTTCCTGGAATGCTGTACTGGGTTTACGTGTCCAAATAATTCAGTTTTAGATTCATCTGTCCAAAGAACATTATTCAAAAAGTCCTGGTCTTTGTCTACATTCACTTTTGGCCTTCATGTTCTTCTTGGGGAGCAAAGGTTTCCTCCTTGCACACCTCCCATGAAAGTTAAATTTGTTTAGTCTCTTTCTGATTGTAGAAGCATGCACTTTCACATCGACAGTAGCAAGAGCCTGCTGTAGGTCCGGTGATGATATTTTAGGGTTTTTGGAGACTTTTAGCATCTTGAGGTCTACTCTCAGGATGAACTTGCTTGGACGGCCAGACCTGGGCATGTTGGCACTCGACAGTTGTTTTGAATGTCCTCCACTTGTAGACTATTTTACAGACAGTGGAATGGTGTATTTTATATTCTTCTGAGATCTTTTGAAATCCCTTACCAGACTCATAAGCCTCTACAATCCTCTTTCTGAAGGCCTCAGCTCGTTTGATCTTACCATGATGTTTTCTCTTACTTCAACAGCCAGGCACTGTTGAAAGCATTCTGCGTTGAGGAGTGGGGAAAACATCCTTCAGACCAATGTCAAAGACTGGTAGATGGCTACAAAAAGCGTCTCACTGAAGTTATTTCAGCCAAAGAGGGTAACACTAGCTATTAGGTGGTAGGGTGTCCTAAATTTTTCCTCAGTTAGTATATGTATTTTTGTTTATATATTTGATTTAATGAGTAAAACAATGTTAATTTTTGTTGTTTACCTGCAATTAAATCGCTTTCCTTTCCAGAGATAAAGAAAAACAAGGTCAGACATTGATATGTGAACATTTCTTAATAAAGAACTGAATATTTAATGGGGTGTCCTAATTTTTTCACATGACTGTACTTAATCATGTTAATGTAACTATTCAGCGTACAAACACACTAACCTTTGCACTAAACCCATTAGTCAAAACTAACACCACAATTAGAAACAGCAAAAGCCAGGTCAAACACGCGCTTGTTGGTTTGCATTAACCCACAATCCTAACAAGGACCTACTAATCTCAAAACAGACTTTGGGACGCTGACTCATCACAACAAAGGGTCTTTAAATAGCTGGCTAATCGGGCTGTGAATAGAAGAGCATTCCCACAATAGAAACCTGTGAGCATCGGAGGGCATTTAATACAGTTACATGTAGTGCCCTAAAATACAACAACTGGTTTTAGAGTGGACAGGCCCGATGTGTACTAAGCTTTTACCTGAGGCTAATTGGTCTGCACTGCATCAGGGAACTTGAGAGCTTCAGGTTCTCTCACCTTGAATAAGAATAGTCCTGTGGTTGTGGAAAATGCAGCACTGAGCAGTGGCTCAATAATTATTCTATCTTAATTCTTTTTACATGGAATAAATACACACGCAGTCTGCTCTTCATACAAAACGGTGATTCACAACCCCTGTGCTGCAGCACATTATGAGGAAGTTATTTAGTTCCTTTTATCTCATTCTTAATTACTCCAAATGTATACTTAATGCCAGGGGTGCTCATTGTTTTTTGCTCCAAGATTTACTTTTTGAAGAGACAACCTCCTGCGATCTACCTTAACAGCTCACACAACATAATAAACTATGTACATTTAAGAAAAATTATATTCTTATTTTTTATTTTTTATTTTTATTTATCTTTTTATTTATTTATTTTTTTTTAATGCCACAAGCTACCCACACTAGCGTTGCGATCGACGTAATGGGCACCATTCCTTTATGCTTTTATTGCCAGGCAGAACAATTAACTATGGTAATTGGACTGGATTGGTCGTCTTTCGCTTCCAGTCCTGCCACCATTTTTGTGAGCTTGGTTCGGAAGTTAATTTTAATTTGAGTTGGGAGCACAAGGCGGTATTACATAACATGGCAGCTTCCCAAGATCAATGAAGCTTGATGAATGATTGTTTCATTCTTATTCCATAAACACAATTTTACCACAACACAATGTCCTGTTGGCATACACAACATATTTTCGGGTTAGTTACCCTTTAACCATGTTTGGAAAATGCTGCCATTGAGCATGTGCTGTTTCAGTTAGAGAAACACAAAAAGATGAGTGTAAAGACATATGAAAGTATAAATATTAACAAAAGAAAAGCATGAATAGAAAGGGGTCAATTTTGAACATCCACAACTGTACTAGTTTTAGTATAATGACTATTTTTATTGAATAAATCATCGTAATTTTGAAATGTAATTAACATGTAGGGTTCCATATTGTTATGCACAGTCTTTTAAAACAAAGCGAATGGATTATATAGAACTCTGTGAGGTCTAATTTCTGTCATTTTTTTAAAACAACAAATTCCATTTTAGACTATAACTTTGTCCAGTATTATCAGAGAAGCCTTTCTATCTAGCATTATATGGTCACCACCAATTTGCTGTATGGAGGCACACCTGTAAAGTTTCCTTAAAATGAAGGTCGCTGATGCCACCTTCATTTTAAGGATGCCTTTAAGGATGCTCTCAAGGTGGTTCAGGTTTGTAGGTTGTTGATCAAGATAATACATTCTTTTCCTGTATACCTTCTAGACATGTGCCGATTACCGGTTTCGAGATATACCGTGGTATGAAAACGTCAAGGTTTCAAAACCGCAAAAATTTTCCGTCATACCGTTCCTAAGGTATAAGATATTTTTATGTCCCAAAATTGCATTGACAAATCCCTCGCCTGCAGCTGTAAGGCTCAAACCACTTCTCCACCGTTTGTTGCTCAGTGTCAGTGCATGCTACATGATGGCTGGAGGAGGTGAAACCCCTGAAGTTTTTTCCCCCCATCGAAGAAAACTAAATCGCCGGTATGGGAATACTTCAGCTACAGAAATGTTACAGAGGGCAGCGGCTTAGAAGAGGGTCAACCAATATGTAAAACATGTTTACGGAGGGTGGCTGCCGAGGAGGCAATACTTCCAATATGATTTGGTATTTATACAAAATTAAAGGTTAGTAAACACAGTCATGAACGTTTCCCACCAGCGACGAGAGTTAACTCCAGCGTGTTTAGTGTGTCTAGCAGTGGTAAAACATGTGTTTTTTTTCTCTTTGGCAACTGTCTGTGTTGAGAAAGACAGCATGTGTATAATGTAAACATGATACAAGTCATACAAACATACACTCAGATGTGCCATGCAATAGGCTGGCAACCAATTTAGGGTGTATCTCGCCTTCTGTCAAGCTTGTATGGGATAAGCTCCAGGACACCCGCATTCATCGGGTGGGACAGTTCTTTTCACAAGGCGGCAGAAAACGCTCAAAGCAGAAGTCATTTTGCCACCTTCAGGCTTTGAGTGGCACGCAAATTATTTCTTACTACAATGATGCACTTCACTTTGTGTTTTTTTTTCTTACAGAGCAAGACGCTTAACCCCAGACTATTAACAGATGTCCGTCATGGTGACTTCACTAACTTGCTCTAAAAATACTCCACTTAGGCTGCCGAGAATAGAGGGCTGCTTTCATGAATAGCACCCAAGAGGAGAGAAGTCCAAGAAGAAAGAGTTAACATAAGTTAAGTGTCTCAAGTTGACTTGGCAGCAGCAAGTGGGTCAGAGAGACTGAAGGATCTTAACGCAGCAACCAGTTTGTCTGTTTTAGTCTGGATGACAGTTGAAACTCAGGGCAAGCTGGTCTTCAGTGACTCAAAGTGCAAGAAGGTTTTGCATTTTTGTATTGTGCTAATGCATACCTCATGGTTTGGATTGGTAACACTGCTGTGGAAAATAATCCAATTTCACATAAATATATGAATGTATCATTTTTTGAAGTAATCTATTAATCGCCATTGACAGTGATAGACATCTAATCAATTTGATCTGGTAGGGTCGGCAGTGAATTATATACATGTTTCAGTGCCACTCAAAATGGATTGGATGACTATGGGCGACAATCGCAGTGATGAGTGTAGAGCTGAAACGATTACTCGAACAATTCTAGTAACTCGATTTTAAAAATGGATCAAGGAATTTTCTCTGCCTCAAGGATGTTTTGCCCGGACTACTTTTAATGCGGCACAACGCGATGACGTAAGTACGGGACGACATAGGCGGCGGCTATATTTGATTTCAACCATGCATGAATATAGAGGTAACGACGAAGAAGCCAACGAAAGTGAAGAGACAGACACCAAGAAAAAGCAGAAAATGTTAAAAGTGTGAGCATTTCAAGCTGGAAACCAAGGCGAACACGGTTTCATGTATTCACTGTACGACAGAGCTTGCATTCCACTACAACACGTCAGCAGCTCCACCAAAGGCACGCTGTTTGCTCCGAGAGCGGAGGATTGATACCCGAAATAAGGTAAAATTAAGTTAACTTAGCGCTAATAAATAAAATTAACGTTACTGTACCTTGCTAACGTAACGTTAGCACCGCGGAACCTGGTTTCTTTTAATTACGACAACTGTCGATGCGTGGGTTTCATACAGGCTTTATTTAATCTGTAAAAACAGCACTGTAGAGTGATGAGGGTGTAAAATATAAACATAATAAAGATAACTGTCAATTTTAGCTCAGTAGTCATTGATGGATAAAACACCAAGTAGCACTGGTGCCAAATGTGCTCCTATACAGCAGGCATCATACATATATTTTGAACACTGCAAAAACTCAAAATCCTATGTGGACTTACATTTTATACTAACTTAAAACTTAACTTGAACTTAAAAATAGCTTGACACAAATGGAAATTCAATTCAAGCGTAGTGACATTTTTAGGTAAGATATAAGACTTTCTCTATTATAAGAAGTTTTTTGAGTGAAAGCAGTGAATTTGTTGTTGTTTTTTCTAGTCACATCTGAGATGCAATTGTTGGCTCTTTTCAACTCTAATATTACGTGAAATGTCTTGTTTTCGCATGTATTTTTATAATTGCTCTCTACCTAAAAAAAAAAATGTTTCATCCGATTACTTGATTAATCAATGGAATTTTCAGTAGAACACTCGATTACTAAAGTATTCAATAGCTACAGCACGAGATGAGTGTGTATTAGTTTTTATTTTTTTTTGTTTTACTCTTCTACCAGCCAGGTCAACACTGCAATTTAGAATAGGCAATAAGCCTTGCACCAGCCCACGTTCCCCCCAAAAATGAAAACATGAGACAAACAGTCACAAAACTAAAAACATCACATGCGTTGAAATGACAGAAGACTCCCTTCCCTGACTGCAGCTCATTCCGGTTTCTCCCTAGTGAACAATCGTTCGTTCGTTCCTTCCTTCCTTGGCATACTGTGTAAAAGCAAATGTAAAAATAAACTCTCACCCTGGTCAGGAATGTGCTCATTCTCATGAGGATTGTTAATGTACTGCTTGTATGTATAGGAGGCTATTTGATGTAAAATGTTTGCGTCACTGCTATGAAGTAAAGAAACTCAATAGTCTCCTATTCTGCATTATTTCTACCACTCCCTCTTAGGAGACCGTCATGTACCAGCAAAAGTCGAAGCTGACAGGGTCAAAAAGTGAGAACGTGCACTATTAACTACGCCCCACGATAAACATGGACAAACAATGCGTTGCCATGGCGATAAGCGATGAGTTTAGCCAGCATGACACTGTCCCTCTGGCAGTTTGTAGAACGCCAAGTGGCTGGTTTGTCAGATGACATCAGGCCGGACTTCCTACAGGGAGCAGCAGTTTGTCTTTTTTTGTTTTCCAAAGCAGACCAAATGCTGAATTCTGCCGTCTGTCAACAGTGAATTACGTCTGCGCTTGTTTTGACGTCAAGCTGCACATGCGTCTAATCCATTTTATGGACTTTTGGAAATGTCCTGTACTGCATGTATCACTTAGTTGAATCATCACCGAAATTACATGTTGTGAAATTGCAGTGCACATGATGACTTGATGACATGAGAGAGCCTAGTTTCTATGAATTTTGCATCATTATCCAGTTGCGTGGGTTATGTGAAAGTGAGTTTTCTTTGCAATTTTCAGTTTGTCTGCCATGTGCTATGTTGGTTATCTGGAGTACAGTACACCCACTATAGGAGTAGTAATCACACATGATTTTCACCTAATCGTGCGGAGTTTCTCACACTTTATTATTTTTGGTATATTTTTCAAATCGGAACAGTATTGGCATCGGCTGGCACCACAGCCTTATGCTATCGGAATCAGTATCAAGGGCCAAAAAATGGTAACGGAACTAGGCATGTGCCGGTTACCGGTTTCAAGGTTTACCGTGGTATGAAAACATCACAGCTTCAAAACCACAAAAAATTTCCGTCATACTGTAGTACGGTATTCGCTATTTTACAAGTCTCAAAAATGCAGCCAGAAGTATCTTGGAGCGGTAGCGCTCACCCCTCCCTCGCCGTGTGTGTGTGTGTCAGTGACGCTATTCTGCTAAACACCAAAAAAGAAACACTCCAAACAAAAGGCGTACTTTTCTTGAATTTATGGAGATCTCAAATCATGGTAACTGAAATATAGTTTTAAAATGTTGTACATTAGTATTTCACACGTGTGAGTAGCTTCATTAGCACAAACAACAGAATGTGAGGAAGTCATCCATGAAAAAGTTCGCCAAAAACAAAACACATTTTCCTTTCAAATTCAAAATACAAATGAACTAAAAACTTAAAAAGACGAATGTTAGCCTAGTCTTAACTGGGAGAGCCACTTCGTCAAGGTTATAAATCTCACGGCCACTGAGAAACAAGCTTGAATGAAGGAAAAGGGATAACATCAAAGATCGCTAATTACGACAGATGATCTTGCCCTAAGCACAAATGTACGCTCGCTGGACAAGGTGAGGTCTCACTCCCAGTGTTTTTAGATGAAACCTTTACACAACAACATTCACATTTTAACTAACTTATCCATTTTTAACTTATTAACTTATGAATTCTGTGTCTTTTTAACACAAAAGCATGACATGTAGACTAGAGTTGACACAGTGGCTGAAAATGGCGAAACTTCACTTGAGGTTTTGCCCCCTCAAAAAAAACGGGAAAAAAGTACAGTCAATGTTTTTCAATTTTATTTAGAAGTGTTTTTACTTTTTTATAGCAATTAATTTAGTTCTTGCTCCAATCTTGAGCAACCTGAGCTGTGGGTAGTCTATAAGTTCCATTTATTTGAATTTTATTTAAAATATTTTTTTGTTTATTTATTTAACAGAATATCCATATTCCAATTTGCAAATATTTTCTGAAAAATAAAAAAATCCCCGAAAAAAGTTTTTTTATTTTTTATTATTTTTTTAACCCATACCTCTCAAAATAACACATTTCGGAGCTATAATTGCAATACCGTGATACCGTAAAACCGCGGTATTTTTGCTCAAGGTTATCGTACCGTCAAAATCTCATACCGGCACATGCCTAAACGGAACAATACCAATTCAAATGGCACTACTTTTAAAATTAAAGTATGCGTACTACTTTTGCAATTATTAATGTATTGTGTGCATGACAATACACTTACTGTCATCAAAATCAATTGCAAGAGTGTGATGTGTTGGAGCTTCAGGTGTAAAATGCTTTTTTCCACTTTAAAATAAGAACTACAATAATTCTACAGGTGGAGGTAGTAAAACAACACTTGAGTTAAATGACTTGCCTCTTGTTGCTTCCAGAAGACTCCAACAAAGCGGAATCTTTGCTGTTACTGTTGGAGCTGCCCATGGACTCATGGCCATTGCTCTCATGGCCGTTGCTCTCGTTCCCATGGCTCTCGTTGCCTTGCGACTCGGTCCCGCTACCGCTGGACCCGCTGCTCTTCATTTCCATGTCCTCCTCCGGTAGCGAGCGGGACCGAGAGCTCTTGCGAAGCTTGCGTGGCGCGGCGGGGGGAGGGTCCTGGCCACTACTGTCGCTACCCTCAGACGGCAGGCCCAGCTCGGGCCCGCCTTGACCGTAGCCGTTCATACGCTGCAGCTGCGCCATGGGGCCGCAGCCAGAGGGCCCCCTCGGCACAGAGCCGCACGAGGTCGACGCTCGGCAGCCTGAAGCGCCATCTTGGTCCTCCCTTACTGAGAAGCAGTAGTGCTTGGAGTCGGAATCTTCTGACATCGAGAGGATGAGCTGACTTTTTATTGTTGTTGGTGAAGTTGAGTAGAACGAGCACAATCACCCCATCGTCAGTAGTGTTGTCGTACAAGTGGAAAGCGACTGATCTGCTGAGAGAAGAATGAAAATATATTATTTGGAGTCATGATGATAAGCCTCTTGTTCAGAATCGATCACGACGGTGCAGAAGGACCCGGTCAGCCACAAAGATAGGTGCATGCAGTTTAATATCTGCCTTTTACTCCTCTACTCTCTTTCTCCATATGCTTCACTTTACATTTATTGCATCACTCATGGCTTTAAGACTGTGTTTGGAAGATAATACACGTGTACGACAGCTATTGTTTTCCATTAATGATGACTAAAAACTTAAGTGACAGCAATCATATGGAGCTTATTATTGATAAATATTTACTAAATGTGTGGTTTTCTTAGTAAATAAAGCAGCATGAAGGTGGAATTCATGAACATATCATATTCTTACAAATTTCAATCTACAGTGGTACCTCTACTTAAGAATATCTCTACATACAGAATTTTCAGGTTAATACATGCCTCAACGGGAAAATATGGAAAATATTGCCTCTTGTTAAGAAAGAAATTTAACGCTGGTACTCGCAGCTCCCAGAGTTTACTGAACGTAACATACTTATAGCTGCTCTGCCATTGGCTATTGCCTTGCATCCAATTGGCTAAGAGGGACCTCTACTGTATGTGTTTATCCCGGTATCCTCTTCATTCGCCCCTCTTTTTGCGACAGCTTTACATGAGTGTATTACCTTTTATTCTTTACTTTATTCTTGGTTTTTTACATTATGAATGACTAAGGTTTCTTGTTTATTGTTAAATAATCTAATTGTAACATGTATTTGTTACATGATTTGATGCATTTTTATGCATTATAAAAGATTTATGTCTGAATTTTGGGGGGCTTGGAACAGATTAGAGCATTTACATTACTACTTCAAGAACCAATTAATTTCGTAAGTAGAGGTACCACTGTATCTAAAATGGCAGCACCATAGCAACCACTTGAAGGTGGATGCCATTTTTTTTTTAGAAGTAAGCATAAATTTTGCCTACCCTTGGGCTAGAGCACAGGTGTCAAACCGATTCCAGAAAGGGCCAAGTGGGTGCTGGATTTTGTTCCAACCAATAACGCGCAGAGAGTTTAACCACTGAACTTCCCTCTGAAACAAGCAGCACCTGACGAAGTTTAACTGGTTACACATGTAAAAGATCTAATTGGTGATAAGGTGTCCTCTTCATTGGTTGGAAAGCAAACCTGCACCCACTTGGGCCTTTCTGGAATCGGTTTGACACCTGTGGGCTAGAGCATCTGTAATAATCAACACATAATAGAGTTTGAGTCCTGTTTGATTGTACAGTCGACTACTTCTTTACCTTTGAAATGTCCCTACAGTCTATAAATCCTACTAATGACTTCTGCAGAGATAACAAACACAAAAAATCAATTCTATAGACATGTACTTGAAACGCTCAACACATGGCGGCAGGGTTTATCTTCTGACCTCGAAAAACACTGCAGGTGCTTCTCTGATCTACAGTGCAAATGTTAGCAGGTTCAAGCTGTGAAGCCTTTTAGAAAAAAAGAAAAAGACTGCTCCATCTAAGCCCTCCGACCCTTTCAAAAGGAGCACCCGTCACATGAAACGCAAACAAATTATTTACTTGAATGTCATGTCAGGTTGCAACATTGTGTTGTTTTCATTTTGTGGCCTTTAATCATAACTCCAGACAAGGGTGCAGCACACCAATATGACGAACAAAAGAGAATGTGAAATGGTCTGCTATAGCTATTAGCACTCTGTGGATCTTTCCAAGAACATTTTTTGGTTAGAGACGTGGAAACATTTCACAAATACGGCAGCAGGAATATATTTGTGTGGGAATGTGACCACTCATGTAGTTACTACAACCAAGGAGACGGATTTAACAATATTGTGTTTGGGGGGAAATATTTCCAAATGTTTTTGAGTCTACTTCGATTAGGTGACAATACTTCCACTAGCGGAACTCTAATTAGCGTCAGGATGAAGGTTTTTGACATTTATCTATTCATTTTCTTGATTTTTTAAAATCTTGTTTCACATTGAAGGCCCCTGAGGTCTATCCCAATTGACGATGGGCCAAAGGCAGGTTGCATCCTGGAGTGGTCACCATATTGAATGCCTTGATCATCAAAACCCCCGTATGAATCACGTAATAGTTCACAGACCTTTTGAACATAGTAACAATTCATGGCTCTATGAGAAAATCTAACTGGTATTTAGTTTATTATGTAGAGGGTATAGACATATAGAAGTTTTTGGATCAAGTTAAAGTTGGTTGACTTGAAATTCCACGTTCAATTTTTTTCTTTCTTTCTTTTTTTTTAACAGTGCTGTCAATTCTCAGCCATTCATGTCATTTTAAACCCCAAAAATATTATTGAAGCAATTAGTTAAACTGCTTGAGTTTTTTTTTTTTTTTTTTTGCTAAAGGCTAGTGATATATCAAATAATAAAAAAAAAATCAAAATATTAATATTTTGTAGCTTCAACTGCACTAACACCTGTAACTAAATGTTTGATGTCATTTTGCATATTTACAACACAAAGAAATACCACTTGGTATTTGAGAAGCAACTTTACTTACACTCTATATCGCCTATCACAGACATATATGATATATAGTGGGGCAAATAAGTATTTAGTCAACCACCAATTGTGTAAGTTTTCCTACTTGAAAAGATTAGAGAGGACTGTAATTGTCAACATGGGTAAACCTCAACCATGAGAGACAGAATGTGGGAAAAAAAAAATAATAATGAAAATCACATTGTTTGATTTTTAAAGAATTTATTTCCAAATTAGAGTGGAAAATAAGTATTTGGTCACCTACAAACAAGCAAGATTTCTGGCTGTCAAAGAGGTCTTACTTCTTCTAACGAGGTCTAACGAGGCTCCACTCGTTACCTGTATTAATGGCACCTGTTTTAACTCATTATCGGCATAAAAGACACCTGTTCACACTCCAATCCACTGTCAGTCACACTCCAAACTCCACTATGGTCAAGACCAAACAGCTGTCGAAGGACACCAGAGACAAAATTGTAGACCTGCATCAGGTTGGGAAGACTGAATCTGCAATAGGTAAAACGCTTGGTGTAAAGAAAACAACTGTGGGAGCAATTATTAGAAAATGGAAGACATACAAGACCACTGATAATCTCCCTCAATCTGGGGCTCCATGCAAGATCTCACGCCGTGGCGTCAAAATGATAACAAGAAAGGTGAGCAAAAATCCCAGAACCACACGGGGGGACCTAGTGAATGACCTACAGAGAGATGGGACCACAGTAACAAAGGTTACTATCACGGGGACTCAAATCCTGCACTGCCCGACGTGTGCCCCGCTGAAGCCAGAACATGTCCAGGCCCGTCCGCGGTTCGCTAAAGACCATTTGGATGATCCAGAAGAGCACTGGGAGAATGTGTTATGGTCTGATGAAACCAAAATAGAACTTTTTGGTTGAAACACAGGTTCTCGTGATTGGAGGAGAAAGAATACTCAATTGCATCCAAAAAACACCATACCCACTGTGAAGCATGGGGGTGGAAACATCATGCTTTGGGGCTGTTTTTCTGCAAAGGGACCAGGACGACTGATCTGTGTAAAGCAAAGAATGAATGGGGCCATGTATCGAGAGAAATTCTTCTTCCATCAGCAAGGGCATTGAAGATGAGACGTGGCTGGGTCTTTCAGCATGACAATGATCCCAAACACACAGCCAGGGCAATAAATGAGTGGCTTTGTAAGAAGCATTTCAAAGTCCTGGAGTGACCTAGCCAGTCTCCAGATCTCAACCCCAAAGAAAATCTGTGGAGGGAGTTGAAAGTCCGGGATGCCCAACGACAGCTGCAAAACATCACTGCTCTAGAGGAGATCTGCATGGAGGAATGGGCCAAAATACCAGCAACAGTGTGTGAAAAGCTTGTGAAGAGTTACAGAAAACGTTTGGCCTCCGTTATTGCCAACAAAGGGTACATATCAAAGTATTGAGATGAATTTTTGGTATTGACCAAATACTTATTTTCCACCATGATTTGCAAAAAATTTCTTTAAAAATCTAACAATGTGATTTTGTGTTTTTTTTCCCCACATTCTGTCTCTCATGGTTGAGGTTTACCCATGTTGACAATTACAGGCCTCTCTAATATTTTTAAGTGGGAGAACTTGCACAATTAGTGGTTGACTAAATACTTAGTGTATTTGCCCCACTGTATGTACATTCATGCACATATACCAATGGGGTGCTGCCACGCAAGGTGTTGCCAAACCTACTGGGGGCAACTAGGGCTAGGTGTCTTGTCGAAGGACGACACAATGACAATGTGCTGTGGGAGCCAGATTCGAACTCCCAATTCTTGATTAAAGGACGACCCACTCAACCACTTGCGCGACCGTCAAACTAGGTCACCCCACGTCGAGTATGCTTATTCACTCAGTACCATTAACTAAAAAGATTTTGGCTTAAGTCTTGAGTTTAATATACTCTGTGCCCACGCAAGGTATTATTTTGCTTGATAATCTTGAAGAGTTTTGCCTATCATTAAAGTGATCATTGTTGCTTTCGTTCATAGAACACCAACACTTAAGCCCACTATGTGCAGATGAAGATGACACGTGACACCTTTACAATAAACTTGAATTTAATGTGATTCCAGTCAGAGTGCACGATCACTAGAAAGAAGCGATAGACAGAAAATGCCTCCTCCATTGAAACAAGAACAGAGCGAGCCCACCACAGATAGCTAGTTGGACATAACAAGGCACATAAAAACCAATCACTGGTTATATATTACTCATCTTACACCATTTCACACAATGAAATGCAATCACAAGTTGCTCCAGGCGGACAAAAGATGAAACAGCTTCCTCCTAACGTCTTTAAGGTGCCCATCAACAATCAATGGAGAGATCAACTGAATTAGCACTGCTGAAGTACTATTGTGGAGCTGGGCAAATTTCAAATTGATGGATTATTAATTCTCGCATGTCTGGAGTCCTTCCCAACTAATATTTGAGCGAGAGAAGCAGAGGTACACCCTAGACTAGTTCATGGGCAATTATCTTCAATAAAGCCAGCATGTCTGGACTAGGAAAACTGATTTTGGGCATGTCTGGACTAGGAAAACTGATTTTGGGCAAGACAAGCATGAGCGCTCGTAATATCAAAACAACAATTTGCTGTGATTTCTCCTTTGGCATTAATGAGGTTGTTTGTTTGACCTAAATCTGAGATAAGTGACATGCTTGCAAGACTTAATGAATCAGATGCACACTGCCTCACGCACGGTGACCACATAAGTCTTCACCCATTATACCAGTGGCTAAAAAAGGGACAGGTACCAAGATGAAAGGGTCACATTATGGAGTGAGCCAAAAAAAAAGTTCAGGTGGAGAAGGACACGCTGATTAACTAGTCCTATCCTTAAAAAAGGAGGAGGCATTCTAAATATGCATCCCCTCCTTATTTAGACAAACTGAAAATATTATTCCCTTAAAACGGCACTGATCAGTGCTCATTGTATCTAAGCAACCAGTGCATCACCACAGCTTGATATTTTCCTACTTTTAATTCTTCCCCATCAGCTTTAATGCCGTTTCTGGCTAAGCCAAAGAAAGAGGCATGCACATATTTCTAACTTTGTAGCAGCTCTGTTCATAAAGAATACTGATCCTAGTGATTTGAGTATTCCATTAAGAGACAGCGGTCAAATTCTATGTGACCAAAAGCTGTCAATTAGGTTTTCTGCCACATTCATATTTGGAAATTTATAGGCTTACCCATTAGGCTGCAATGCCTCCTCCTTTCAAAGATACTCAATGAGATATACTTGGCCTAGTCACGTTAGTCTAGTCTTGTTCTGAGTCTTCCATTATTGATAGTGGACCAAATTTTCTGACACTGGGCATCACATCTCACACCAGAATGACGGGATATGATAGAATTGTATGACTATGCTAGTCAACAGTATTGAGCCACAAATTCTTTCAAGGATTTCACTGTACTCTACATCGACTGATGACACAGTGGGCAAAAAAGCAGCCTCTGAGACCAAACTTTTTTACTTGCTTTTTTTTACACAACAGACTGCATTTTTCGAGCTCGAACGACCTAATAGTCGCTCACAGATCTCATGATTTACAGTAACCAAGGTGTTCTTTAGTGTGTTTTATTTATTCCAGAAACAGAGCTTATATGATCTTCCAAATACTGCACACTATTTTTCTTTTTATACATCGACTGTATCAAAAGTAATGTATGGGTTTTCTTTGTAAAGCAATGGCCCTGAACTATAATAATTATAATGTATGGAAAAAGTGTACCAATATGTCTAAGCTGTGGAGAGGAACTTCTGTAGTCGATTATTAGTAATTATAACATTTATATGCTTCAGAGTATGTTTTCCAAGCATCTTTTGCAGCCCAAGTCCCTCATCGCTGCTGCATGACAAACTCCACAGACATGTGCTGCTCTGCACTCTTTATGTAAGGTGTTGTGCGGACTTTTCACGCGACGGCAAACCAAGCAAGTACGCGATATGCGTTTCGATTCGCTTTTCTAGCTTCTTTAACATTTTCAAACGTATTTCTTGAGGGGGGACATAAGCTCACGACCCTTACAAAGTTTACGTTTTCACGTGAACGCCGACTCACCAAGTCAG
Organism: Corythoichthys intestinalis; assembly: GCF_030265065.1. Taxonomy (NCBI): domain Eukaryota; kingdom Metazoa; phylum Chordata; class Actinopteri; order Syngnathiformes; family Syngnathidae; genus Corythoichthys; species Corythoichthys intestinalis. Next base: position 32,449,154 of record NC_080408.1, on the reverse strand, counting down.
CTGATCCAGCAGTTTAGTCCACTGACACAGTTATGCAACTTAACTATCACCTTTTAAAGAGCGTGGTTAGCGCAGGTAAAAGAGCTCCACGTACCTTGAGCAAATGTTCCTGGTATGCACGCCGAGCCTGAAAACTTAAATAATAAGCGAAAAGCCAGAACGAAGATACCGCTTCTTTTCTGCTGTGACACACTTGTTCTCTCGGTCAGATTTCTACTCTCTCTGCGTTGCGGAGCTCCAACTGAGATAGTGACCTCATTCACAGCGGCACCTCCTTTTCTTTTTATTGGCTGCTGAAGCTGTCAGTCGAATCGTCATTGTGTTTTGGGCCAAGCAATGCAGTACTTCCTGGTAAGGAGGTGTGTCCGCAGGACGACGCTCACTTCTGTGATTGGCCCGCTCCGCTGCCATTTTGTTTATGTAAGCACGTCACTGTTTTCACGTGGAGAAGTAGCGGTGGGAGGCGGGGCCAGAGACTTATGGCCAATCAGGAACAAGCATGGGTATGTGAATGAAGCGTATGGGATGAGTGTTGTATAAACGCTTATACAAGCTGCGTACTGTCGACTGCGCAAGCGTCAAAGTCTGAAAGTTCGCAGACGCTTCAATGTTGTGATATAACACAAGGTGACTTGAATTATTAAATAACGACAGCCAAGTCTAATTTACGATTCCTCCTTCCAGATACTTACTTCCCTTAAATGCTGCAATAGGCTGACGTACACTTTAGAATCATTTCCTATTATAAGGCAAGTGACTTTTTGGTAATTAAAAAGAAAAAAATATATATTTTGCCTCAGAAAAACCTGGCGTTCATGCATGGGGACATCACTTTGGGTCATGTAGGCCACAATAACTACATTTGGTGTGCAATTGTGGCCTACTTGAACCAAAATGTGATTTCGCCAGGTATGCACTCATTGATTTAGCGATACAGGGATCTGTGCTTTTTGCAGTTAATAGGGACCAGAATCCGCCGTGATAAGTAAAAACCCGGAAAGTACCCCCCACCCCCCTTTTTGTGTGTGTGTTCACTGTGTTTATTCAGATTTACCATTGGACAGAGAAACATATAAGACATACTTTGCAAAAAAAAAAAAAAAGTGAAAAAACAACTTTATTAATAAATATATCCAAAATACATGTTATAATTACATTTGAAGTGCTTATAAGTTTTAAACATGTTACTGTCCCACTGAATAATTTTTGAACAAAAATAAAGTATAAAAATGCTTGATTGTGTAAATTGTGTGTTTATTGTGTAATGTCTTTATGAAATGCTTCACTGAGTCCACTCAAATCCTCTCAAGCTGCTCACTTACACACAATGAGTTGCCACAGCAACTGTTTAACAAGTTAAACGATGATTGACGCATGCAGCACTTTTGAAGTTTGTGTCTCTGGCAAGATCAAACCCAAACATTTGTCAATCATCGTTAACTTTAATAAGCAACTCCAGTGCACTGCCTGATGAACAAAGCGCAGGGAGAGGGAGGCAGGGAGGGAGGAACGGAGCAAGAGTGAGACATTTGTATTTTTTTTTTTTTTTTTAATTGAAAAAAAAAAAATCCGCGATTGACTGAGGGCATGAAGTTTTAAGTGCGAAGTAGCGAGGGATCACTGTAGCGATACGCGTGATGCATACTCGCAAAAATTTTCTTCGTCCCGTTTCCTTTAATTCAGACTATGTTCACATGAGTTTTGAAACTCAGAGGATTCTGTTGCCTGTGACGACAGCAGCAAGACGTTTATCTTGTGGGCATTCTCAATGTTAGGTTTCATTACTATGAAAAGCTTTAAAATGCGTGTTAAAACACCCCCCCCAAAAAAAACTGCGTGATTTTTTGAAGATAACTCAGTGACAGCCAGGCTGCAAACTCAAACATTGTACGCATGCGCCAACAACGCTAAGCATTTAGGGGAATTGCATTTATAAGTACAGTATTGAGAGTCTGCTTTGTCATAAACGAAAACAGACTAAAATTTGTAAAAACCTTGTTAGGAATTATGTGGCATTATTTGTCTTTTTTTTTTTTTTTTTTTAATAAAAATTAAATATTGCATTAATACATATATTAAAAATAGTGAAAATTTATTGTGTGTGAATATATATACATAAACTGTATGTTCATATATTCATATATATATATATATATATATATATATATACACACATACATACACATATACTGTACGTCGAAAGTCTAAACACCGAGACAAATGAAAAACCAAGCTCTGAGGATTTATTCGCATGCGTCCCTAGAATATACCTTCCAAATTTCACTGTGATCCATCCACTGTAATGGAGAAGAAGCATTTTTCGTTAGTGTCCTCCACAAGAAGAAGAATGAAGCAAGAGGTTTTCAAGACCTTCCTCCAGGCGGTCTAAAAAGAAATACTTTCTATAGTTTGGGGGCGAATCAGAAAAGTTGACAACACTTAATAGCTGTAGGTTGATCGCAATGCCATACCTCCACCCGATCAATGGAAGCTGTACTTACTGTAGCATTTGCATTTGGGGTGGCGTGGCTCAGTGGTAGAGTAGTTGTCCCCCAACCCAGAGGTTGTGGGTTCGATTCTCCGCCCTGATGAACTCGTCTAAGTGTCCTTGAGCAAGAGACCGAACCCCACGTTGCTAATGGCACTGCGTCACCAGTAAGTTGATGGTGAGATAGTGTAAAGCGCCTTGAAAGGTGGAAAAGCGCTATATAACACCATTTACCAACAAGACTGTGGATCTAATTTCTCTTAATTGCAACTTCCATAGCTCCTCTATGTTTTCATGCTGCCATATTATCTCATTAACCTAGAGTGAGATTTACAAATATTGGAAAATAGACAATTCTCACGATTTCAGATCAAAACCAGCAGAATGGATTTGAAGTGACAAACAAGATGACCTTTAACGGCAAACTTTCAACTGTAATTATATGGTGCTTACTGTACGTACAAACCAGAACTGTGAAGAGTGTAGAAATTCAAAAGTTATCATTCATAACTCCCACTTTTTATAGGACCAAAAGAATGAGAAAAAATAGCAACCAAATCCAATTTTTAAGCATATTGACTTTACTAAATGCTGGTGTTCCTCCCTGCTCTGCCACCCAGAAGACTGCAACTGCTTGAGGCAATTTTCTTTCAGTTTTGTCTTCAGCAAGTGAAATGCGTTTTCAAGTTGCACTAAGTTCAGGTGATTGATTTGGCAGTTGTTTAACATTACACTTTTTTGTCCACAGTGGGCACACCTTCAGATTTTCGATCACTCAAATTATGTGATGCTGTAGGTAGATGATATTTTTAAATATTTGTTATTGTTTTAACTGTCATGTTATATAAACTATGTGGTTCATGTATGAAAGCTGATATGAATCAAGAAAAAATACTGATCTGAAAGTTCTTTGTCATTCTGCATGATTACAATCAATGGTCTGATTACATCGCTATAATCAAATCACTAAGCTTCAATACCGCATTCTGTGATCATGTCAAATATCAGTATTTTCAGTGCCAGCATATCAACCCCTTAAGTAATATTTGAAGCCTTAAAATCATAAATATGATCAAAATGAAATAATTTAAACATACAATAAAAATCTCCAGAGTGTAGAAACCTCATGGAAGAATGTCTAAAGACTTTTTATTAAAGAGAACCTGAAAACTTTTTAAATTGGTCGCCTCTGTCAAGAAAAGGCTATCGTGTTTACATTTTTCTAGATTACTGTGGACAGATTACAATAATCTCCCATCCATCAAGGCGGTTAGATTTCAGACCACCCCTGCAATAAATGACATTTTTAATTTAGAAATACCCTATTTAAATACTATTCTTTCACCTCAAAATAACCCAAAAATGTACCATAAAAATTGCAGTTCTCTAAAAATACGGAATGAAACAGGATTGTGACATTCAACAAATTTGAGGAAAAACTAGGTTGATCTGAAATACTTGAGGTTTTAAATCCTCTTCAGTGAAATTTGAAGAGTCAAAGTTCTGGTTGTATTTCTAGTTGGTGAGGGTAGAATCAAACCCTGCCCAAAAAATTCAGCAAACACGGAACACATTATGAAGTTTACATTCTTAACAAATGTCACAATAGGCTGACTGCAAGTTGAATGGACCCTTCAATCTATTGAACTATACACAATTGGCGGTACATACAAAGCATAAATCTATCTTCATCTGTCATGCTCTTAAGGATATTGAATGATGCAGGGAAGGGGAGGAAAAAATGATACCTTTCACACCACGTGTTATCGCCTCACCATTTGCTAGGATCAGAGATAGCATGCATTAAGTCAGTGTTATTTGGCATGAATAAAGCTCGTTTGATCCAATTTGCAGTCATCTGTTCATCTTATGATTCGCCATAAAGGAAAACAGACCGAAATGAATATTTGGTCAGACTGAATATAGCTTCCCACTGCTGTCATATTCATTGATCATGAACTACTTGATAAGTTTTGAAACTCTCGTGATATATTATAAATCATACCACATGGCTTCATTTGGGTGACTTTGGGTAAGAGAAGCGCGGGGGGGCTTTTGGCAAACAAAGATTCATGTGCACATTTGCACAAATGGACAATTTAGTCTTCAATTACACTAACATGTCTGGAACCTATCCCAGCTGACTGTTGCCGAATTCATTGGGGGTTCGGACCCTCACAAAATACTTATCTATTTAAAGCATCACTATGGCAAACATTCCAATATCCTGGAGAGTGTTTGCTTCAAATCTGTGGGGAGTTCCAGATGGACGAGAGTCACTTGCAGAGAAAAAAAATGCTTCCACAGAATGGAATGAAGCAACAGATGGCAAAAATTGTCCATCTTTTTTATTTTTTTAAATATTGGAGTAGGTGGTAGAATTTAGATTTTGCAAAAAACAAATGGCACTTCCCAAAATTGCTTTCCTGTACAACAATGCTAAAGTGTAATAAAATACAAAATTTGGCTTGGTCGTAAATGAAGATTTGTGTATAGTGTGCCTGATGTCTACCCATCAAGTGTGAAATTAAAGCACATTTTTAAGTAATTAGCTCCTTTTGAAACTGTGCCTGTTAGCAAGCACTTCTGAATTCTGCCAGATATCCCAGTGAACTTTATTAGCATAATACATTTGAATTTTGTGTGTCTGTATACACCCCAATAATTAAATAAATTTAAAAATTCAAATAAAATTAAGTGGGAAATTCTTCAGGATAACTACTGCTTTGTCTCTGGTCAAATGTTGTCTGTACTAACAGTTGAGGATGAACCTTTGCTGTAGGAAGAGGAGATTACAGCAATAACATTAAGAGAAAAAGAGCTCCATTTAAATCATTGTCATCTCTTGTTCAATAGTCATGTGTGAAGTCAAGATGAAGAACGAGGGAAACTGAAGCCTGTGATGACCAGTGTGAGAGCTGCACTACCCGGAAACTACTTATGTGGGCCAACTATGTTCATTGACAAGAACAAAACTATTCATATCACGGAAACCGGACTACTAACGTACAAGGAAAAAAGAAAAAAAAAAAACAGTTGAAAAACGAGATGACGAAACGACTCAAATGAATCACTCGTCGTGTGAAAATGACTCAAAGTGGCGTGTACTGGGAGGAGAAAGGCATCCCCGGTGTGGGGGGGGGGGGGGGGGGGGGGCACTGAGAGTGATGCCACATTTCATGGGTGGCCAATGTAGATCTTGTCAACACTGTGAATATCTCACTAAACAAAAGTACCGGTAATACGAAACAACCCAAACAAACAAATTTACTCTGAATGGAAATATGTAAACTCTGGTCAGAGGCTTCATAATATATTGACATGACACTTCCAGCAGATCCTGCGCCACGCCTTAAGGTAGGGGGCCGGCCTGGGCCCCTGGCAGGGAGAGCAATTCTCAAACACACTCTGCTTTTTACCGCCGGATTTAGGTTGAAACAGGGCGAAACTTCAGCCCACAAGCAAGCACGGGTGTCTCAAAAGTTATTTGGTCGAGGATTCAAGGTAATTATTGTATTTTTCGCATCATGCATGCCTTTTGAAACATGAATACAATGGGGAAAAAAGATAGCTGCTACGGCCGCCATATTGGATTTCTCACTAGCGTTATATTCACTTCAAACGAATGAACTGCCTTTTTTTGTGTGTGTGTGCTTTTAACCAAGAATCTTGTTGGAAAGCCCATTGTGTGTGCGTGCTTTACTTTAATTGTTGCGATGCTGGCCCTTTATGAAGAGCGAAGCTCGATAGATTCTCTCCTTCTTTCCTCCTTCTCTTCTTTCCCTACACAGCAGTGTAGTTCGTTCCCCAAGCTACAGTCATGTGTTCTTACCATGCGGAAGTTGTGTGTAAATGAGAGAAGTATGGTGAAGTGTGCCTTAACAATGTATAAATACGTTTGGTTGATGATAGTTCCTCAACTAATAATCCGTTGCATTTGCTAGCCACTGCGAGCTAACCGCTAGCTGCCCTGTGCTAATTGCTAACGCTAATTGTTGGCCCCTTTGACTACATTGTTGAAGCTTAAAGTTTGTTATGTTTCCAATTCATTTGTAAATCTAGGTTGGTATTCTAATTTCCTGCTTAATGTGTTTGCTGATTATTGGTAATGATGAGCATTATACAGTGTTGGCCAAAAGTACGGGCACCCCTGCAATTCTGTCAGATAATGCTCAATTTCTGCCAGAAAATGATTGCGATTACAAATGCTTTTTGTATTATTTATTTTGCTTGCAATGAAAAAACACAAAGGAGAATGAAAAAAAATCATGATCATTTTACACAAAACAAAAAAATGGGCGGGACAAAAGTATTGGCACCCTTTTTATATCATGTGATGCTTCTCTAATTTGTGTAATTAACAGCACCTGTTACTTACCTGTGGCACATAACAGGTGGTGGCAATAATTGAATCACACTTGCAAGGCAGTTAAAATGGATTAAAGTTGACTCAACCTCTGTCATGTGTCCTTCTGTGTACCACATTGAGCATGGAGAAAAGAGACAAGACCAAAAAAGCATTGGCAATCTCAAGGCCAGGTCTTTAAGACCTGAATGTTCCTGTGTCTACCTTGCACAGTGTCATCAATAAATCAATACATGTAAAGCCCATGGCACTGTGGTTTACCTCCCTAGACGTGACGGGAAAAGAAAAATTGACGAGAGATTTCAACGAAAGATTGCGCGGCTGGTGGGTAAAGAACCTCGACTAACACCAAACAAGTTCAAGCTGTCCCGCAGTCCGAGGGTACAACAGTGTCAATCTGTACTATCCGTCGGCATCTGAATGAAAAGGGACTCTATGGTAGGATACCCAGGAAGTGTGGATAGTCTGCAAGTCTGGAGACTACCAAATAATTTTGCAGCACAATGTAGGGCCCAGTGTGAGAAAGCTGGGTCTCCCTCAGAGGTCATGGGTCTTCCAGCTGGACAATGACCCAAAGCACACTTCAAAAAGCAGTACAAAATGGTTTGAGAGAAAGCTCTGGAGACGTCTAAAGTGGCCAGCAATGTGCAGTGCAGACCTGAATCCCATAGACCACCTTTGGAGAAGGCACCCTTCAAATCAGAGAGACCCCGAGCAGTTGGGCAAAGAAGAATGCTCTCCTGGAATTTTAGACCATTGTAAGAATCACATTGATGGATACCGGTAGCAGTTGTTCGCAGTTATTTTGTCTAAAGGTTGTGCTACGAAGTATTAGGATGAGGGTGCCAATATTTTCATTCAAATAATTTTTCACAAAACTCCCAAAAATGGGCTTTTTGGGGAGTTTACAAAACTCCCAAAAATGGGCCTTTTTGAGAGTTTTGTGTAAAATGATTTTTTTTTCATTCTCTTTTGTGTTCTTCATTGAAAGCAGAATAAATGAAGCTATTACTACCAAAGCATTTGCAATTGCAATCATTTTCTGGGAGAAATTGATTATTTGACAGAACTGCAGGGGTGCCAATACTTTTGGCCAGCACGGTAAGCGTTATGTGAGCGGTATATTTCATTTTTTATATTTAATGTTGATCGTGTTAATTTAGGTATGTTTATACAGTATATGCGCATATTATATAACTGACATGTTGCATGCTTATAATGTATTGCAGAAAATTACACACACCCATCCTTATGGTTCTCTTAAGTACACCAAAATAAATCCTGAACAGCCTTTTTGAATCCCTGATCGGATTGTCATCATAGCGTCACCGGCTTTATTCCACGCACCCATAGATCAATCCGAATTACCTCTTTTTTTTTGTCAATCTAGACTGTTTTACGTTCATATCTACAAAAAAATTCAGGGATTTACACATTTATTCACAAGATTTTTCAACTTAAAAAGCGCTTTGTTTTGATACTTTGAAATATTTACGTAAAATGAATGATAACTGCCCGTTTTTTTGCTTTTAACCACCATGGGGAAGGAGCTGCAAGATTACCGGACCAGCGTAAAGAACTTCATGGTCCGCAATCGGCCGGCCTAGCACCTGCACTTGCTCAAGCTCGTCGGGTTCTTGCCCGGGGGCGTGCCGGTCGATCTGGACCGCGCCAAGTTAGAGGAGAAAGAGGATAAGATCTTGGCTGAGCGTGCTAGGGAGTTGGCAGACGATCAGCCGGATCCGCCGACAAACGACGGCTTCCTGGCCAGGAAGGTTCAGGCCAAGCAGGAGCTTGCCCAGCAGGAGAACATAGAGATCACTGTGGTGATGATGTTCGGCGTCCTGGTCAAGCTGGTGGACAGGGGGGACCCGGGCAGTTGCGATTGTGTATAGAATTTCTTGGAATATTCATAATTCTGCATGCTTTCCCCAAGTATTACATTTCTGATGTGAAAATTGAGTAAATTATTAGCTCTTGAAAACATGTCAAATTAAAAAAAAAATATTGCTATTGATCCTGAAAATATAGGTGATTATCTCCATTTGGTGATTTTTGTGCATCTAGTGTAAAATCAGAATTTTATTGCCATTTTAAGTTTTGTTATACTTGTATAAAATATAATTAATCAGGATTTTATTAGGATAATTTTTTTTTTTTTTTATGCTTCTGCTCATGGAGACTCGTATATGCCCAAGGTCAGTGCCAGTTTTGGCCTTAGGTCGGTTGCAGGTTTGGTTTTGAAAATATTTGAATTTTTTTTTTTTTTTTTTTTTTTAAATAGGCCCCCTATGAATCGGCCCCGCGCCCCATCAATATATTATGAAGTCTATGCTCCGATTCTACCCTGTGCATTTCGGAAAGATTTTATGGTCCCTTTCAGCAAATGATATTAATAATACAGTTATCTAACACACCTCAGGTGTTAGTCTCTTACTATCACCAGATGGACCTACTTGAAGAGAAACACACACTTACACTAATTTAAAACCACTTTCAGAGCAATGGTGAGTCATATTATTACCGTATTGGCATGAATATAAGACTGTTTTTTTGCATTGAAATAAGACTGAAAGAGGGTCGTCTTATATTCGCGGTCCAGACATTATACCCATTGACGCTAGATGGCGCCAGATATCATTGAAGCGATGTTCTGTCATGACAGATTTCAGCTACTCTCAAGTTTAACCAGTTTGCATTGTTTTATTGCAATGTTTTTCCTTTTTCAGATTTGTTTTAAGACTACAATTACAGTTAGACCTCACTTTGATGGTTAATGCAGTTATTGCAATTTTGTTGTTTAATCACAATAGATTGGTTGGTATTTACATTTCAAAAACCAGAAGCCATTCATTTACGAATGTGCATTGTAGTTTACATATTTAAATGTTCAGATATTAAGATTTGAATGAGGCAAAATAACATGCTTTTTCTCTCAAAAATATTGTTATAATCATTTGTTTCGGATGTAATGTAATTATTTTCTGTAAAAAAATTAATTTGGTGTTCAAAAAGTCATTTTTCAAACTTGAGTCTTGAAAAAGAGGGGGTTGTCTTATAATCAGGGCCGTCTTATATTATACGGTCTTATACAGGCCAATACGGTAATCAGAAAAAGTTAATGTAAATATTTACTCGTCAAAATCAGAAACACTGAATAAGTTACCATAAGAAGATCCACAGATCATATTCTAGGAATCATATACAGCAACTTATGTTTTAGATAATGATGCGCAGACTCTTAAAATGTTTTGGACAGGGCCAGGGTTTCCTGCTAGGAACACCAGGCAGAGGACAGGATGCTCAACCCTTCCTCACGAGGAGAGGACGCTTGCCAAAACAGGCTGTGAGCAAACAAAATTCTAAATAAGGCACCCGGAAGCTGACGTTAGGTAGTGCCTGCGTCTGCTACCTAACACCTGAGACTGCAATAATGAGCCAGAGGAGCTAACTCATTGCATGTGTTTCTTGTAACGTCCTTCCAAACTAAAGTTCATTACCAGTTATCAGTTTTCTTTGCAAATTGGTGTCAACTAATGTGAACACTCACAACTAGACTAAGAACTGCTGGACACTGAGCGATGCAGTTCGACTTTTACACTACTAGACATTTTTTTTTTTTTTTTTTTGCATGTGTTGCTATATTCTCATTGCTGCATCAATTAATAGTAGGCCTACTTGGAGCCAGATCTGCCTCCATCTGTGAACACACTCCCTCCCACACAGAGTTTGTCACTTTTGTGTAGGCAGGTGTCAAAGCCTCCTCTGCACAGGCGCATGTGAATAAAAATATTCTCACAGCACACGACGTATGTCGCAGACAGACGTCAGAGGGGAGAAGTTTCCACAATGCCCACCACCAAATGACTAACCGCGTCACTTGAAATCAATTAAAATGGACTGACGCAATCTCGTCATAAATGTCCCAGACACTTCCCAAACTAGCCCTTGTACCGTGTTTTGGTCAAAATTGACCTGTTTTCAAGTTTGGGTATGCAATCAATCAATGGCACTTTTTACATATGCCAACTTGAAAACAGGTTATTCTTGACCCAAAAACCAAATACTGCAGAGGTTTAGTATTTCCCAGCAGTTAAATCACAGATCGAATTTGATTCACTTGCAAATATGTGGTCAAAAATGTAACACAATACAAGGACTATCGTATATTAGTTAATACACGATCAACAAGTTTTTACACTGAGTAGAACTTTACAGTATATCTGGTGCCCCATATACTACAATTGTGACCAACATTACCATGTCATTACGTGAAACCAGTTGGAGACCACTGTACTTGAGGGGGGGAAAAAAACTACATTAATTAATAATAGACTCATACACAGTCAAAAGAAAGAAAAAAAAAAAGTAACCACATGAGTATGCATATAATGCAGTTTAAATATAACGTCTATGCTTAATTGCAGAAAAATAAAACTGATTCAAATAAATGTATAACAAACTTTGCATATCTTTTTTTTTACTTAAAAAAAATGTTTTAAGATTAATTTTATTATATTTCTAAACAAATTAAACAAGTTCAGGCAGTGATTCATTAGCATAGCACAAGTAGAGAATTACTGATATACAGTCGTTGTTTAGTGTCAACATAGACCAGCACAAGGTACTTTTGTAACTGTTCTCAAGGTGTTTAGGCACAGCTTAAGAACATTGAAATCCTGGGCTTTCATGTTAACGCACCAGCAAAAAAAAAAAAAAAAAATGCAATTTTAATGCATTTATTTTGAATGTTAAGCTTATTGTGCCTGGTTGTTGCCCACCTCCTCCCCATTTCCTGGGCTGCTTACTGGAATAACAATTTCTCACACTTTGTTTAAAAACAGATAAACAAACAAACTTCATCCTCATTAAAGATCTAACACATCTATTCATTCTAAAAATCAAATGCAGCCCATTAGCCCAAAGGTTTGCCCACTGCTGTTAGACCCATTGAATAATCTCAAGAAAGAATAAGGTAAACATTTTATTTTTTCCATCAACGAATATATTAAATATCCAATACAAATCTATAAACTTTTGGCATAAAGCATAAGACTAAAAAATATTCAAGTTCCTTTCACCACAAAAACGCACCATTTCACTCCACAATAAAGCACCAAGTGATAGCCAGATACAGTGTTCATAAATCCTCCCATTTGTCTTGAAAAGTGTCAGTCAATTTGACTTACATTCAGGATAGAATATCGCAGTGATAAAGAATCACAATCTACAACCAGAGCTTCCCAATAGTGACTGAATGAGTGACTGTAGGACTCTACATCACTGATGACCAACTATTCTCTCTTCATAGTCGTTGAATATTTTCACACTTTATTAACCCATTTAAATTGCTGGAAATACTGCAGCTTAGGGACAAATTGTTAACTTTTGTAAAACTACCTCTTCGCTTTATGGGAGTCGTGCAACTTTATGTTCCTTCAAGATTTAATTTCTGGAAGTGAGACAATGAATGAAAATACTTGGATGCATTCAAGTCATCTTAAAATGCTGTACTGCTTCCATGCAGCTTAATTTCTGTCTACATGTAATAAATTGTTTTGCGAGCTCGTTTTATTCATAGCATTATACATGTCCTGTTAAACCAGAGTTAGGGAAGACAATGTAACAGAAGTTAGACATGTGCTTGGCTCACCAAAAGTTGGTGGACTGCTCTAGATGTCCGTGGTGACGACCGAAGTGACCCCATGGACTAGTAATGTTGGACCCAAATCATGACTCAGCAGATCAACCTGGTGCAAGTAGGCCCGGTAGCGGCTGGTATCTGCGGGTGGGCGTGGCAAATACAGGAAGCGTACAGCCGGCTGGGGGGCTCCATGCCTACGGATAAGGCGGTTGACTGCATGAACGTACTCATCTGTCAGCTGTGCCACATTGGTAGGAAATGTTTCTTCATGCCCTTTTTCCACTTCCTTTCCCCGTTCCTCCTCTTTATCCAATCTTTGTCTCTGCCAGTGTAGCGCCACCACCTGGTCCCAAGCGACCATCTCCACTTGTGCCGACATCCTGAGCTCCTTGAGCATCAGTCGCAGCTTGGCCTCCTCCTCATCCCGCAGACTTCTCCCTTCCTCCACGCAAAGGAAAAGGCGCAACGTGGCCTGGCTCCAGGCACGGGTTTCGTGAAGTACGCAGGCCAGCTGAAGCAGAAACAGCGAACAGATGTCCACGTAGCCGCGGCTGTCCGGTCGTAGCAGATTCAGTGGCCAAATGTCAACGAATGGGCCTGCCGTTCCTGGGCGAGTCTTGTTTTTTCTCCCTGACCTTAAAACATCTTCCCTGTTGAACTGACTGAAGTATCGAGCCAGTGTCACGTTCTTGCCCATTTTCACAGCGTCAGTAATAATTGCAACGTAATCCTCCTCATTGACGTCTTTTGGTTTATCTGCATCACGTAAATTGGGGAAGAAAGGGAATAAGGGTTCTCCCACATCTGGTTTTGGACATGCTTCATCTGAGCTTTTATCTGGAGGTAAAATAACTTTGCCTTGGAGGTGGTCTCGAGGGGGGCAGTCATCATAGAAGCCTAAGACAAGAGTATTTGGCCTCATCCCACCTAGAAAACGTTACGGGAAGTTTTTTAGTATAGAGTTGCGTTTGAAAAGTAATACAGCATTTGGAATTGCATCTGTGCTATTTAAAGCAGGGGTCGCGCCTGACACCCCGAGAAAAGAACGCACAACTGCACAAAAATCACTTGCATTCACAAATTTATGTTTTTTAAAAATCTTTTCATATTTATTTGTAGATTTTCATGTTCTTTATGGCCAGTCCCCAACTAGTGAATGGTGGTGCGTTACTGTACAACGGAATAATGCACACTTACCAAACCCTGTGATGAAAAGAAGGTTCTGAACTCCACGTCGAACAGAATCAGCCAAGGTGAGGTTAACAAAGGCCTTGATGTTCAAATGGTCAACTAAAGACAACCAGGAGTCGTAACAACTCTGCATAGGATCAGACGGCAGTTCATCTACAGAAACACACACACAAAATCAAATGATGGCGGTTCGACGGTTTCTACCCATGTGCGTAAAGGTTAACAATACGGAGGAGGCATTATTGCAAAACAGTGAATATATCAATTAAAAAAAGTAAATAGTACCCAGCAATCCCAGTTTGACATGAGCCAGAACATAGAGACCACTCTTCTTCAAGTCATTAATGAATGTTATCAGGCCTACACAACTACGAGGGTTGGCCACCATGAGCAGCACCTGTGGCCTCCAGAACTTAACGTGGTCCTTGCGTACGTCCAGCATCAAGAGATACTTGCGAACCTGACGGAGAAGTATTCAGGATAAAGGATTTAGATGACAATCACATATTCTAGATTATTATACATATAACATTACAATTGTATTTAAAAAAAAAAAAAAAACTTTAAATAATTTGATATAAATTATGAAAATATAAATATCAAATTATACATAATTATATCTTTTTTTCCTTGAATTTTTTTTTGTGTGTTTGTGTGATCTGAATCCAAATTTCTTGAGGTTTGAGAGAAATAAAATGAATGGTGAATGTGTATGTCTGTACCTGGTGGAATATTAGGGCCTGGCTTATGTATCCCCAGTTACTGATAGGACCAAGGTAATGAATGAGCATGAGGAGCAGCAGCATAAATACTATGCTTGCAAATGCATAGATGGCATTGATGAGGAATATCATGACCAGGCTGCCGATAATGCCAAGAGTGCAGGTATGCCACGTGAAACAACGAAAAGATGGCCTTAAATGATAAAAGACGAAAGTTAAAAGGTCACATCAACCATCATTATCAATGAGAAAAATGTTGTAAATGTGCGGTGCTGTAAATTGTCATTTATAATGCGTTTGAAAAGTATGTTTTGTTATGATTAAATAAGTTTGAGGCCGAATAGGAGGGGTGTAAACAAGTATGCTCCCTGTATGACCAGTTTTTTTTAGTTTTGGAAAACCCTATAGTGTTTACTTAAATTCTATCACCATAAAATTTGGAACAAAATGTATACTAGATCAGCTTATTGCCCGATTACCCTACCTAAAGTTTGGCGCAGATGCCCACTCTAGAGCCAAACAAGCCAGGTTGACTGTGGCATACACCAACAAAAAGAAGATGGTCACAAGGCCAGCGATGGTATTCAATTTCCCAGCAAACAGCACCATCTAGCGGTAGACAAAGCAATACTGTAACTTGTGTTATATCCAATAACTTGGAGCTTATACTAAATGCAGATATACTTACTCTCCATTAAAAAAAAAAAAATAAAAATAAAAATAAAAAATAATAATAATAATAATAATTAAAAAAAAAAAAAAAAAAAAATTCATTAGCATTAAAACAACATATTTGGTGTGTACTTAATATGCAATAGTGCTTTAAGATAGATACTAATTTAAAAGTCGAGCACACATATACACACATACAAGCACTGTATGGCGGCAACAGAATGTGGGGGCTTATAGCCAAGGGCGTAGGTTTGCATAGGGACGGTAGGGACATAACACTACCAACTTTTTAGGATGCTCAAATTGTCCCCACCAACTTTATTTGAATTATAAGATTATAATTTATGATAATTATTCATGATTTATAATGTCTTCCCATATACTGTAAGAATAGAACTAACCCTTCCATTATTAAGTGAATTACTGTATTTTCATTATTTTCGGACTTCTATTTACCCCTTTTCACTTGAATGTGCCGGTCCATTTCCCCCCCTCAAACGCACGTTTGATTGACTGATGACTAGAACAAACACGCACAATCCCAACAGAAATACATGTCACCGTGCTGCCTCCTCCACCCCCTTCAAAGAGGAGGGATATTAGTATTTTTTTTTCAGCCAGCCGCATCATCAGCCACTGTAAGTAGACATAAATGTTGAGGTGAGGAACACCCAATTAATTTTCCAACTGAAAGTCCAACCTGCATCACAGTTAGCATAACATTAAACTGTGTGAACTTGCTAACCTGCAAAACTCGAGTAGGAAGCAGCTTAGAGATAAGTGTCCCCCGTACTGTGTTTTCTACCGTTAATTTTAATATTCAACTGTGCATTTATTCATTATTTAAAATATATTTTCTCCATTATTCATTTAAATTTTTATTTGCAGCCTATGCAGACATTTCTTTAAAATGTAGCGCAACTTTAGCTTGAAATATTTACGTAAAATGAATGATAACTGCCCATTTTTTTTGCTTTTAACCAATAATCTAGACTGTTTTATGTTCAGATCTATAGAAATTCTGGGATTTACTCATTTAGTTACAAGAATTTTCAACTTAAACTGTTTTGTGACGGCCGCCACGTTGGATTTTGTATCTATCCATAACAGCATAACCTTACAAATAATAAGGTAATATTAGGCCAACTGCCCGTCTTTTGCCCCTCCCAAAAAAACAAAACAAAAAAAAAAAACATCGGAATTAAACCTAAATAAGTTGTGATTGTACTGTATATCGAAAAATGAAATTTTTTCTTTTGTTGATTAAAGAGCATACGACAGGAGGAAAAAAAAAAGTCTTAAATAGCATTATTATGTGAATTAGAATCATATTTTGAGACGATTCGACTATATACAACAATTTAGCATAGCGCAGATGACGAGAAATCAGTTTTAATCTGCCGGTTAGCCACGCCTACCATTATAGGGCTCAAGCGTCCCCAACAGGTGGATGACGTCAGCGGGAGACTGGGCTCATCGGTTTTTAGGAAAACGTGACGAAGAGAGCCGCAAAATGTCATTGTTTCAGTCTCTACTCCAATATTTTTACAGGGTATTCTTTTTCTCCAAGTATTTTTCACCAATAGCTAAATAAATGGCTTGGGAACGACCAGTCAGCCCGTCGAGGGGGAACTATTCACAACGAGGAAAACGCGACGAAGAGATCTGCAAAATGTCAGTGTTTCTGTCTCTTCAATATTTTTAC
Source organism: Corythoichthys intestinalis (assembly GCF_030265065.1). Lineage (NCBI taxonomy): Eukaryota > Metazoa > Chordata > Actinopteri > Syngnathiformes > Syngnathidae > Corythoichthys > Corythoichthys intestinalis. Next base: position 32,432,366 of record NC_080408.1, on the reverse strand, counting down.
AGGATATTCTTTTCATCCAAGTATTTTCCCCAACTGCTAAATAAATGGCATGGTCATGACAAATAACAGTCTTGTGCTAAATGGAATATGAAATAATAAAAATGCACTTATTCAGGACGACATGGCAAAATTACTCCATAATGGTCAAAACTGTCGACTTCACCTTTACTGTCGCACCTCCCAAACAAAATGTTATGACACCTAAATCGGACATATGTCATTTCCCTTCCCCGGCTTCGGAGAATGTAAACAAACCAGGAGGCGTGACAGCTAGCAGACATGCTAACCCAAACAGAGGGATGTTTCAAAGTCTTCGAAGCGGAAAATCACACATAACTAGCCCGGATTATTTGACATGACGACTGGGTTGTCAATTGTTTTCGCGGATCAGCAAACCGCCCGGCGGAGAGCAATTTACAGCTTGTTCCCCGGAGGAGGGCGGCTGCAGTTGTTGTGCAGCTAAGGTGCAGATAATGTGCATGAGGAGAGCTTTTTACATGCCAATCAATGATCCAATGTAAGTAGTCCTTTATTTAAATAAAGTTTGTAGTGTTTACTTTGTAATCACTGTATTTGTCATAATACAAAGCATTTACTCACTTCCTCGTAAGTCCAATGGTCCCACAGTAGTAGGGCTTTTTTTGGCCAATATCCACGGTGAATGGGAACCTTTTGAAACTCCAAAAAGGCGCACACGCCTCTCCCTCATACAGCAAAATTTTTCTGCAGCCGTTTGGCTGGCGTGATGCGAAAAATAAACGTATTAATCCGAAAAATCAGCTGAATCCTTAGTCCTCATACACAACAGTAGGCTGTATAGTGAAGAGGAGTCCTTCTCCCGTACACGTCACAGCGCCCTCCTCCTCAATGCAAGACCGAAGCCGGAAGTAATTCATTTTCATGGCGCGGGATTCAAAAAACTAAATAAATATAGCGATCATTATATATATATATATATATATATATATATATATATATAAAATATCATATCAATATATCATTCAGGAGCATAAAACACCACATGTATTATGAAATAAACATGCTTTTTCGTGTCACATGCACTTTAAAAAGTGTCTGGTGTGAAAATTGAGTAAGTTATTAGCTGTTGAAAATTTGCGTCAAAATTGCACTTAAAAAAAAAAAAAAAAAAAATTAAGTCCCTATTTCGGGCAAATACTTATACATGTTAAATATTGCTATTGATCCGGAAATTATAGGTGATCCTCTCTGCATTTGGTGATTTTTGTTCATCTAGCCATTTTAAGTTTTGTTATATAAAAAACAATTGGGATTTTATGAATGACTGAATTTTTCATGCCGCTGCTCACAGAGACGCATATATGCCTAACGAAGGTGCCTGTTTTGGTTTTAGGTCGCTTGAATTTTAAGTTTTTGAAAATAGACCCCCTACGGAATGGCCCCGCACCCTGTTTGCAGTCAACTGAAAGTGAAGTCTATGGCAGAACAATTAAACTACAATTGCTTCCAGAGTAAAACTTTTTTACCTGTACAAGCAACCATGAGATAAGCACGGAGGCCCAGGGGTTGCCATTGCTGGATGTCTTCCTTGCCAGAGCCAGGACACCACCTATAGCCATTTAAAAAAAGAACAGTCAAAGCCAAATTGTTCTTTTCTGTTGCTGCTCAAATGGCCCTCAATGAGACAAACAACTGAGTCATTCCGCGTTGGCTTGAGCAAAACACACAGCGATAGGATTTGTGTCTCTGCAGAGAAAGTCAACTCCGCCTGCCATCTGTTGTCAAATGACGCATTCCAAATGAACATGGCACTATCAGGAAAACAAGACATTAAATTAATAACTTGGGTCCATTATAGCAGATGGCTGGCTATTAAAATGCTGAATCTGTTTTAAAGAGAGGTCAGCTGGGGTGGAACCTTAGCAATGAGTGTCACCTAAACTATCAACATGAGTCATTTTATCCTTTCACACTTCGAAAACTACCAGGAGGTGAATAAACTCATGACAAACAGACAATTGCTACTCAACAAGGAGAAGCTTAAGAAATATTTTGGGCAGGGGTTCTGAAACGTTTTGAAGAGGACACCCTCATAATCCTAAATGTGTTATCAAATTAAACTACCATGTGTACAGTACTCCTAAAATCAATAGAAATTAAAAAAAAAAAAAAAAAAAAAAAAAAAAACTAAGAAAGCAGGGGTAGTTTTACAATAAATTGACTTATTTTTCAAGGATTTACAGTCCTGTGACCTACATCCTCAGAAAACCTATTCCACATACCTGGGAAAGATCCAGTTTCATGGGAAGAACCTTCAAAGAAATATACCCTTCTCGTCACACTCTTTTTTTTTTTTGTCAAAAAAGGCTTTTAGTGATATTCTTTGCTCCTCCTCTCTTAAGGAAATTAAGTGTATTTCAGACATTTGGGAAATTGACCTATCTACAAAAAACGCTTTGCATTTTTCCTTAGTATTCAAGCAGATAGTCGCTCCCTGTTCACATCTGCAGCTGCCGCTTCTTTCTCCTGACAGAGTCGCCATCAGAAGGCGACCAATCCACATTAAGCTACAGTATGACGTATGACGTATTGATTCACGGAAGAGCAAAATATTGCTTCCCGTAAAAAAAAAAAAAAAAAAAAAAAACTTTTCGTGATACTCCTTCCTTTTATTGAGGAATTAAGTCCATTTCCTACAAAACTTTAGAAAGTGAACTATTTACAAGAACTGCTTTGCACTCCGACATTGTATAGACCCTACCCACGTGACGTCACAACTCCTTCCTCCTGACTGGTGCCGCCCAATTGTCCGTCAACACATCATGTTTACCTGTTACGGCTACGTACATTCCACCTATTTACGACGTGTTTTTCTGCTCGTTAACATTAATAATCAAAATGGTGAAGGCGTGTGTGGCGGTCGGTTACAATAACAGAGAAGATAGACGGAGAAGACTGAGAGACTTGAAGTTCTACCGGATTCCGAGAGACCCGGAGAGAAGAGAGCGAGATGGGCTGCTGCAATTCGACGAGAAAACTGGGCTCCAAACGATTACCACAGATTATGTAGTAGTCATTTTATATCTGGTAAGATGCATTTAATATATATTTAGAGGGTTTTGGGCTGACAACCACAATTAAGATCATTGCTAGGCTAATCGCCGACAACATACACGTATGTATGTAGTGAGAGTGCTATCGCTAAACCATATAAACATTAAAAGCCCTAACTCCATTGACAAACGACATGAAATACATTAGACTTGACAGTGGATGTTAGCAATAACAAAAGATTTTGAATTGAAAATTTCGCAACTCACCTTTCCAAGCACAAGATAGATTCCTGCCGAATTTTCGTGGACGAGGACCTGTTTCACCCAACCAGCAACGAAGTATTTATAAGCCTCCAAGCTCTTAAAAGTTTTTCAAATTTTCGTGAGAATAGGCTGATTTTGTGTGGACAAGATAGTTGTACGTATCAGGGTAGCTAGCAGATGTCAGGCAAATACGGCGGAGACAGCGGGTCGAAAAACATCGATTTAGGCATCAAATATGGATCTGGCGAATGGATAAACTGAAGCTTTTCCACATAACGCCTTTTATGCAACGCATCAAGTGAGTTTACGGCATCCGAAAGCACCGGGTCTTCCATGAAATGCATTATAAATTGCTCGATCAATTGAGACCATTGATAATACAGACACAAAATGACGACAAGGGGGCGGAACCATACAGCGAGCACGTGATTTTGTGACGTCGGTGGGTAGGGTCTATTCAAGCAGGTAGCGGCGGGATCCGGAGACGTGACCAGGAAGCAACTATCTCCTGTTGGCGCAAACATCAGATGCTGGGGAAGTGGTTGAACTGTTGAGGTTTGCAAGATGGTACTTAATGATGAATCAGGAAGTACAGTCTTGCTTGCAAGGCTAATCTTTGTTTATAGCAATCTAAAAAAAATATTGGGTTAAAAATTCAGTCCGATTAACATTGTAAATGTTATAAAATTACAGTTTAACTAGGAAAAAAAAAAACAATTATCATAAGTTAGAAAAATTATTTCGATAATATTTCAATCACGTAACGAAAGATTTACTAATAGCATAAAACCAATAATATGTACAACACGAAAGGGTAGAAGCAACTTAATGAAAGAAACCTTTCCACAATACATAAAAAAATGCCAATATATACTAGTATGCCAACAACTGATTGTGGAACAATATAACAGCAGTCTTACCAAACAGATCGTCCTTAGACAGTGCATACAGGACTCTGGAGGCTCCGATTAGGTTGCTCATAGCGGCGGACATGGCCGAGGAGTAAATACCAATAGTGACCAGAGGTGGCCAAACATTGATGCTCCCCAAGAAACTGTAATCTCTTTGGAGAATGGGACTATAGAGGGATAAAGACAAATCCTAGTAAGATATTTTGAAAAGATAATTGTGTCAGCAACATTTTGAGTAGTGGTGGGGGTTATAGATTTGCGGTACAGAGACGGTATGTTGGTACATCTTGATTTTCAATCAGCATTTCCCATTAGCAATCAGTGTACCCACATCCTTGCATACAGATGACACTCATCATTTTCCTATTCTAAACCACCAATGTGTTGATGTCTTCATATTAGGGATTCAAGGATATGTTTCATGTTTCCCTAGTTGAAATGTCATACACTTGACAAAGGAGAAGGATTTGTGACTCAGTCTCCTCAACACTCCTGGGGGGAGGCCATGTTTCATCTCACAGTACAAGAAATCTGTTAAATTGACTTACAATACTTGGCTCCCTTCCCCCGACTGAGGACTTTGGGCTCAGACCAGGATCTGAAGTTAACATACTTATCCTTATTTGCATACTAACCGTTCACATGACGATGCAGATAATAGACTTATCAAATTGTACGTGACAAAAGTTGTAAAAACAGCCGCCAAGGTTCCTCTAGGTATGGAATAGCTCGAGTTCTTCAAGTCACCTGGTGACAAAATCGCAGAAGGCATCACAATTAAACCTCATTTTTTTGGCACAGGGGCTCAGCATTTTTCAAAACTGCATTGACTCAGTAATCCTACCTTTTGCCCAGTTTGAATGGCAGCAAATGAGTTAAATAATACATTCCATCTCACCTGACATATTAGATCCAGCCATGATGCCAGTGCAACCGTTAAACATAACTGCAAAAACAGTGGCAAAACTCATCATGGCTCCAGTGGTGTAGTCAACGGTGTAACTAGCTATACAGAAATATAGGCGACACACTCCATTCAGTTGTTGGAACCAGAAACCACGATGACAACACGACAGGGACATACGCCATAAGTTGCCCTTTAAGGTATGGAGTTGGAGTCCGGTATAATTGGCGGTGATCTGTGTAGAGCCGTTTACAGTGGAAGCATCAGGAAGTGTGATTATCCTCGATTCCACAGCAAAGAAGCTGCCAAAGATGGATACCAAAACAGTTGTGACGATAACGAAGATGGCAAAAGTGGCTTTGGCGTAGATGTGGGCGCCCACCTGTAAATCACAAGCCAACTGACGTCAGACGAAAATTGATTATGTGATGACATGAATAAAACTTTATGGATACGTTACACTCTAAAGAACCTTCGGCCACTGTCAGGCATGAAAATGGGTCAGGGGTTAAAAAGGTGAGAAAGGTGTGGAGTAAATATGTTCCGGCGTTCTGCCAAAATGTCCGCCGTCGGCAAAACGTCCTACATGTGGCGAATTTGACCATTTTAATTTTTCACATAAGGCTTAATATTCAAGTTAACGGGGGTTTGATTAGTTGAAGGAGTTGATTTCAACCACCATTGACTCGCGCTAGCTTAGCCACTCCGGAGCCCTGAAACTAACAAATAACTGTCAAACTGCACAGAATTTGTTCAAATCATTTCCAACGACTAATTAAACCCCGGCTAACTCAAAGATTAAGCCTAATGTAAAAAATTCTGAACTTCCCCTTTAAAATAAAGACCATTGAATATGGCCATTAAAATGTTGTCTATAAAAGTTTTAGAGCAATAATACAAACAACAAAAATGAATAAAATGAACAGGAATCTTTCAAAGTATTTCATAATGGGTCCAAATTATTTTTCGAAGAGATCATGTGACTTTAGAACCTTAGAGACAGCCGTTTGCATTGCTTAGCCAAAACTACAGCTGAGGAGGCAAGATGGATATTTAGAATTTCTTTAAACCTAAGCTTTCAAAACCCTCAACAACAACTGAGCTTGAACCGAGGATTGAGCACGAGCAGTATCAAAAAGTCCTGGCTGTCGTGTTACCTGTTGTGCTGTAATTCCAAGTGGTGCTTGAATTGGATGCTTATAGCGGTCGACAGTCTTTTTGAGCCAGCGCAAAGTTCGCAGCGCACGGAGATATTTTTGTTATCTTTACTGGACAAAAATGTAAAGTAATGGCTGTGTTTCCAGTGTGCAAATGCAGCCGTTTGTAGTATATCTCCTGCCTATTTCATTGCATCCTGGCGAGGTAGCAAGGCTATGTTGTTTTGGCCGCAAACTCCCAGTGCTCACGCATCATGGTAATACACGTGACCCTTTTTGTTCCGTCCCCGATTAAAAAATGTGACATGTGATGTCACTCCCATGACTACAGTATTCTTCATTCTACACACATTATGTAGTAATAGTAACGCACAGGCATCAAGGAAAGTAATTTTACTCAGATTACTGATTTAGAAAAATGAACGCGTTAGATTGTTCTTTACTGAAAGAAAGTAATCAGATTAGTTACGCATTACGATACCGCGTTATTGACAACACTGCTTTTATATTACCGTTAAATACACAAGCTTGACGCTACCTTAATGGGAGCTATTTTTTCACCGGACGCTCCGGCAGTGTTCAACGCAAGCTGCAACGAACGGCAGTAACTTTGTCATACCACAAAATATGAAAACGAAAACCATTACTCACTAAATTCAATATGCTGGCAAATGCATTCATCTAAAAACAATTGGGAGTGATACTTTACCTCCTCCAGCGAATGTGAATTTGTGCTTAGTACAAGATCATCTGTCGCAATTAGGGATCTTTGACGCTCTTTTATTTTTCTCCTCCCGGCATACAAACTTGTTTCTCTCTCAGCGGCTGTGATTAACCTCAATGAAGTTGCTGTCCTAGCTAAGCCTTGCCTATCATTCGTCTTTGTAAGTTTTTAGTAACTTTGTGTATTGAATTTGAAAGGAAAATGTGTGTTTTGTTTTTGACGAACTTTTTCATGAAGCTAAACTGTTGAAGCTACTCACATGTGGAAAAATACGAGTGTACAACGTTTTAAATTTATTCATTTGGTATATTTCAGTTACCACGATTTGAGAGATCAATAAATTGAAGAATTTACGCCTTGCGTTTGGAGTGCTTGTTTTTGGGTTTGCTGGAATCGCGTCACTGACACACGCAGCATTAAAAACGGGAAGGGGTAAGCGCTGCCGCGCCAAGCCAATTCTGGCTGCATTTTCGACACATGAAAAATAACGAATACGTACTACTGTATGACGGAAAATTTTAGTGGTTTTGTAACCGCGACGTTTTCATAGCATGGTAATCCGTGAAGGTAACTGGCACATGCCTACAAACGACCCCCCCCCCCCCCTTAAAATTTTTCTCCTCGGATCTACACGATTCATGTAGGTCATCCTTTTTGACTTCAAAACGGCGAATTTCGCCGAAAAGTGAGAGATTTTCATGCCTGCACTGTACAGGTTGTTAGAAATGAAAATAATTTGCGTGTGGGGTCAGGGGGGTTTTCAGACAAATATTGGGACCTTGGGTGAAGGAGAATTAACGATGAATGCACAATTTACTGTTGACAAAAAAAAAAATCAGTTGTTGACGATTATATTTCTTAATGTTAAAGTGATTTTTAAAATGCTATCATGGAAAATTGTCAGCTAACATTTAGCAAAGGTTTTCACAGATGTCAATTCTAAGTATTTCTTATGTTTTTGTGATGTGAATGATTCCAAATCTTGTTAAACCCTCAAGATTTCACCAGCCTAACTGAATAAAATTAAATGTGTCTCACCAAGCAGACAATGAAACAAATTAAGAGCAGCCCAGTTCCATAAAGTAATGTCCACCAGTATCCTGAAGGTAAGACACGATGGGCAGATCCAATTACTGTCGCAGCATCTGAAGCTGGAACAAATATTTAAAAAATGAGTGCACAGAATCAAGCATTTATATGCCACTGAATTTGATAATATGACCACCAACATTCAGGGACGCCAAAGGCAGACGTGATCGCTTCAACCAGACCCAAAATGTATAGAGCACTGCCACACACATTGGCAAAGAAAAACATGATTCCAATGCTGCCACCAAACTCTGGACCCAGTGCTCGACTGATCATGTCTGGAGGTCATCATTAAAGAACTGCAGGGATGAAATTTTTGGAAGATAGATTTTGAAGTGCTTGTATATAAATAGTTTAGCCCCTGGCGTGCATGTACACCCCATAATGGGTGTACTTGCAAAAACAGATAGGAAAGAATGGCATTTGAAAGTGTGAATGTTAATGAATGCTATAGTTGCTTATATACAGTACTTTCAAACTTTTTAGCACACAACTTGTAAGCACACGAGTGAAATTGTGCAGATTGTGTGTCTGTTTACATATTTTATCAACTGGTGAAATGAGATTAAAAATCATCTTTAATCCTGAAGCATTAAAAAAAATCTACACAACTGGAAATTTTTATTGGTTAGGCATGACTTAGTTGTTTTTTTTGTGTGTGTGTAAAGCACTTTGGTACAGTTGTGGCTGTTGTGAAGGCGTTATATAAAGACAATTGTGTTAAACCATAGATATAGGATACAGTAGGCACCTCCCGCTTCCAAGGCTCCATTAGTTGAGATGGCACAGACAGAAAGGACTGTGGTGGTAATGATGGCGTAGGCCACAAGGAACATCGCTATGGCCTGGTACAGCCCTGCTTGCCCCACAACAAATCCTGCATGCAAATAAAGAGTAACTATAGAGTGAGCATCAGTGCAGAGGTCTGACAAGCAGGACAAGCCTTGTATGGTTGACGCTGAAGAAAGGATGTATGTAAAATTCTAGATTTATTAACCCTTGAGAGTGAAAGGACGCGCCGGCGCGTCCTCAGCGAACGTCGTCTTTGAAGCGCCCTCACGTTTTAATTACGTCACCCACATGCCGTTGGGTAGTCTCGTTTTAAAGTGCGGAAGTTGCGGTTTACTCTCATTATTTGAAGTCAATCGACCAACTAAAACGTGAGATATTGTCATTTAAGTTTTATAGTTTTATTGTCCTCTCAAAAAAACATTAAAACGCTGCATGGATCATTTGTTTATGTCTATATTTCCATCATTTCTTGTCCTTTTTCAAAACGGAAACTCCATGAAAAAAAAATCAAACGAACCCTTTTGAAGTCACAGTGGAAGCACAAAATGCGTTTTTTTTAATAAATATAACTGCCGTGAGAGGTTCCACCGAACGAGAGGGAGGAGTGTTCTGAAGCAGCGAGGTGGCGAACGACGGCCGTTTGGATCGAGCAGCGACTTTGTGTGACTTTGAGAATGAACGGAAAACTAAATTTAGCGCAAGCAATTGTGCTTTTTGATCAACTTGAGGAAGAGGATGGTCCAAATTCGTCATCATTGTCTTCTTTGGAAGAGTCCTCGAGTGAAGATAGTGACGGATTTGAACACGTGGGTGACGCCATCGACGAGCAGAGGTAAGCAAACTCACTTTTTTTTTTCTGCTGAAAAAGTTTCTTTTGAAAGTTTCTTTTGATATTGCAAGACAAAGTTAATTTTGATGCAATATAAGTGTGTGTTTGTGTATATAATAATAAAATGTGCATATCAGATCAAAGTCGTACGTGCACTGTGTGTATCCAAGGCAGGAATTTATAATTGTGGTGATCTTCTTTCTATATGAAGATTAGGGATGTAGCACATATTCAGCTATTGTATTCTTTCTATTGTCATACATATAGATTTCCATTATTATTTATTGCTGTATATATTTTTATTTTATACTTTATTATTTTCATAAATACTGACTTTTTTTCATGTACATTTATAGTGACAATGAAAGTAAAGTGAAATGAAAATGAAAGGGTGGAAAGAGGACCGACACCCCATGGAAGTGTGGGATGTGTGATGTCGCCCTGTGTCGAATTCCAGGATGAAACTGCTTTTCGGAGTGGCATGCCTGAAAAAAATTTAACTTGTTTATTGTAAATATTTTTGAAAATGCTTTTTTTCCCCCAATGTTATATATATATTTTTTTCCCACAATCAGCCTTCTCACTTTGTGTATATAAATGTGTGTTCAAGAAGCTTGATTGTGTGTACATAGTTTTCATCAGGTGATGGGCCGCAATACCTAAACTCATAAAGAGATGGCCTCTTAACACTTTTTGTGTTAGATGTATATATTTTTTCACTGTTCGGTCTGCTGTATATAACCTGTTTTGACTAGAGCATGTATAAAGGCAAAAAACGCCTATGGCTATTAGAGGTGTGCAAAATTTCCGATTCTTAGATTATTCGCGATTCGGCCGTGGAAGATTCGAGAACGATTCACAAACATCCAAATTCCGATTATTGAAATATGCCAAGTAAAGCGGAAGTACAACACACTCAGCGCGCCGCGCGGTCAATGAGCAACGGAGCGAGAGTAGCTAAACATCATGCTTCTCATTACCCGGCCCCTCGGATAATGCCAATGCTCAACTCACGGCTCTAGCTCAACTCATGCCACGAGATAAAAAAACACAACAACATACCTGAAGCTGCTACAAAAGTACGTCATCCACATAATGTTACGGTAGATATCATTTATATAAGACTAGATGCACTACGGTAGCGGTAGCGTTTGCAGCACATCTACAAAAAGCTAGATGCAGACGTAGTAAACGGCCGCCATCTTAAAGCAGTACACTTCTCTGCAAGGCTGTTGTAGCGAACCTTCCAAGCAAACCTAATTAACTTTTTATCTAAAATACTCCTAAATCGGTAAAATATTGACTTGAATCTATCTTTAAAATAGTTTTAAAACTTTCACATGTCGAAAGTTGACAAAAGGGAAATTATGGATTAACGGGAGCAGTTTTAACAACTTTAACGGTTGATTCACAACATTAAATTAATTGAATGTAGTTTAAAGCTGCTGATACAGAATGGGGACTGGAGTTTTTTATTTACTGTTATTTTTGTATATTTGTTTACTGCTATATGTTAACTTGATACTGAAATAGTAGTTTGGTTTAGCCTGAGAGTATTTTTGAACAATTTTGGAACAAATGTACAAAATATTTAAAAAAAAAAAAAAAAAAAAAAAGGGGGGGGGGGGTGCATCAATAATCGTTTTAGAATCGAATCGGACCATCTGAATCGTAATCGAATCGTTAGGTGCCCAAAGATTCCCAGCTCTAATGGCTATACCTGTTGTTTATGTTGAATTGTCAAATATAAGACTATTTATTCAAAATTTTTTTGGTTGAATGTTCATCCTAACATGTTGAATAAATATTACAAAGTTTCAAAACGGTTCGTTACGCATGTTTGGTTGTCAATTGGACATCAATATTAAAAATTTTGACAAAACGATTTTGGAATTTTTGGTCTTTTTGGGCCCAAAATGATGATTTATAATTGGTCAGTGAAGGAAACAACAGTTTGGACATGAAGTTCAAGGTGTCACAAAAAAAGGGACCAAACCAGGCCATCGTAAACAATTCTTTCTTTGAAATATAAAGGCAACTTCAAAGGCATGCAAAATCAGACAAAATAGGCCCAGACCTTAAAGGGTTAATTCATTCAACTTTACCATTGTTTTTTTGTTTGTTTGTTTGTTATTGTCATTTACCGATTTTGTTTCTAAACTAGAACTGCAGTTAATTGTATATACATATACACACTATATTTTACATACATAAAGTGGAATTATGTACTTAGCAAAAAAAAAAGTTGAATGGCTGAGTAGGTTTGTTTTAAATGGAAAATTTATGGTTGAAAAAGTTCATATAAGTTATTCATTTTATTCTATCTAGAGATGCACGATAATATCGGTCACCGATAATTATTGGCCGATAATGGCAATTATGACGTCACACAGATAATCCAGATAAAACGAAGTTCAACCGATAATGCAATCCGATAATTATATACTTGATTTAGCCTCCAAATGTGCGCAATCAACAGTTTTGTCCGATTCTGCTAGTTTTAAGGAGGTGTTTTTGCAGTGTAGTAATGTGATATATGTTAGGAATGGCTTACTTTTAAAGGCATTTTTGTGCAACTTGGGTGTTTACTCTCTAAGTAATTGTTGCCAAAAGCTTACCATTACCCAATGTCATTGCCATTGTTTAGATGTTGGAATTTACTACTTGTTCACATTTGATGTGGAAAAAAATAGCACTAAATTACATTTTTGCACAGTAACATTTGATCTTTGTATACTTTAACATTTTACATACATATTTGAATAGAATTATCAGCGTGACATTATTGGTTATCGGCTGGAAGGGGCAGGAAATTATCGGTTATCGATATCGGTTGAAAAATGTATTAGCGTGCATCACTAATTCTATCTATTCTTTTTTTTATATTATTATTTTATTTCAACTTCAATTTTATTTATTCATTTTAAATATGTGCATTGGTCGGATCTTAATATACCACTAATACCTTCATTCAACTGTTAGAGGGGAAATTATTTTGTCTGTTTGAAAAACAACGGACCGGGTCAGTTCTTTAATTACAAACTAATTGAAGTAGACGCATTAGCTTTTTGTTTACGCTCGAAATCTCAATTGTCACAAGTAATTTATTATTTGGCTTTAATTAGTCGATGGAAATAACAGAAAGCACGATTACTTGGGCAAAATGGACTGCCACTGGTGGTTAAAGACGATTAAAAAAAAAAAAAAAAAAAAGATGCATTTTAATTACACCATGTAGAAAACGATATTGACTCAAGTGGTTTGTTACCTGACCATTTTTGTTCCTTTTAATTTTGGTCAAATCACATAAGCGTGAATGAATCAACAAGCCATAATTCTAAGACTCTTTCATGCACATTGAACAAGTGCCACTTTCGACATGCTTACCAACTCGCAAGAACACAACGACGCTGAACATAGACAGCAACGTTGGAATAATAACACCGAAAAGCACGCCGAGTTTTCGCTCGCTTTTGGATTGGCGATGGCCTCGGTCTTGTCCCAGTGTAGGCCTCCTACTTGCGGGCTCCTCCTCGTCCAGTCCGCCGCCGTGGCCGCCGGTGGTCAGTCGGTAGTTGAGAAGAGGGGCCTTTTCAGGCATTCCGACGATTTATTGTCCCCAAACTGTGAGTAAATCTAACTTTCTCTGAAACGTGTAGCTGATTTAGCAAAAAGCAAGTAACCTTTCAACAAATCAACCGAAGTCACCTCAGCAAGAGCGAGTGGTGGATGGCAGGCAAGGTGCGCTAATGCTAATGAGGCTGCAATTGTGACGTCGCTTCCTTTTAATTATTATTTTATTTTGGGGGACTCATTTTGTGTATATTATTTATTCCATTCTAAACACATAAGCGTTTCTAGTATTTTGGTCGTATAAGCGAGAAACTATATTTTCACTGCTAATAACTACTGAACCACCAATAAGCCACAGGCAAATCAAATGTTTTTCCTTTGTTTTGTTTTTTTACTTATTATCACTGTCAGCATCCCACTCAAAATATATTCGAAGTCTATATCCGTCAATGGCAGTGACGAGTTGAAGCCACCCTTCACTAGGGCAAACATAAAATAAGACTCGCTGTCAAAAAATAGATTCTTTATTCTTGATTGTGGATTTTTTACATTGCTGTACATTTTTCAATGGATCCTTGTTTTTCATCCATTACACTGGCCAATTAAAAAAAAAAACAAAAAAACTATTCCAGTAGTTTTTAAAAAATTTTTTATTCTTTGATAGCTGGGATAGGGTCTACGACCCTCATGAAGATAAGAGGTTCAGATGATGAATGAACGAATGATGCTTGATGCGATATACTTTTTGGTCACTGATTTAAATTCGCCATCATTTTCCACCAGTATGCTTTAGTTTCAATGCAACTGGCATTTATGATATTCTTAGTGGTATTTTTTTTTCAGACTTTTCATATATTTTCACCCAATTTTCACATACTGTATTAGTCCAGACACTAAACCATTTTCGCAGCAGTGCTGCACAGCAAATCCGTCCGTCCATCCATCTTCAACAGCTTATCTGAAGTCGGGTCGCGGGGGCAGCAGTTTCCTGTGTCTGCAGTTGCCTCAAACATGGTACATTATTTTGCTACATATTGTTACTTTTGGGCTGATTTAAGGTACCGGCTATGGACCAAATTTTATTTTTAAAAAATTGCAATAATTTTGCTTTGCACAAGAAATATAAACCTTGATTTGCAAAGAAAAATTGAATTTGCAAAGGACGAAAAAATATATGGTCTGATTTGGATTTAACACCCCAAAATATGAAAGAACAAGTGTTGGCTTCAATGCAACAGTGTGCAACAGTGTTATCATAGCATGGGAGAAAAAACAGCGTGTGCACATGAATCAGAAGTGCAGAAATACATACTAGAATCAGCACTCGTTCTCATGTTTGTAGGTTTACAAATACTGTGTTCTGCATGCAGTGTTTTAAAGACTAATTTAGCACATTGTCTGTTAGATATCAATCCAATAATCAGTACTAGAGCAAAAACAAATCTAGACCGTGTGTGCTTCTTTGTTTTATTATCAGTGCTGTGTAAAATCCCAGAGGATTTTGGGGAGAAAATAGTGTTATTTTATGTGACTGTCAACACGGGGCTCGTAAGCTGTTAAATAAGCTTATTTGTCCACAGGGCATGCCCATTAAATACATTAAGATAATCAGTTCATGAAATATGAGGTTATGCTTCATAAATTCATACTTTCTCCTCATTGCATCACTTTTGATAGTCTTTCATGTAGTGGAAGGATGTATGAATTCATTTACCCTCTTTTTCTGCATTTGTGCAAAATCTAGACTTTACAAAATGGCCAAGTGCATAATTGTTACATTCTTGAAAGCAATGAGTAATGGGGTTCCTTCAGAAAAAAAAAACTGGGGGGAAAAAATGGAGTGCACTTGTTGTGTTTGTCACTGGTGTATCGAGGATTCGAATGTAATGAAAAGTGGGTTTACTGATGTTCGTCTTGTCTCTGAGGAGCACAAGTGCTTTCTAAACTCATCATCAACCGTTCCAGTTTGCCTGTGATCAGACGCCTGTAGTTCAGCAAGACTGTGCTCAGACTGAGGGTGCTTCGAGGAACACAAGACAGTTCTGAGCTCTCCACTGGCCCCTTCTGGTCCTGACAGAAAAAAATAACAGTCTCAGTAAAGCATAAATGTGGAGGGACGTACCAATATTTAACATCTGAATTGACTTTTAAAATGCAACACACGACACGTGGAATAAAATCAGCCCTTTGTGTGCTTATATTGAACTCAAGTGTCTGGTGTATACCAGACTGACGGAAGAATCTTTCTTAAAACAGCTCTCATAACAGGATAATTGGTCAGTATTTTTGTGCCTCAAATGTCCCCAGACTCGAATCATCATGATACAGTTTAATTCACTTTAAATCGTTTTGAAGTCCAAACAACTTGGAAGTCAACCAGGTTAATGGAACAGATTGTTTTTTTACCTCAGAGGCTCCATTTTAACAGGTTTTCAACTACATGAATGCACAGAGTAGGGGATGTTCATCTCAAGACTTTTCAAGTGGTCTCATGTGGAAAATATGCACTCCTATCTTATTCCTGTCCTGAGGAAGGAAGCCTTTGGGGTCACAAAAGATTCCCGACATCGCCTCAATGACTTCGAAAGCAACAGATTTACGAGAAAACACGGATGTTTCCACACCTTATGAAACTGATAATACTTCTGAAGGAAAAGGCAATGACACGTTTTTCGCTCGCTAACTGTGTAAAAATTAGTCGAATCAATACTTGCCCCACTATCCTGTCATGTGTTTTTTGTTAAGTAACAGAAGGAAGTCTGAACCAATGAGCAATTTTGTGATCTGGTAGTGCAGAGAAGGATGAAGATTATAGTAGAAAGAATTATTTTTCGAGACAAGTTACCATTTACAGTCACAATCTGAACAATCTGACATTTGACCACAACAACACAAAAGTGGCAACTGCATCAGTTTTTTTCTCCATTTAATTGTCACCTTGACGGCCTCTTACACTCAATTGAAGATGTGTAAGGATGAGGAGGTAGCTGTTGATGTTGTGCTCCAGTTTCTGCAAAAGCACTGAACCACATTCTGCCTGGTCAAGTGACCTTGCAACCTTGATACTCTCAAGAAGAGGCTTCAAGGATGCGCTGATGTCTTGTCTCCTCTCATGATGCTGTGAGAAGAGACACACAGACAAAAAATGTGCTTGTAGGAGGAAATTATTGATTGTAAAAGAAAGAATACCTTATCAATTAACGCATGTGTGCACTAACATACTGATTTTCTTTCCCAAGATGCTACGTGGAGTTCGGTGCAGGGTATCTGAACTGGCGCGGGCAGGATGGCAGAACTGTTGCAGTTGTTCTACCAGGAGGAAGTTTTGGAAGTGGAAAGACCAATCAGTGAGTATGCAACTAAATGCAGTGGAGCCTCCAAAGTCAAACACTCTTTTTGGTTAAAGACAGACAGGGGCAGGCAGGTAAGGTGAACCCCTATTATATTCACGGTATGGTTCGAACGTGCTCATTAATTGATTTTTTTTTCTGGCAGTGACAGATGAATAAATCAGTAGGTGGAATTTGAAATTGACATTGTCATTAAAAAGAGAAGCAATCAAATCTTTAGTATGAAATTATGTTACTATTTACTGTATGTTATCTCATTTTTATGTTACTATTTATGGTAACTCATTTTCTGCAATTGATTGTGATAGAAATCCAGTCCATTTTGATTGGTGTTTAACAGCGCTTAGACCGTCCCATCTGAAGCAGATTAGATGTTGATTGTCGTCAATGGCACTGAATCATGATCATTCACTGCTAAAACCTTCCAGTTCAAATGGATTGGATGCGTATTGCCATCACTGAACGTGAATGAGTTAAAATGTTTTTTGTTGCTGTTGTTATCAGTTGAATGCACAAATGTACAGAATTTAGAATTTAGAAAGAATTTAGCAGTCTACGTCACCGACATTTATTATTGTGTATTGTCGAATTGTCGACTACACACCTGAGACATGTGTTAAAATACAGCAAATCATAACATAGTACTACAACTGAAGATGCACGATAATATTGGTTACTGATAATTATCGGCCGATAATGGCATTTATGAAATAACACGGGTCATTCAGATAAAAAAAAAAATTCAACCGATAATGCAATCCGATAATTATATTCTTGATTTAGCCTCCAAATGTGCGCAACTGAAGCAGTTTTATCCAATTCAGCAACGCCGCCTCCTCAACCCCTCCCCTCTCTGAAGCCCCCGAGGGAGGAGGGGTTGAGGAGGCGGAGTTACACAACAGAAGCAGTTGGAGATCATGGCGGCTCTGTTACCAGCGTGGCTGGATTTATCCATGTGTGAAATTTGGTCGAGGTTTCAAGGTAATTATTTTATTAAATAGCCACATGAATGCACTTAAAATTGTTGTGAAAAAAAAAATCAATGGATAAAATTAGTGTAACTTTGGCTTGAAATATTTCTGTATAATGAATGATAACTGCCCCCACTTTTTTTTTTTTGCTTTTAACCAAGAATCTAGACGTTTAAGTTCATATCTATGGATATTCCGCGATTTATACATTTATTTACAAGAATTTTTAACAAAGCTCTTTGTTTTGTGACACCCTCCATGTTGGATTACACAATAGCTTAAAGTGCCTGTGACACGAAAAAGCATGTTTATTTCATAATACACGCAGTATTTTATGCCCCTGAATGATATGGGCCGCTTGGATGTGTGTGGAAGCGATCGCTATTTTTATTTATTTATTTTTAATCCCGCGCCATGAAAATGAGTGACTTCCGGCTTCGGTCTTGCATTGAGGAGGAGGGCGCTGTGACGTGTACAATAGAAGACGTCCTCTTCACGCTACAGTGTACTGTTGTGTATGAGGACGAAGGATTCAGCTGATTTTGCGGATTAATACGTTTATTTTTCGCATCACGCCAGCCAAACAGCTGCAGAAAAATCATTCTGTATGAGGGAGAGGCGTATGCGCCTTTTTGGAGTTTCAAAAGGTTCCCATTCACCGTGGATATTTACTGTGGGACCATTGGACTTACGAGGAAGTGAGTAAACATCTTGTTTTGTATTATTTCAAATACGAATACAGTGATTACAAAGTAAACATTACAAACTTCCTTTAAATGAAGGACTACTTACGTTTGATCATTGATAGGCATGTAAAAAGCTCTCCTAATGCTCATTAGCAGCAGCACGTTAGCTGCACAACAACTCCAGCCACCCTCCTCCGGGGAACGAACTGTAAATTGCTCTCCGCCGGGTGGTTTGCCGATCCACGAAGACAATCGACAACCGGGTCGTCATGTCAAATAATCCAGGATAGTTATGTGTGATTTTCCGCTTCGAAGACTTTAGCATGTCGGCTGGCTGTCACGCATGTCGGCTGTTTGTTTACATTCTCCGAAGCCGGGGAAGGGAAATGACATATGTCCGATTTAGGTGTCATAAAATATCGTTCTGGAGGTGCGACAGTAAAGGTGAAGTCGACAGTTTTGACCATTATGGAGTAATTTTGCCATGTCGTCCTGAATGAATGCATTTTTATTATTTCATATTCCATTCAGCACAAGACTGTTATTTGTCATGACCATGCCATTTATTTAGCAATTGGGGAAAATACTTGGATAAAAAGAATATCCTGTAAAAATATTGAAGTAAAGAGACAGAACCAATGCCATTTTGCAGCTCTCTTCGTCGCGTTTTCCTCGTTGTGAATAGTTCCCCCTCGACGGGCTGACTGGTCCTTCTCAAGCCATTTATATAGCTATTTGGGAAAAACACTTGGATAAAAAGAATATCCTGTAAAAATATTGGAGTAGAGAGACTGAAACAATGACATTTTGCGGCTCTCTTCGTCGCGTTTTCCTCGTTCTGAATAATTCCCCCTCAATGGGCTGAATAGTAAAACCGATGAGCCCAGTCTACCGCTGACGTCATCCACCTGTTGGGGACGCTAAAGCCCTATAATGGTAGGCGTGGCTAACCGGCAGATTAAAAGACTAATTTCTCGTCATCTGTGCTTTGCTAAATTGTTGTATATAGTCGCATCGTCTCAAAATATGATTCTAATTCACATAATAATGCCATTTAAGACTTTTTTTCTTGTGTCATATGCTCTTTAACTTTTGCTTGAAATATTTACGTGAAAGGAACGATAACTGCCCGTTTTTTTGCTTTTAACCGCAATTCACTGGCAAAAAGGCTATGTGATTGTTGAAAGACAAGGGCCAGATAGTTGCCAAAATGTGCTGAGGTTGCCTGGTATACCAGACTCACCGCTGTTCCAGCAATTGAGTCTGGCGACCGTCCGGCGGATCAAATTCCAAGAGCAGAGCAAGCCACAGCAAACAGACAGCGGAGTGGACCAATCAGCGATGGGCAGACGTGACGTTGTTAAAGCGACAAGTAATTAGCGTGAGCGGAGAATGGAGACGTTTATTCAACATGGCTAGCGCGAGCCATGTTGACTGTTGTCATTGACTTGTGTCGATGTGTTTTTAGTAATTTAAAACTTGTTTTACCGCGGATTGGAACATATTCTCGGCTCTCCCGTTCGCCATCTGTGTTGATGTAGAGACGACTTACGGTGCGCAAGAGTGACGTTACCCGTTAAGAACACGTCACGCAAATAAACGAATCTGATTGGATGGTTGATTTTGTACTTGTTCGAGAGGGCTGGGTCCCAGACTATTTCTCACGGTGTTTGAAAAATACAGGGAGAATAGTCTGGCGGTGCCAGGCAAGTGCTGAGGCAATTGTGACATTGGAATTCAGTAAGTTCAAAAAGTCATTGTACATAGAAAAATTCAAATGTTTCTTCTGTTGAATGGAATTAAAATGATTCTGCATGCTTTCCACAAGTATTAAGTTTCTGATGTGAAAATTGAGTGATTTATTAGCTGTTGAAAACTTGCGTCAAAATTGCACACACCAAAAAAAAATCTAGTTCTGGCAAAAACATATATGCAGGGGTGCACATAATTTTTTTGCCCAGGTTCTCAGAGGAGGACCTGGAGATGTGACTTGGTCCTCATTGAGCTTGAGAGCCGACCCGCCTGATGCGATAAATTTATGACAAGCTTTACTTAGAGCCAATTAACTTTAATTAATTATATTAACAATTAATGCTCGATTAACATCAACTGGCACAACAAAATTGCCATTACTTTGAAGTGAAATGTAAAGAAATAAAAAGCACCAATTCAAAATAAAGGGCATTATGCGGCTCCCACATTAACTCCAAGCCTTTTTAAAAGTGGGATGTCCTCCTCATAAGACCTCATTGAACGTGCATGTTTAGCTTTGTAAAATGCGAGCAAAAACACGTTTGTCAGTGCATGTCGCTGTTCATTACCTCTATTCCGCCACTTGTCCATAGGGCGAGTGGGGTCCTGTTTGACATCGATAGTTTGCTTAATTGCCACATGCTCTCTGTTTTATTCGTGCTTTTCAAAGTTTGGATGGCTGAAATTCTTTGACCCGACATAAAATGCGCTGCTCTTATCAGCGACATTGGGATTGTCACGGCACATTTTGTACCGCATTTCCGTGCGAGCATCATTTGCTTCTAGCCATGGTACCTCCTGTAGCCACTTTTCAGCAAAAGTCCTTTTTTTCGGTAGCTCCGGTGACGTCTCTGTCGTCTGTCTGTCTTTTGACGGGGGGGACACGGGAGTAATTACTCAGTGTGGCCTGCCTCTTCGACATTTTGAGAAATTATTTTCTCTTGTCCGCCGCAAATACAGTGGTCAGCCATCGGTACGCAAAAGCGTATGGAAGCCGTTGAGGGCCAGTGCGTTTGTCTACGTCCAGGATGCATGCGCGCATGCGGACCACTTATGTGCACCCCTGCTTATATGATATGTTAAATATTGTTATTGGTCCTGAATATATAGGTGTTTATCTCTGCATTTGGTGATTTTTGTGCATCTAGCGTAAAATCTGAAACTTTTTTAGAAGTTTTGAGTTTTGTTATACTTATATAAAAATAATTAATCGGGATTTTATTATGCAACGACTTTGAAGTTTTTTATGCTGCTGCTCATTGAGACTCATATATGCCTAAGGGAGGTGCCTGTTTTGGTTTTAGTTCGCTAGACGCTTTGGTTTTGAAAATATTTGAATTTTAAAGTTTTTGAAAATAGGCCCCCTACAGATCATCCCCGAGCCGCGGGTCCCGTCAACTGATAGTGAAGTCTTTGGTATATCGGTAATAATAACCCAATTTAAGGGTAATTGTATAAATGTACTGTAACATTATTAGAATCAGAGAAACCATAACTGCAGTAAAATGTTGCCCATAACAAACATTATATAGCTTAAAAAGGAAGTTTTAAAGCATAAATACAAGTTGGGAAGAAGAGGGTTTTTTGAGATTGTGGGGCAAATTTTAGCAAGAAACATGATATACATGTACAGTGGGGCAAATAAGCATTTAGTCAATCACTAATTGTGCAAGTTCTCCCACTTGAAAATATTAGAGGCCTGTAATTGTCAACATGGGTAAACCTCAACCATGAGAGACAGAATGTGGAAAAAAACAACAGAAAATCACATTGTTTGATTTTTAAAGAATTTATTTGCAAATCACAGTGGAAAATAAGTATCTGGTCAATACCAAAAGTTCATCTCAGTACTTTGTTATGTACCCTTTGTTGGCAATAACGGAGGCCAAACGTTTTCTGTAACTCTTCACAGGCTTTTCACACACTGTTGCTGGTATTTGGCCCATTCCTCCATGCAGATCTCCTCTAGAGTGGGATGTTTTGGGGCTGTCGTTGGGCAACACGGACTTTCAACTCCCTCCACAGATTTTCTATGGGGTGGAGATCTGGAGACTGACTTGGCCACTCCAGGACCTTGAAATGCTTCTTACGAAGCCACTCCTTTATTTGCCCTGGCTGTGTGTTTGGGATCATTGTCATGCTGAAAGACCCAGCCACGTCTCATCTTCAATGCCCTTGCTCATGGAAGCAGATTTTCACTCAAAACCTGTCGATACATGGCCCCATTCATTCTTTCCTTTACACAGATGAGTTGTCCTGGTCCCTTTGCAGAAAAACAGCCCCAAAGCATGATGTTTCCACCCCCATGCTACACAGTGGGTATGGTGTTCTTCGGATGCAATTCAGTATTCTTTCTCCTCCAAACACGAGAACCTGTGTTTGTACCAAAAAGTTCTATTTTGGTTTCATCTGACCATAACATATTCTTCCAGTCCACTTCTGGATCATCCAAATGCTCTCCAGCGAATCGCAGACGGGCCTGGCCGTGTACTTTCTTCAGCAGGGGGAGACGTCTGGCAGTGCAGGATTTGAGTCCCTGGCGGCGCATTGTGTTACTGATAGTAGCCTTTGTTACTGTGGTCCCAGCTCTCTGTAGGTCATTCACGAGGTCCCCCCGTGTGGTTCTGGGATTTTTGCTCACCGTTCTTGTTATCATTTTGACGCCATGGGGTGAGATCTTGCATGGAGCCCCAGATCGAGGGAGATTATCAGTGGTCTTGTATGTCTTCCATTTTCTAATAATTTCTCCTACAGTTGATTTATTTATACCAAGCGTTTTACCTATTGCAGATTCAGTCTTCCCAGCCTGGTGCAGGTCTACAATTTTTTCTCTAGTGTCCTTCGACAGCTCTTTGGTCTTGGCCATAGTGGAGTTTGGAGTGTGACTGACTGAGATTGTGGACAGGTGTCTTTTATACCGATAATGAGTTAAAACGGGTGCCATTAATACAGGTAACGAGTGGAGCCTCGTTAGACCTCGTTAGAAGAAGTTAGACCTCTTTGACAGCCAGAAATCTTGCTTGTTTGTAGGTGACCAAATACTTATGTTCCACTCTAATTTGGAAATAAATTCTTCAAAAATCAAACAATGTGATTTTCTGTTTGTTTTTCACATTCTGTCTCTCATGGTTGAGGTTTACCCATGTTGACAATTACAGGCCTCTGTAATCTTTTCAAGTAGGAGAACTTGCACAATTGGTGGTTGACTAAATACTTATTTGCCCCACTGTACATGCTTATCCTTAGCGTGCCACGAAAATAATGTCTGGGCCTTAACTTTGACACCTAGACCAATTGATAAGTTATTATTCCTGAATGTTAAAATGTTGCTAAAAATGGCAGTAGATGAGTTTTGAAATGTCTGGTTTGACGCTGGAACGGATTATATCTTTCGTTATAGATTACAAAAAAACATTGGTTTGTCACGGAAAGGATTGTGGTTGACTTTTGTGGTTCCACTGTATCTCAAAGAGTGATGTCGTGTAAATGTGCGAAAATCAACTTGAAGTCTCACCAGTGCAGTCTCCATCTCTGTCCCAATATTCATTGCTCTCCTGGCTGATCTGCTGCACACAAAGTCAATGGGCTTGGTCTCAGCGTAGCGCACTTCAGAAGCAAGCATACATAGCAGCAGGAGTCCTGGATGAACACACAAGCACACACTGAAGCCACTTCACAGCAAACCCCCAATTCCAATCCCGCAAAGTACATCTGCCAATACTACTCACTGCTTAAAGCCATGCCCTTCTTTGCCACGCTCGATAAGTCCACATTTGTTCCATTAAAAAGGCGAACCAGGTAGAAAAAGCTTCGTGTCCACAGCGAGATCTCTTACAGAGGAGCCGTGCTTCCTTTTTGGATTCTCCCTCTTGATTTCCAGCCTTGTTATTTGGGGGAAGCGCTATCTAGTCTGAGAGCAGGCTGCGCTCTAGCTTCCCAGCATATCCAATACTGTGTTCTTTTGAAGCAAAACTTGCATTTCATTTATATTGCGTTTACTTTTGCCACCCACCAGGATTTTGGTGTTCCTGGGATAGCTTCCTGGCTGACTGGAAGGTTAATGATTTATGATTGTGAAAGACTCCATTTGCACAAGTGACACCAGATCATCAATGCTCAAGTCTATTTACCTTTTGGCAGTGACCAGAAAAGGTAGCTCTTATGGGTATATCATCAGACAGGAGGAGAGGAGGCAACTTGTCACTATGATGTTGTAGATTAAGAATACTCAGTGTGACGATTAGTTTTGGGTCCCTTGCCCTAGACCAAAGCACCATAGTGTGTTAATGTCTCCCTTCTCACGGTTGACGCATAACTAGAAGGTTGTATGTCAGCGCAAACATTTCTGTCTCTGGCTTTCTAATCCCTCTTGCTACTGCTTTTAATTGTGGCGAATGACTTCTGAGGCACATTATCGAAGCACTGAACATATCCAATTTCTCCTCTATTTGTGCAAGGTTCCTTATTGGCTACAGTTCTGTTTTACATTACAATCTCCTCTATTTGTGCAAGGTTCCTAATTGGCTATAGCTTCAATTTACATTACAGTCACGGAACACACACGATGTTGAGCACGCAGATATTCTCAGTTGTGAATATTAAACAGGTTTAACTTTTTCAATCGTCTTTCTGAACCATTTTCCAAGCAGTTCCGAAAGGAAAAACTGGAACAATTAACATGCATCTGAGCAGGGTAGTCAATTACAAGACATGCAGCAATCCGGCCTTTGTTGATTGTGATTTCAAAGGAGGGAAAATTCTCAAATTTGGCCTGATTGTCAGAATGCATATATCACGCTTAGGGCTGAATCCAATTTGTTCGTGGATACCGGTCGGTTTGAAAATGTTTTTAATCCAAATTCAAATGCATGAAAATAGAGTTAATGCTTTCGAAGCTAAAACTCTATTTAAAACCTTAATTAAGCTCACAGAGGTTTTATGACCGTCTCAACATAAGAAGTTTGGAGGTTACAAATTCAAGAAGGCGGTCTAAAATGTCAATAGGATTAAAAAGAAAATACATTAAAATTGGGGATGATATCGTTGGAATGGTTTCAGCAGAGGCGTAGCGTCCCATTAGGCATACGCAGGCAATTGCCTAGGGCCCCCAGCCAGCAGGGGCCCCCAGAGGGCCAACAGATTTGGCACTTAAAGATTTAGCACACTCAGCTTCACCGCACTGTCGTAGTTACAAGTATTGGGAGTGATTCTATACCATGGAATCATTTGGCAGATTATCTAACAATTCTGTTATCAGTCCTAATTAGCATACATGTATAAGCAAGTCCAATCAGTTTCGACACTGCATGTATGTGCAAAGAGTTATTCACCAGGAACTTTATGAAAAGTCCTTGCTGCAATATTTTGTAGGTTTTCACAGGCCACCTCATTATTATTTGTGACTACTTAAAGAACTGGTGATTTTTCCAAGAAAGTCTATTAATGGGTCTATCGTATTCCTCGTTGAATACTCGAAGAAAAATATAACATATATGCATCTAAAATAATCCTAAACGATTTTATTAGCAATTTTAATACTCCTTTTAGCAAGGTTCCTTGGGTATGTGGTATGCCGCTGCGTACGTTCCCATAGCAACCAGTCCTGTTATTGTCCTACGTCACAAGCGCTGCATATTCTGAGAACGAGAACAGGCGTAAGCGTAAGGTGCGCATTTCGAGCAGAGGACGGCCACCCCACCTGTTAGAGGATTAATCTGTGCGTCCATGAACGAATGTAAGTATTTCCTCTTCATGCCATAAAGTTCTTATGATAAGTTAGAGCCGTTATCAGCGCGACCGTTTCGTGTTTTTCCTGTTACGTCGGCTGGTTGATCCCACTCGTTCTCGCTGCGTCAAGGAGAGCGTTCTTTACATTATATTCGCATTGCACATTTGCTTTAAGAGGGAAGGTGTTAGTTTAGCATCTTAAAAGGATGTTGTACATCCATATGACTGTAAAGTGCTTAGTTTTCGCCACTTTTATGGCCAAGATGACCGCACGCAGCGCGCACTCGAACCCCCCCCACACACACACCTTGGTGTTCATTTTATTGCGCAAATATGTATGTGTGTCACGTGACTCAGAGTGAGAGTGGGCGGCGATCGGGCCTTTTTTTAATTGTCAAAATGAAGAGAAGTTATCTGTCTGGAAATGAATAAAGAAATTTAAAAAAAGCAGAAGAGGAAAAAAGGAAGCAAGACACCGGTGAGTGTACTATGTTACTGTAGTTTTATGTCCTAATGTAGTAGAAGCCGGGCACTTTGAGTGTCCTAAAAAGCGCTCTATGAGAGCAAGGCGTTATTAGACTTTTATTAAATATGCTATTGCTCCAAGTTCAACTGCCCCCGGGGACCCTTGCTACGCCTCTGGGTTTCAGTGATTAATGTGGGCGTGAGTAGAGATGCTCACATGAATTTATGTGACGATTGATAATAATTTTCGTACTCTGGGCCACCTCATTTTCACTATGAAAAGCGCTTATCAGAAAACATTTACGTCCATAAAATCTGAAGTATTGGGGTGAATAGGCAAAACACATTTTGCTGACGATTGATCTCTGCAATATACTGGTAGACAACAATGCACACTTGGCACCCGCGATGGTTCCATTCATGGTGAGTGGTGAAAATGTTATCATAAATACTGTAAATTTGTAGCATTAGACATTACATGTTTGGGGATTTACAGGGGGGCAAATAAGTATTTAGTCAACCACCAATTGTGCAAGTTCTCCGATTTGAAAAGATTAGAGAGGCCTGTAATTGTCAACATGGGTAAACCTCAACCATGAGAGACAGAATGTGGAAAAAAAACAGAAAATCACATTGTTTGATTTTCAAAGAATTTATTTCCAAATTGGAGTGGAAAATAAGTATTTGGTCACCTACAAACAAGCAAGATTTCTGGCTGTCAAAGAGGTCTAACTTCTTCTAATGAGGTCTAACGAGGTCTAACAAGGCTCCACTGGTTACCAGTATTAATAGCACCTGTTTTAACTCATTATCGGTATGAAAGACACCTGTCCACAATCTCAGTCAGTCACACTCCAAACTCCACTACGGCCAAGACCAAACAGCTGTCGAAGGACACCAGAGACAAAATTGTAGACCTGCACCAGGCTGGGAAGACTGAATCTGCAATAGGTAAAATGCTTGGTGTAAAGAAATCAACTGTGGGAGCAATTCTTAGAAAATGGAAGACATACAAGACCACTGATAATCTCCCTCCATCTGGGGCTCCATGCAAGATCTTACCCCGTGGCATCAAAATGATAACAAGAACGGTGAGCAAAAATCCCAGAACCACACTGGGGGACCTAGTGAATGACCTACAGAGAGCTGGGACCACAGTAACAAAGGCTCAGTAACACAATGCGCCGCCAGGGACTCAAATCCTGCACTGCCAGACGTGTCCCCCTGCTGAAGCCAGTACACGTCCAGGCCCGTCTGCGGTTCGCTAGAGAGCATTTGGATGATCCACAAGAGGACTGGAAGAATATGTTAGGGTCAGATGAAACTAAAATAGAACTTTTTAGTAGAAACACAGGTTCTCGTGTTTGAAGGAGAAAGAATATTGAATTGCATCCGAAGAACACCATACCCACTGTGTAGCATGGGGGTGGAAACATCATACTTTGGGGCTGTTTTTCTGCAAAGGGACCAAGACGACTGATCTGTGTAAAGGAAAGAATGAATGGGGCCATGTGTCGAGAGATTCTGAGTGAAAATCTCCTTCCATCAGCAAGGGCATTGAAGATGAGACGTGGCTGGGTCTTTCATTATGACAATGATCCCAAACACACAGCCAGGGCAACAAAGGAGTGGCTTCGTAAGAAGCATTTCAAGGTCCTGGAGTGACCTAGCCAGTCTCCAGATCTCAACCCCATAGAAAATCTGTGGAGGGAGTTGAAAGTGTGTGTTGCCCAATGACAGCCCCAAAACATCACTGCTCTAGAGGAGATCTGCATGGAGGAATGGGCCAAAATACCAGCAACAGTGTGTGAAAAGCTTGTGAAGAGTTACAGAAAATGTTTGGCCTCTGTTATTTCCAACAAAGGGTACATTACAAAGTATTGAGATTAACTTTTGGTATTGACCAAATACTTATTTTCCGCCATGATTTGCAAATAAATTCCTTAAAAATCAAACAATATGATTTTCAGTTTTTTTAGTTTCTTCTCCACATTCTGTCTCTCATGGTTGAGGTTTACCCATGTTGACAATTACAGGCCTCTTTAATATTTTCAAGTGGGAGAACCTGCACAATTAGTGGTTGACTAAATACCAATTTGCCCCACTGTAAGTACACCTTAAAAAAAAAAAAAAAAAAAAAGCCTAAGGTAAACGGCCATTAACGCTGTAACGCATAACGTTTTTTTTTTATTTTTTATTTTTTTATTTTACTGATGCCTACATATGTACGGTGTATTATAACCCCCCCATTCCTGATGATTTCTTTTGGCAAAAAAAAAAAAAAAAAAAAAAAATATATATATATATATATATATGTATATATATATATATATGTATATATATATATATATATATATATATATATATATATATATATATATATATATATATATATATATATATATATATATATATATATATACATAAAAATGCACATGACCATCCTAACTGATCAATTCTTTCTGCACAGAATTCATGTAGCAAATCCATGATTTCCCTGATTGTAACAAACTTAATTATTTTACAAAACATTCAGATTATTAAATGTTAAGGTAACATAGTACTGCTCGGCTTTGACAGTTGTGTCTTCAAGAGTTAGTACGTTTGTTCTCTAGTTTTCTCACCACTTGATATCGTTAGACAGTGTGTACAAAACCAGATGGCATGAGTACAGACCAATAGAATCGATTCAAGGGGGAAAATGTGTTTACTCCGTTTACTGTATCAGTCATTGTCCATCAGGCTTTGTTTGTTGTGGGCACATCTGGAACACCGCTTGGGTGCAATGTGATTGTAAGGCTGAGGAGCTATAGCAGCTGTCAAAAAGCATGCGGGACAGAAGAAAACACTCAAGGATGAGCCATCAATCCTCATTGTGGACACTTGTGTTGGTCTTATCATTACTTTTGATGTTGACTGGGATGCCGTGCACATTACATGTGGTTTGTGGTTGTATTATTGAGATGCTTCGTGCCTAAATTTAGATCCCAATACAGTGTGTGTGTGGAGGGGGGGGGGTCAAGTCTTAAACAAGTGACCTACGTTTCATCCTAAATCTGTTACACCTCAAATTATTATATACATTGGGGAGAACAAGTATTTGATACACTCACAATGGGAAAACCCATTGGCAGTGTATCAGATACTTCTTGTATCAAATACTTGTTCTCCCCACTGTATGTATATATATATATATATATATATACATACATACATACATACATATATTTTTTATTTCGGTAAAATTTAAATTTCTTTCAAACAGTGGTGGCTGCACTTCTGCCAGCACATGAATGTAGATTGTTGTTTTAATTTTCTGTCTCATCAGATATTTACCTCGTGTGTAGTCATATGGATCGTTTGTTTACCAAACTGTGTGCTGTGAGAGATCATCTGGTTTTCCATTGGTCGTGACGTATTGTTATTATTTTATTATTATGAACTATTTTTTACTAATATTCTTGGCTTGATTATTTATGCCACATATTGATAGGCGGAATCACAAAGTCTGAAAAGTACAAGCATAGAACCTTTGTCCATTGTATGGCATGACCCCAGGTTTTCACACATTTTATTTATTTTTTTACATCAGATATCTTCCTTTTATGCCATAACATCTACACCTCTTAAAATATTGCGCTTACTATCTATTTGAACTCAAATGGTCAGAGTGCTGGCCCTCATTGGTGTCTGCATTTTTCTGCATTCTGGTTTGTTGGTCAAAGCAAAACTTATTTAAACCTGTGGTGTGGGGGAACATCTGACGCTATTTCACAGTGAGTTTCAAGCTTGGAAACAATTTTACCGCCACACAACTGCCGTCAGATTGCAGCAGTGGGTCGTTTTAAAATTGAAGATCAGCCCACACGTGAGGGCAAAGGCTGGATTTTGATAAAAACTAACTGTATACTGCTGATTACTTAAAGGGAACCTCGGACTTAAATACTTGTAGGCTCTAATAAGCCACAATTGTTCTCTTTTACTAAAATATATTATTAGAAACACTTAAAATACTGTATTGCCATTGATTTAAAAATCTATAATATTTAGTACATGCTTTGACCTACAGAGGGTGCCATGTTTTTATACCTGCAATGGACACTCGGGGTGATGACTTAGATAGTCACTGTCACCTGACAAATACTACCGTGTTACTGCAATTCCTTCTACGCAGCGAGACATTCAACACATGCACTCATCGGTTAAAAGCGGCGAGGACTTACTAGTTGTTTATTTAGTCTTTTATTAACTTTTAATTGCCTCAAAATACATTTTGCACGTGTTTCCCTCTCATACTTTTAAGCATTGTTTTCTTGTGATAGCTTTTAAGCAGATTGTTGATCTGTTGACCACATTAGTCACGTAGCATATTTAAACCACCCTTATTTTGTATTACTACGTTTCAATATTTTCTTCAGGCATCTTTAGTATGTTCTGCCTGTATGCATCTAAACAAAACAAGCTGAAAGTGCACGGTAGTACTTTTGGTGTCAAATTCGCCTCTTGTGGGAGGCTTTGCCCACACAAGCACATTTTGGCAGAACACCGGGTTTTTGTTCCTACTCTCTTTTCATCTCATCCCGTCTTTCCTGTTCATTTTGCTTTTGCTGCTTGTTTCATATCGACAGCATGCTGTCATGCTCATTAACGTTCCTCTCGGGTTCAAATTGAAAGGGTTGAACAGATGACATGTTCATGTCGCTAGAATCATACTCTGGAATCCCGAAACCCATATGACGTCATGGCCCTGCGACGTCAACAACAATGGCGACCGACTAGTTGAACTGATTTTACAAATTGTATCAAAACTAAAACATCAAAAGGGGTTTCAATATCAAATTATTTTAACTCATAATAACATTTATCTTTTAAGAACTACAAGTCTTTCTATCCGTGGATCCCTTTAAGACCAGACAAAGGCCCAAACTATCCTTACTGGTGAAATATCTGGATTATAAAATCTTGTATTTGGTTGATTCTGTGTATGTACCATTAAACTTGGAAGACAATATTGAAGATTGTAGTCATGAAAATTCTGTCAAAATGCAATAAAACGATTGGCAATTAAGGGTTGGTAGCTCTGAAAACAGCTACCTCAATATGTTGATTAAGCATTTATGATGTATCTCATTAACAGTTTTGTCACGTGATAAATATTGATTCAGGACTGTTTAAGACGACGTACACAGTTGTGTGGTGTCATATATGGTTCATATAAATGCGGCGTGATGGTGGTGCTAATTACATGTATTTTAAGTCCTCACCGAAGACCCAGGTTATCAAGTGCACCGCGCTGCCCCAATGACATTGCGTGTGCACGGGAGAGAACGGGGAATCAGCAAGGGAGATTGTACACATAGTTTCCCCCCCTCCTCCCTCCCCTGTCTCTGCAGACAATGCCGAAATTGAGACAAATGCACACAAGGGCTCCCCAGCGAATGACCGGGGCGACAGCATTTATGCACACATGGAGAAAGCTGCAAGACTCGGCACCGGTGCTACCCGCATTGCATCACGGACACGACTCCCGGTCCCCCGCTGTCTTCTTCCTCCCACATCAGCCGGAGCCGACCTATAATAGGGCGACTTTCTTTTTCCGCCCGGGGGGGCCCAATGCAGCACGAAAACGCATAATCGCCACTGATGAAGAAAGATCCAAACGGTTCACTCGAGTGCGCAAAAACCGCTAATTACGCGTATGCAACTTTAGAGTTCCGCCGAATGGATTGCGCGTCTACCAAAGGCCAGCGGGTGACATCCAGCGAGACCTCCCACGCGTGTCATTTGCAACCGGGTCACGTTATCGATTAAGAAGAGCGACATCCACACGCAACCTGTGGCTGTGCGCGTCCTTGGCTCAACTTGCTTCTTCTTCCCGCGAGCTGCAATGGAGCGACGCAGCTGACGATTTGGAAGCGCTGGAAGAAAAACATTCACCCAGGGGAAAGGTATTTACGTCCTGCTCGTTTCTTTCTTTACAAATGGTCAAATCTGCACTCTGTTCTCAACTTTGCCCGCGTCTTTGCTCAAGGGCAAACGGTAACAGAAGGCTATTCGTTGTGGCCCACGAGGATTATTTTCTTTCCATGACTTTCTGTATGCATGCAAACAATATGCACAGGTGGCTGCAGTCTATGACTTACTCAAATGTGACCCCTAAAGAAGACATTTCTGCCTCAAAATGTTGACTGGCAGGCACTTCTCAGCTCGAGCTGAAGGGGGCCCTAATAGACAACTGACATAGGCTACACGAAGCACACACAACTGCTTTAGACACAGTAACAACAACCTGTCGGAATCCCCGCCATCAGGGGTGTAAGAATCACCAATTTCATGATGATACGATACAATATCGATTCTATGGACAACAATACTATATTTCCTGATACCGTAAGTCTGCTATGATTCAAATCAAGGTTCTTTGATTTAGTACAATATTATGTGTACACATTTAACACTCAGTTTCATTTCAACCACAGCAATAAAAATAAAAAGCAATTTAGATTTTACTTTTCAGACATTTTTTTATTAAACATTTCAGACTTTTAAATGAATACCATTCTTTTGAACAAAACAGAATGTCTAAAAGATGTTTTGCGTTTTGATGTGTTTAGATTCCATTGTCCTTAACAAATTGCTATGGAAAAGTTTCCTGAGCGCAACATGGGCGACGCTATCTTAGAAAATTTCTGCTTCGAACTTCCGGTTTAGAAAAAAACCTCATGACTTGCGGTTGAAGTTAACAGTGTGTTGACGGAGTTAAAACTGCAAAATCAAACCAGAGGAACCCACGGAATCTCCAAAAATGGATTCAGCACGACATAGACGAGACTCAGAGACGTTCTGTGCGTGAACTCTTATAACTACATCGATCATTCGTGGAGAATATTATAACAACCTGTCATCCTCTGTTGACGTGAGGTGTAGATTGATACGCCGGCCACTTGAGTAACCAAAATGAGGTGATATAACAAATAATATAACATTTGCAGAATGCAGAAGGGCTGACACGGATTTTGTTATTACAATGAAATACTACAAGGTATGTACATACAAACAAAATAGTATGTCATTTTCTATTGCAGATATTGATCGCAATAAAACATTTGGACAACATGATTCCATTTCTTGTTTTATTCAAAACAATTAGTGTATGCGCAAAACAGGTAAATAAATTACAATTTATAAAATTATGAGAAAAATAGCATACGAGAATGTGATATCAAACAGCACAGCTCCTCGCCAAACTTTCACCCAACATAACGGAGACCATCGGCGGCCACCTGACGGGCTTTCGGTAATTCCAGCTCCAATAGTGTCTCTTAAAGTGCGTACGACAGGAGAAAAAAAGTCTTAAATAGCATGATTATGTGAATTAGAATCATATTATGAGACGATTCGACTATATACAACAATTTAGCAAAGCGCAGATGACGAGAAATTAGTTTTTTAGTCTGCCGGTTAGCCACACCTACCATTATAGGGCTCTAGCGTCCCCAACAGGTGGATGACGTCAACGGAGTAACGATTTCATCTGATTTAGTATTCAGCCCATTGAGGGGGATTTATTCAGAACGAGGAAAACGCGACCAAGAGAGCTGCAAAATGTCATTGTTTCAGTCTCTCTACTCCAATATTTTTACAGGATATTCTTTTTATCCAAGTATTTTTCCCCACTAGCTAAATAAATGGCATGGTCATGACAAATAACAGTCTTGTGCTAAATGGAATATAAAATAATTAAAATGCATTTATTCAGGACGACATGGAAAAATTTCTCTATAATGGTCAAAACTGTCGACTTCACCTTTTCTGTTGCACCTCCCGAACGATATTTTATGCCACCTAAATCGGGTTTATGTCATCGCCCTTCCCTGGCTTCAGAGAATGTAAACAAACAAAGAGGCGTGACAGCTAGCCGTCATGCTAACCTGAACCGAGTGATGTTTCAAAGTCTTCGAAGCGGAAAATCACACATAACTAGCCCGGATCATTTCACATGACGACTGGGTTGTCGATTGTCTTCGCCAATCGGCAACCCACCAGGCGGAGAGCAATTTACAGCTCGTTCCCCTGCTACTACGGACAGGAGAGCTCACCGGGGAAGCAGCTGGACAATGACCGCCGAACAAACTGGCCGACGTCGGAGGAGCGTGTAGCTGCCAAATGGTCATTATGATTATGGTAAAATAATTCTTTACTACACGGCGAAGACGTAAACAGGGAGAGTCGTACGAGAGTGGCTGCAGTTGTTATGCAGCTAACATGTGCAGCTAATGTGTATGAGGAGAGCTTTTTACATGCCCATCCATGATCAAACTTAAGTAGTCCTTTATTTAAAGAAAGTTTGTAGTGTTTACTTAGTAATCGCTGTATTTGTGGCTATTTTTAACACAAAGTTGCAATTTCTGATCGGTCGGAAAATTTGACAGAACACCAAGCCACCTACATATTAAAATGATCCCAGTATTTGACATAATACAAAACACGATGTTTACTCACTTCCTCGTAAGTCCCATGGTCCCAAAGTAGTAGGGCTTGTTTTGGCCAATATCCACCGGTGAATGGGAACCTTTTGAAACCCCAAAAAGGCACACACGCCTCTCCTTCGTACAGCAAGATTTGTCTGCAGCCGTTTGATTGGCGTCATGCAAAAACTTAACGCATTAATCTGCAAAATCAGCTGAATCCTGGGGGACGAGTAGGGAGCCCTGAAAGACAACCAATGTTGCTCCGTACCGACTACACACAGCAATACAACTCGAGATTTTGAAATCTCCTAACTCACTCACGGCCATTGATGCAATAGACACCATACCATTTTGAACTGGTCCAGCCGGCAATACTGAAACATGATTTGCCAGCCCTCTATGCAGTGGATGTCCATCGCTGTCAATCGCCCTGAAACATGTTCATTAATTGCCGGCCATCCCAGTTCAAATGGAGCAGACATATTTTGCCGTCAGTGGCACTGAGACATAATCATTCATTTCAAGCAAATCAGTTAATGGGGAACTAATTACAGTTATATTTTTTTCAGGAAAATGTTGTGTGTGCCACTACAGGTCAAAATGTGTCAATTTAACCGATACTGCATTATTTTAATACTAATGAATTGATAGAGTCTTTAATTTTCACTCATTCATGGGGGCCGTCATTTTTTCAACACTGCCCCCTGCTGTTGACTAAAAATAATATCACAATGGCTTTGATACAATATCACTAAGCCCGGAACAGTATTTATTGTATATCTACCATGACAGGCACGACGACTATGGGTTAATGACATGATGGTTTGAACTAAATAAGCCTTGCTATTTGTACGGTGGTTACAGTACCAACGACAACATGAAGCAAACATATTGCTCTGGTTCTGAAAGTCGTCATTCACCTGTTTGTTGTTCTTTTAATGCCACATATTTAATAAAAGGTGTCTTAGCTTATTCTAGCTTTTGTTTGCCTCAAAATATTGACTTTTAAATGTGTGTTAGTGAATGAATGAAAGTCTCAGGTCAGATATTCCAATCCACTGGCTAATGATGCCGTCTGCCATCCTGTGAAAGAGCATTTGATTCTTCTACCTGTCATTATTAATCGCTGGCTTAGATAAATGAACAAGGATACATTACAGTAAAAAATATTAATTTTCTAATTAATAGCACTGTATTGCTGTTCTCACTACTATTCTATAAGCATCAATACTTGGATGATATACAGTAAGCGCTTATATCTACACCATTATAGTGTCCAAAGCACTTGACATACAGCAGGCCTCCATTCAAACATGCATTAATATACTCATTACTTTCTGTGGGTGAAAAATAATTTGTAATTCACAAGAAAAACAATTTGGAAATCAACCAGCATCAGGCAACTGGTTGTGATTAACTTTAGGGGTTTCATGCAAGGTTTTTCTTGTTTTTAATCAATTCTTCCATGATTGTAGAAAACATCTGATTGATCTTTAAACCTGCAAGCGGTCACCATGTTTTTTTCACATCGCTTTGACATTTTGGTTGCTTACTTACCCTATGTATAGACTGTCGATGTGCGCAGATGGTGGCAATTCTCCAGAACCCTTTGTACATTTTGAGGTCTGTGCTAGTGTGCGGCAGCTTGGGGCTACAGAGTACCTAGCTCCTTAGTTGTCGTGGCCACTGTACTCGAGCCAGCTTGTTAGGGGCTAAAATGAAACTGGTTGCACCCTCTAGGCAAACAAACCTGACATGCTTTAACGAGGATATATAATGGAAGATTGACTTTTCTTTTTTTTTTTACTTGTGAGCAAATAGGTCTCAGGAGTCAATCCGATGCATGTTTGAAATCAAACAAGAAGTAATTATTTTGTTGTGTGGCTCTTTTTGAAAATGTTTTTCTGAGCGAGCCCTTCTGAAGGAATCTAATTTGCATGTGTGCTTGATATGCAACCGCACACCTGAGTTTCCGTGCCTATGACTCCGCAGCTAGCCTTATGGAAGGTCCAAAGCCACTTTCAAGCAGCAATCAGATGACGCTGTGCATGTGGGCCGACCAGGACAGAAATGCCAGGGCCATTTTCTGGTTCCAGTCCACCCCTGTCGGGATGTTTTATCGGGTTCAATTTGGTGGAACAGTGGCATGGAATACTAAGAGTGAGAAGAAAGTTGAAGCAGTGAAAATCACACAGGACAGACAGCAATCAAATTCATATCAGGGCTGACTTTTTTAAAGCAAAGACTTCATTCCGAATGAGTTTTTATTTAATGCAAGTCGTCAGAGTAAGGTAATGAACAAAAATATTCTCAACTGTGTGCCAAAATGCAGTGTATTTGAGTGATATTGAGATAGTGTAAAAGTATGTGTGGTATAGCTCATAGTCAATAGACAAGTTTCCTGAGCGAAACATTGGCAGTACCATCTTTGAAATTTCCTACTATGGACTTCTGGTTTGGACAGAACAGCATGAAGTGCGGCTGAAGTAAGCAGTATGTAGAC
Source organism: Corythoichthys intestinalis (assembly GCF_030265065.1). Classification (NCBI taxonomy): domain Eukaryota; kingdom Metazoa; phylum Chordata; class Actinopteri; order Syngnathiformes; family Syngnathidae; genus Corythoichthys; species Corythoichthys intestinalis. The sequence continues at coordinate 32,395,166 of NC_080408.1, read as the reverse complement.
AAAGTTAAACTGCAAAATCAAACCAGAGGAACCCACGGAATTTCAAAAAATGGATTCAGCACGATGTAGATGAGGCTGTGGGACTTTCTGTGCCGTGCGTGGTTGTGTGAACTCCTGGAAGCGGCTATATATACAGTTGGAAGTGGAATGTTTTGATCACCGACCAGCTACAATGCGCCAGTGTGGATGTACCCCGCCATATGCCATAAATCAAAACCAGCAGCAGAGCAGACAACAAGTTAAGGATGTGGCTCGCTTCTTTAAACTTAACTCATTCACTCCCAGCCATGTTCACCGGTGCAACCCCCTTCGCACCCGGCCGTTTTACTGGATTTTGACTGATTTTGCAAGGTCCACAAAAAAATCTCTTCTATTGCTACATAAACATTGAACCCACCAAAAGAAATATTAGACTCTCTTCTTTCAGCAGGAAAAAAAATTGTTAATATCTTTTTCCATTCTTTAGAAATCAGCATTAGAAAATAGCTTAGTTCGAGCAATTTTCCAATTTCTGATGAAAAAGCAGAGAAATTTAGCTTTTTGTCAAAGTATACATTTCAAACATAACTTAAACGCAGCTATTTTTTGCTTTAGTTACATCCCAAACACCTGAATGTTTTCCTTTTACAAAATAACAAATAACAAGAAAAAAATAGAGCTTTTGATAGCAAAGTATTTATTTACACATAACTAACTGAGAGATGACGCTGACAGCTGGGGGTAAACTTTTCCCTCATCGCCGCCTGTCTCTGCTCGGCGAGCAGCACGGACTCAACGGCATCGTTCGCTGCACTGGTGGTCCCGGTCGTTCTGCTTGGTCGTCCAGCGCCTGGCATCCCGGGCGTTCTCCCGGTTGTTCTGCTCAGTCGTCCGCCGCCTGGCATCCTGGACATCCATTCGGTTGTCTTCCGCCAGTGCCCCAGCCGTGCGGCCCAGCCATTCATTCCGTTGAGTCGGGTTGCGGGTCTTACCAAATGCGCTACTGCCCTCCAGTGGCCAGTTTTATTGCTGTAAAATGGATTTTCTTGGAGCTAAGTTGAATCAGAACCCAGGGATGTCTCTTGTGAAAAAAAACGTAAAAGACGTATAAACACGTCTTTGAGACACTGAAACAATTAAAAATAGAACTTATTTATACGTTTTTGGGAGCAAATGAGTTAATAAAGGATCCAACTAAAAGATTATATATTTGTTCTTATCACTTCGTTGATCGTTCATGGACAAAATTCTAACAGTGTACAGCCTACCTGAACATGAAGTATAGATTGATACGCCAGCCACCTGTTTGGCTTAAATGAGGCAAAATTAGAAATAATATGACCGTTATCGAATGCAGAAGTGCTGCAACGGATTTTGTTTTTACAAGGAAAAACTACATGGTACACTACTAACGTTCAAAGGTTTGGGGTCTGAGCGACCCCAAAACTTTGAACCGTAGTGTATCATATGGAATTTTTCGTTATGTACACGACGGTTCACATAACGGTAGTGTATATTTCACCTGGTTAGAATATAGTTATGGTATTATGATCACATCATCCATGTGCATCCTATATAAACACAAGCATTATGTCTTCTCTATTGTAGATACTGATCACAATAAAATTTTGGACAACATGATTCCATTTCTTGTTTTATTTATAACACCTTGTGCATGTGTAAAACAGGTCAATAAATCACAATTTATAAGATTATCAGAAAAATATTAATGTAGGTGGAGCATAACTCGAGCCTTCCATCATCAAAGTCATCCACAACTTTAGGCAACATGTGTAAAAAGTAGAATGCAGGTAGTCTCCATGTATGTCCTTCAACGTACAGTACGTTGTTGTGGGGCACATCAAGTTGTCATCCTTTACCTAACAGCGTTTTCTATGCGTTGTAACACTTGCAGTTATGCATTTAGGGTAAGAAGCCCATGTATGACTTGTAGTAGATGAATGTTTTCCATTTCTTCATTGTTTTATAACTATGTTTAGCAAATCTAATGATGTCTCAGCTGTGACGCAAAAAAACAGAATTGTAGTCAAATTGAACATAATTGTACCATCCTACACAGACATTACACATCCTGATTAGCAGCAGTTGTACTAGCTCTGTATTTAGCATGTGTTGCAGCCACAGCAGTAGATGTAGTAAATAATGTTAAACATCATCATAATTACAATCATCATCGTGTCTTGGTTGCACATCTGCTTTCATGAACACAAAATTCCCGCGTTGGTGTATTAGGACACATTTAACTTTGTTGCCATGCAGGTACTGATTGCGTTTTCTTCCACTGCCATAAAATCAATAAAATACAAAAATATTTTTGTTGTGGTGACTCTTTCCCTCTTCTTAGCCATTTCTTCATGTTGTCCTCCAATGTTGTGATGATGGCATATGTATGCTGTATTTCCAAATTGTCTTTTGTGAGGGACTTTGATGAGTGATGCCACTCTAGCTCCATTGTTGTTTTGGTTAGAGAACGTGTAAAACAGTCGCGAGCAGAAATGTGGAAGTAAAGCAGCGGTACCTCGGAAACTTGTGTATAGTTAAGTGTGCTTTATAGTGCATCATTTATAGTTTATGAGATACTCAAGTCATGACTTCATAGTTGAAACATAAAATTAATTGTTCCCTAGTATGTTCAGACCGAGTCTCTGTGCCAAGTTCAATGGTTGTCAGGCTACGGCCTTATTCACATGCTGGTGAGTAAGGAGAAGCGCCATTTTCCAAGACAGTTTTCTTCTAATTTTGAAAATCCAAGATGCCCTGACCACCCAACGTGAAGCTTGTTATTTCTTGGAGAAACATTGTGAATAAATGTTGGAAAACTGTTCATTCTATTTAGGTTACACCCAAAACCCAGTTAACAAAATGGGTCACCATTACTCATTTTTCCGTGCCAGGTCACATACAGGATACACTGCATGTTAACACAGTACAGTATATGTGTATACAGTTTTTGTTTGCATATCTGTATGTGTGTGTTCGTGTGTCTGTATTTTTTTGTAATTAAAAATTTCCTTGATGTCTCAACATGCTTTAGAACCATAATTGTCCCTAATGTTGGTAATCAATAAGCATTGTGATTGACAGAGTGTATGTGTACATGAGAGGGTTGATTTGCAAGTTTCCCCAATCTACTGGTGGTCCCAGTGCGCTTGTTCAGATCTCGTGCCCATGGTGGTGCCATGGCCTACCGTATGAACTGGTTATCTGTCAGCTTGCTGTGAGAGGATTTTCATCTTCTATGCTGCAAAAGATCAGACAGTTTGATATGAAGGTTTGGGAGAAGGTAAATTGTTTAATGTGATGCCATGTATTCATCTTGGGTACTTCAGTTTTCTGCTACACTGGTATTTATTGCATTATTAAAATCTATTTCGCAGAATAAGTGAGATAAAACAGATTAACTTTTTTTTTTTTTTTTTTGCAAACGATGATGTGAAGTGCTTTATGTTTAACTGTGAGTGCGTCCAAAGCCCAAAACGATGAGCTGAATGAATGCATGGAAAATGACACGGCCCCAAAGTGTTAAGTGTTCTCAGTCGTGAGCTTTAAGCTGCTAGATTTACTAAGGTTCAGAGATGTGTACATGTGCAAGAATAGACATCCTTGTATCTCTTGTGTGCTGAATGAAAGTTTGTGCTGCCAGTGTGTGTGGGGTATGTTTGTCAAATATTCTAAAAGCAGGGTCTTTGACTACCTTTGATCAGGAAGGGTGGGAATGTGAAAATTCTTAATCATTTGCATGTACCCAGCTTTACTTGAATCCTAAGCGGTATAAATTACAACATAAATATTTATCATGTCGTAAATTCTGAGCACCCGACCGACAATAAACCCTTATTTAGTGTTTTGTAATCATCAAATACTATCTTGGATAATTGTGTAGAGCTCAGCATGTTAAGCGATTCACTGACCCATAAAAGGCATTACGATCCGTTGTGAATTGCTTCACCCTGGAAGCTAACAACTGGGTTGGGACATATATCTGATGCATCAATCTGATGCTGTTAACGATACAATTTCCCATACAATAGTAGAATGAGCCTGTTGGAATTTTTGTCAAAAAAAAGCATTTTTGAGGTCACTAATTTTGGACCCGTGAGAAGATTCTACTCTGTGTCCCCAGAGTCACCGGTCCAAAATAGTTTCTTAAGTGTATTAGGAAGGGCTTGCCTGAACTGTTTCTACCAAGTTTAAAGAGCATACGACATGAGAAAAAAAGTCTTAAATGGCGTTATTATGTGAATTAGAATCATATTTTGAGACGATTCGACTATATACAACAATTTAGCAAAGTGCAAATGGCGAGAAATTAGTCTTTTAATCTGCTGGTTAGCCACGCCTACCATTATAGGGCTTGAGCGTCCCCAACAGGTGGATGACGTCAGCGGTAGACTGGGCTCATCGGTTTTACTATTCAGCCCACTGAGGGGGAATTATTCAGAACGAGGAAAACGTGACGAAGAGAGCCGCAAAATGTCATTGTTTCAGTCTCTCTACTCCAATATTTTTACAGGATATTCTTTTTATCCAAGTATTTTTCCCCAATAGCTATATAAATTACTTGAGAAGGACCAGTCAGCCCGTCGAGGGGGAACTATTCACAACGAGGACACGCGACAAAGAGAGCTGCAAAATGTCATTGTTTCTATCTCTTTACATCAATATTTTTACAGGATATTCTTTTTATCCAAGTATTTTCCCCAATTGCTAAATAAATGGCATGGTCATGACAAATAAGTCTCGTGCTAAATGGAATATGAAATAATAAAAATGCATTTATTCAGGACGACATGGCAAAATTACTCCATAATGGTCAAAACTGTCGACTTCACCTTTACTGTCGCACCTCCCAAACGATATTTTATGACACCTAAATCGGACATGTCATTTCCCTTCCCCGGCTTCGGAGAATATAAACAAACCAAAAGGCGTGACAGCTAGCCGACATGCTAATCCGAACCGAGTGATGTTTCAAAGTCTTCGAAGCGGAAAATCACACATAACTAGCCTGGATTATTTGACATGACGACTAGGTTGTCGATTGTCTTCGCTGATTGGCAAACCGCCCGGCGGAGAGCAATTTACAGTTCGTTCCCCAGGAGGAGGGCGGCTGCAGTTGTTGTGGAGCTAACGTGCTGCTAATGTGCACGAGGAGAGCTTTTTACATGCCTATCAATGATCAAACGTAAGTAGTCCTTTATTTAAAGAAAGTTTGTAGTGTTTACTTTGTAATAGCTGTATTAATATTTGACATAATACTAAACAAGATGTTTACTCACTTCCTCATAAGTCCAATGCTCCTACTGTAGTCGGGCTTGTTTTGGCCAATATCCACGGCGAATGGGAACCTTTTGAAACTCCAAAAAGGCGCATACGCCTCTCCCTCATAAAGAATGATTTTTCTGCAGCCGTTTGGCTGGCGTGATGCGAAAAATAAACGTATTAATCCGCAAAATCAGCTGAATCCTTTGTCCTCATACACAACAGTACGCTGTATAGTGAAGAGGACGCCTTCTACCGTACACGTCACAGTGCCCTCCTCCTCAATGCAAGACCGAAGCCGGAAGTCACTCATTTTCATGGCGCGGGATTCAAAAAACTAAATAAATATAGCGATCGCTTCCACACACATCCAAACGGTCCATATCATTCAGGAGCATAAAATACCGCGTGTATTATGAAATAAACATGCTTTTTCGTGTCACATGCACTTTAAAGCATATATGGTGTTTATAAACTACGTTATATACATCACCAAACCCCTATATTCCCTCTCACTGATTAAATATTCATGGTTATTTCCTGGGTATTTTCCAAAGTGTTATGTGTGAATTGAGTGGATGTGTTAAATTAATAATTTTAATTGTCAAAAAGACCTATTTGAAAATGTAGATGAGCAAGAAAATGAAGTGGCCAGAACATATTCCTACAATCCGTCACTGGAGAGCCATTATTCAACAGCCACTGTTTACTTTTTCTTTAGTTTGCATCAATTTTAGAGTTTACAGATAGATATACTCCGTTGGCTTTAGTCATGAAGCTCGGATGATTCATCAGCGAGAGTACTCAGCCAGCTAAAACAGTCTTGTATCTGTTGACTTTAAAGGAGAACTGGTGAATCGGTAGAAATTTATTGCGCTAAAAAAAGGATTGGCATCAACTTTGAGCATTAATGCGTGAAACCATCAAATGAATGAAAATTCCAAATGAAATAATTGGCCTTTCTTTTATCTGGATAGCTTGTCCAATCAGCTATTCATTCATTAATTTCTTGAGTGAGTGGAACATCTAAGATCAAAAGCAATACTTTGAATGATGCCGGTTGACCTCTGATTTGTTAACTTATGTAGAGTGGGAAAGCATACACCATTTATGATCTGTACAAGCTATTTTTAAGTAATACTGTTAAAAAATACTGTTTCCAAATAGGATCATACTAACCAAGGTTTCCCCTACGTATAAGAGTTTGTGGCGCCCCGCCACACCAAAATAAAAGCCGCCATGCCTTGCAAATTAGATTTTTTTTTTCTAAATATTTTAGGCCGTTTCAAACTAGCAGCAGCCAAGTGTGAAGGGTTCAGCAACAACCTGTTCATTGTTGTTCGTCCCTTAAAGAGCATACGACACCAGAAAAAAAGTCTTAAATGGCATTATTATGTGAATTAGAATCATATTTTGAGACGATTCGACTATATACAACAATTTAGCAAAGCGCAGATGACGAGAAATTAGTCTTTTAATCTGCCGGTTAGCCACGCCTACAATTATAGGGCTTTAGCGTCCCCAACAGGTGGATGACGTCAGCGGTAGACTAGGCTGATCGGTTTTACTATTCAGCCCATTGAGGGGGAATTGTTCAGAACGAGGAAAACGAGACGAAGAGAGCTGCAAAATGTCATTGTTTCAGTCTCTCTACTCCCAATATTTTTACAGGATATTCTTTTTATCCAAGTATTTTCCCCAATAGCTATATAAATGGCTTGAGAAGGACCAGTCAGCCCGTCGAGGGGGAACTATTCACAATGAGGAAAACGCGACGAAGAGAGCGGCAAAATGTCATTGTTTCTGTCTCTTTACTTCAATATTTTTACAGGATATTCTTTTTGTCCAAGTATTTTTCCCCAATAGCTATATAAATGGCTTGAGAAGGACCAGTCAGCCCGTCGAGGGGGAACTATTCACAATGAGGAAAACGCGACGAAGAGAGCGGCAAAATGTCATTGTTTCTGTCTCTTTACTTCAATATTTTTACAGGATATTCTTTTTACCCAAGTACTTTCCCCAGTTGCTAAATAAATGGCATGGTCATGACAAATAACTTGTGCTAAATGGAATATAAAATAATAAAAATCCATTTATTCAAGACGACATGGCAAAATTACTCCATAATGGTCAAAACAGTCGACTTTACCTTTACTGTCACACCTGCCGAACGATATTTTATGACACCTAAATCGGACATATGTCATTTCCCTTCCCCGGCTTCGGAGAATGTAAACAGACCAGAAGGAGTGACAGCTAGCCGACATGCTAACCCGAACCAAGGGATGTTTCAAAGTCTTCGAAGTGGAAAATCACACATAACTAGCCTGGATTATTTGACATGACGACCCGGTTGTCGAGTTTCTTTGCGGATCGGCAAACCGCCCGGCGGAGAGCAATTTACAGTTCGTTCCCTGGAGGAGGGTGGCTGGAATTGTTGTGTAGCTAACGTGCTAACAGCTAACTGCTAATGAGCGTGAGGATAGCTTTTTACATGCCTATCAATGATCAAACGTAAGTAGTCCTTTATTTAAAGGAATTTTATAGTGTTTACTTTGTAATCACTGTATTCGTATTTGACATAATACAAAACAAGATGTTTACTCACTTCCTTGTAAGTCCAATGGTCCCACAGTAAATATCCATGGTGAATGGGAACCTTTTGAAACTCCAAAAAGGCGCATACGCCTCTCCCGCATACAGAATGACATTTATTTTTCGCATCACGCCAGCCAAAACGGCTGCAGAAAAATCATTCTGTATGAGGGAGAGGCGTATGCGCCTTTTTGGAGTTTCAAAAGGTTCCCATTCGCCGTGGAGATTGGCCAAAACAAGCCCGACTACAGTAGGAGCATTGGACTTACGAGGAAGTGAGTAAACATCTAGTTTAGTATTATGTCAAATATTAATACAGCTATTACAAAGTAAACACTACAAACTTTCTTTAAATAAAGGACTACTTACGTTTGATCATTGATAGGCATGTAAAAAGCTCTCCTCGTGCACATTAGCAGCACGTTAGCTCCACAACAACTGCAGCCGCCCTCCTCCTGCGGAACGAGCTGTAAATTGCTCTCCGCCGGGCGGTTTGCCGATCCGTGAAGACAATCAACAACCTAGTCGTCATGTCAAATAATCCAGGCTAGTTATGTGTGATTTTCCGCTTCCAAGACTTTGAAACATCACTCGGTTCGGGTTAGCATGTCGGCTAGCTGTCACGCCTTTTGGTTTGTTTACATTCTCCGAAGCCGGGGAAGGAAAATGACATATGTCCGATTTAGGTGTCATAAAATATCGTTCGGGAGGTCCGACAGTAAAGGTGAAGTCGACAGTTTTGACCATTATGGAGTAATTTTGCCATTTCGTCCTGAATAAATGCATTTTTATTATTTCATATTCCATTTAGCACAAGACTTATTTGTCATGACCATGCCATTTATTTAGCAATTGGGGAAAAAAACTTGGATAAAAAGAATATCCTGTAAAAATATTGATGTAAAGAGATAGAAACAATGACATTTTGCAGCTCTCTTTGTCGCGTGTCCTCGTTGTGAATAGTTCCCCCTCGACGGGCTGACTGGTCCTTCTCAAGTAATTTATATAGCTATTGGGGAAAAATACTTGGATAAAAAGAGTATCCTGTAAAAATATTGGAGTAGAGAGACTGAAACAATGACATTTTGCGGCTCTCTTCGTCGCGTTTTCCCCGTTCTGAATAATTCCCCCTCAGTGGGCTGAATAGTAAAACCGATGAGCCCAGTCTACCGCTGACGTCATCCACCTGTTGGGGACGCTAAAGCCCTATAATGGTAGGCGTGGCTAACCAGCAGATTAAAAGACTAATTTCTCGCCATTTGCACTTTGCTAAATTGTTGTATATAGTCGAATCGTCTCAAAATATGATTCTAATTCACATAATAACGCCATTTAAGACTTTTTTTCTCATGTCGTATGCTCTTTAAGAGACGAAAAATGGGAGAACGGGTGAGATAGCAAGAGATATCGGTCGCATGTCACGGCAGCCCGCTGTTATTTTGTTATTGTTTTTTTTTTTTTTTTTAATTATTGCTACAACAATAAAATGGGTAAGCCAATACCGACTCCTCTTCTTCGTGACCATATCAGGGTCCTTACGGTAGTTTGGATCGGACTTTTCGGCAAAAGTGTGCGGTGGATCGCCGCCTTGAACGGAAGACTAAGTTTGAATGAATTTGCGCCAATAGGCGCGGCCCAAAGAGCACCGTGTAGGCGTACTTAATGTACTGTATATCTATCCTATCATGCTGTTTCGGCGGACGGATATACACAATCACGGTTGACGAAACTTTGATAAATGCGCTTTTTATCTAGTTTCACGAACTCTGGGACACTCGAAAAATGACTCTCATACCTCTCCTTGCTAAGTTAAGGGTACCTCGATGTGCGTTTTTGTGCAAAAGTAGTTCACGAACAACAACAAAAAAACTATTCACCTTCTCACCGAAACTAGTAAAACTCTGGACACGGCTATTAGAATATTCCCCCTACTCCTGGAAATGGGTCCGTTAACAGAAGGACTATTATTGTTGAGGTAATGTAGTCCGTATTAGGACCAAATAAAAGGAAAAAGAAGGACTATGACGGGTGTGCAACCAGCGGCTTTAGTGCCGCGTGCGTTGCTTTAGCGTTTCCCTAGTTGCTCCCTGGAGCTTTTTCAAAGATTTTTTGAAAATGGAAAAAGATGGGGGAGGGAAATAGATTTTTTTGTTTTATTATGGTTTCTGTAGGAGGACAAACATGACCCAAACATTCTTTTAATTCATTATTATTGTAATGAAGTTAAACGTGAGGTGGCATCGTACAACAAAGTAGTCACGTGGTGCGTCATTCTCTATAGGATCCACTGCAGGGAAAATAAACATTTAATCATGAAGGCTAATAATGTATTTGTAGCCAACTTAGTTATTTTGATAGTAGGCTAATATAGTTAATATCAAAACATACAGTGTTGCTTTCTTATAAGGCTTATAAAAGGCTTTTAATTTTTTTGCGGCTCCAGACATATTCTTTCAACATTTTGGGTTGCCGCCCCCTGGACTACAAGATGTAAGTTGTACTATTGCTACGAGAAAAAAAGTCGTATTATTACGTAGGGTAACGTAGCTGTAATCAGCTACACGTTTTACGTACATGTGCCGTAGCTGAGAGCTACTATATTAGCTTGGCTAATGAAATATTTCAAATATATTTTTGTTATGGTTCTTCTTGGGGAAAAAAAAGTGGGAAAAAAAATTGCCTTGGCACGACATGGTGAGGCTGTCCGACTCCGACGAAGCCCACACCACAGCTCCAAAAAAATCCTTGGGGAAACCCTGCTAACTGAACTGGACTTTCCTGAGGTTGCCGAGATCTGGTGTAGTCATCTATGATGATGGGTTATCTTTGAGAAATCTGTGTCAATTTCCCACCTTCAGAGCAATTTCAACAAAGGCGCGATTGTTGGCTGTCACTCAAAAATTATACTAAGCAATTATCCTGTGGTCTGTGGTGTACTGATAGTGATTTTTCCTCATGGATCTGCTTAGAAAATCATCAAGTTGTATATGTTAAACCTGTTTGATTTTAATGCTGCCAAACCCTTATGTGAGGTCTTATGTGTGTATGTGTTATTTGGTGAAGACAGGTTGACTGAAGCTAATGGCTTCAGGACAAATTTGACCATTTTACTTACCTTGTGATCAAACCGTCAGCCAACTTTGCTTTCATGGGAAGCAGTTGGCTGAGTTATTTAAGTTGAGTATAAGCTCTAATGAAAACTTGTCAACCATTTGGAGAACGGGTTCATTACATAGCAGACGAAACAAAAAGGTCCAGGAGATACCTTATGTTGAAAAATTATGAAGTTATGCTGTATTACGAAGTTTTTCTTGACCAAATCTTTTATAGGCGCTATCACACAGTGGTTCTCTAAAAACAATTTTTGTTTCGACCCCTCAAAAACAAACATTTTTGTTTGTTTGTTGCTGAAACCAGTGTTGTTCTCGTCAACAACGACGACAACGAAAACATTTCGTTAACAAAAATTTTTTCATGACGATGACGTAAAGATGACGGCCTGAAAATGTGTCGTGGATGACTGTAACGTGACGAAAAGATTGCCAATTTACGTCTGACGAGACACAAATGAGATGAAAATGCAGCATCGTACCCGTCATATGTTCACATTGCGTGACATTTGATAGTTGTGCACGTATTTTTTATTTTTGTTTTGTGCTCGTAGTTTTTCAGCCTGCCGTGTTTTGCTACTTGCGCACGCCCCATCCTCCCCAGAGGCAGTGCACATGAGCAGTGATCTAACATAAACAATGGCAGCTGCAGTCGCAAGGATTTATTGTCGCATTTTAACTATAATACGACTGACAGAAGAACGCAATGCACTGTGCCCGTGGGAGACCAATGTGAAAAGTGTGGCCACTTACTTGCTGGAGGAAATACTATGAATCTGAAGCGACACCTCAAAGTTCGACATGCTGATATTTATGCGAAGGTAAGTTGTTACTCACTGTAGTCATTTTAAGATATCATTGACCTATAGTTTTATTCAGCAAATGGTCTGTTATCATTTTAACTTGTATTTTCAACATTTTTGGTGTAACTGGAGTGCCGTGTTTAGGGTAATATTTTAGTTTATTTTAATTTATTATTATTAATAAGCCTTTGAAAGCAAACAATTTGCTGCCTGCAAACATCATTTTATGGGAAGAACATTTGACTATATTAGATCAGGCAGCATGCCCTTTAACCTGGATTTGGACTGTCTAAAACACAAAGACGTGTTGTTGTTCCCCATAGATTTAAAATAACATCAAATCTTAATTGACCTATATAAGGCTGTTCTTTGCAGCATATGTGTACATACAATGACTGATTGTCTCTCTTTATTAAGCACGTTGCTGTGTGCTACATGGGATTATCATAACAGTCTGTAACGGAGCCCATTTTTTTCCCCTTGATTGCTAGTTAACTCGTTCACTTGCATTGACCAGTCCACATGTGCTTTGTAGATATGGAGAAGGCGTTCGACCGTGTGCCTCGGGGAGTCCTGTGGGGGGTGCTCCAGGAGTACGGGTTGCTGAGTCCCTTGGTAAGGGCTGTTCGGTCCCTGTGCGACCGGTGTCAGAGTTTGGTTTGCATTGCCGACAGTAAGTCGAATTGTTCCCAGTGAGGGTCTGACTCCACCATGGTTGCCCTTTGTCACCGATTTTGTTCATAATTTTTATGGACAGAATTTCTAGGCGCAGGTTTGGTGGCCTCACCATTGCATCTCTGCTTTTTGCAGATGATGTGGTGCTGTTGGCTTCATCAAGCCGTGACCTCCAACTCTCACTGGAGCAGTTCGCAGCCGAGTGTGACGCCGTTGGGATGAAGATCAGCACCTCCAGATCCGAGACCATGGTCCTCAGTCAGAAAAGGATGGCATGGCCTCTCCGGGTCGAGATGAGATTCTGCCCCAACTGGAGGAGTTCAAGTATCTTGGGGTCTTGTTTACGAGTGGGGGTAGGAAGGGGCGGGAGATCGACAGACGGATTGGTGCAGTGTCTGCAGTGATGCACACTCTGCACGGGTCTGTTGTGGTGAAGGAGCTGAGCCGAAAGGTGAATCTCTCGATTTAACAGTCAATCTACAGTACGTTCCCACCCTCACCTATGGTCACGAGCTGTGGGTCGTGACCAAAAGAACAAGTTCCCGGACATAAGCGGCCGAAATGAGTTTCCTCCGCAGGGTGGCCGGGCTCTCCCTTAGTGATAGGGTTAGAACCTTGGTCATTCGGGAGGGACATGGTGTCGAGCCGCTACTCTTCCGCGTTGAGAGGAGCCAGTGAAGTGGATCGGGCATCTGGTTCGGATGCCTCCTGGACGCCTCCCTCAAGAGGTGCATGCCATTTTAATTTCCAAACATGCTATCTATGCTTCATGAAGTTCTTCATAAATTGTAAGCTAAATATGACTTGTACCTCCTTGAACAGCAGGAATGTTATTTTATGCATTCATTGTGTTAATTTCACCAAAATAAAGCTAGTGTTGTGAAAATAAGTGTTTACTTGACTGTCAATGTTCATTCGAAATTGTTGGTAACCTTTATTTTTTTACTAAAACCTTGTGTGTCTGTCAACCAATACTAGTCTGAAAATGTTTTTGTTAAGGGTGTAACAGTACATGTATTTGTATTGAACGGTTTCGGTACGTGGTGCTCGGTTCGGAAAGGAGGCGTACCGAACGAGTTTCTGACGTCATGTAACCCTTACTTTTCGAGGCTGTGAGTCGATCGGGTTACAGTTTCTTTGTTTAGATTATATTTACTCCTTCTTCTCTACTATAATGAGGACCAACACGGTAGGACAGTATAACCCAGAAACGTCAACGGCGCGACAACATGGCCGCCGCAAGAACGCAGTGAAACGCGGGCGTTAAAGTCAATCAGCCAATGCACACCAGTTGCAGTGCGGCCGCGTGTTAGACGCGTCCCAGAAGCGGCTCAACACGACGCACGCGAAAAGAACGGCAGAGTTTATTATTTGACGCGAGACGTGGCCCTCCTGCGTCAATACTACTACCGGTAGCTAAGATCGGGCAGACCGTAAGTCACTCGTGTAAAAATACGGTGGATCCGGTCGATTTTCAAACTAATATGCAATCGTAACCCACTTTTCTGTCCATCAGATCCCTTGAGTGGTAGATCGTAGTACAGTTGATTTGTCTTTGTTGATTTGCTGCGGTCTTCTCTGCTATAATAATAACCAACACGGCCCCGTGTTCAATACAAAACCCTCCTACCACAACAAAACAAGTAGGAACAAATATTCACATAGGAACTAAAGTTATACAACATAAAATATACAATATAAACGAATACTACATCACATCTGTAAAATATAAACACATAATAAAATAAATAATAGCCCATTTAAATAAAATAAATTGAAGTGAGCTAAAAAACCTGTAATTAAATAATAAAAATAATACACAGATCCTGTTTACACAATTAAATTTATTGATTTCTGTGTGGCGCTTTAACTTGAGAAAATCCACCAATAAAGCTTTTGAAAATCGTTCATAAGACAAAAAATTATTCATTGAAGCATTTCATCTGTAAAATACATGTTAAAATCGTTGTAATTGGGATTGCTTTTCTCTTTAGCACAGGACTTATCTTTTCTTCTTTCTTTCAGAAAGAAAGCTGACCAATACGCGGGGTCTGAAAGAAATTGTTGTTGGATTAAGTTTAAATACCCACTACTTTTTGAGCAGAATTCTAGCTTTGTATAGGCTAATGTTCCTATTGCTGAAAGCAAAAAGGTGGGTAATAAACAACTAGCACATTTATATTTTGCATTTTGTTTTCTTACTTTACCGAAAATGAACCGAACCGTGACCTCAAAACCGAGGTACGTACCGAACCGAGATTTTTGTGTACCGTTACAGCCCTAGTTTTTGTCTACTAAAACTAGACTAAACTGTTAAGTTTTCGTCAACTAAAACTTGTTTGAATATTCGCTGACTAAAACTAGACTAAAACTAACACATTTTAAAATGACAAAAATATGACTAAGACTGATAAGTATTTTCGTCCAAGACTTAGGCTAAAATGAAAAGAACTGTCAAAAACAACACTGGCTGGAACAAATGCTCGAATATTCAAAAATCTTAGTTTGTTGTATTCATGTAAACGTGGCAGTTCCAACTTGACTTAGCATTTTGACACTGTCCTGTTTTGAGAAGTATTGTCACTTTGGCCTATACCTAGGAACACACATAAAGCCAATTTTGTCATTAATGTGTGTTGGAATAATCTTGAGCCACTTTTCACCAAAATGTAACATCTACAACATCCTTTTAAATGATGTTGAGGACTGTTGCCAGGTATTTGAGTACATAAATCGACAGTGAGCCACACACGTATTGCCACTTGAATAACACAACACTAAGGCAGAGTGGTGGAGGGGGAGGTGTTTTGAGGCAGTGAAGCTGCAGGACCTGACTCTGTTGCCTCTAACACACGGACTATGGCAGCTCAACGTCGTCTGGCATCATTGATCCGTGCTGACGAGTCTCTCCCCAGTGAGACCTGTTACTCCGAGCTCACGCTATGGCGGTCGGGGGTGTGTGTTAATTAACTAACAGGCTCCAGAGGGGTCTCGGGCTGCTTTGTCCTAATGAGGATACCGCAGCCATGGTGAAGGACAAGCCTGAAAACCGGACGTTGCAGTACCAGCAAACTTTGGTAAGGCGACGATGAGCTAACGTATGTTGTTTTCATGTCATGTGCACAGTGAAGATTTTATTAAAAATGAGGGTAGTGTGTGATGGTTTGAGGTGGGGGCTACGGTTGCCTCAGTCTTCTGGCAAGCTTTTGAATGATAATTCCTCTCAAATATGCTGAGCTTATACTTTTATTGTCCTCTTCTTGCTTCCAATTCACCTTGAGCCACAGGTGCCACGTCCCTATGCTACCCTATCGATGTGATTAATTCCTCTTCATTTAGATCTCACCCTTCCATGTCAAATGAGTTTTCTGGCCTTAAATTAAAGGCAATTGAAGTAGACTGATTACTTTCCCTTATGGTCCGTTGATTGAAATATCATTCCAGTTTTAAGAGCATAGTCTTTTATAGGTATTACGTCTTGTGTCTTCAGATCCCTTTACCTTGTATTTGTCTACACTATGTCTTTTTTTAACCTAAAAAGAAGTGTTTCTGAATATAAATATCTCCATGCACCAATTTCCCCCTCACTCATGTAGTACCAGGAATGACAGCCATGCCCCAGAGCACTGCACAAGGGGGATAGAACCTTCGGAGGTGCACAGGCAGACTGTCAATCAATAGTTGATTCCTTCCATCCTAGACTGCAGTTGCTTTTTATGTTAAGATTCATGCATTGTTTTATTTATCACATGCATTTGACCTATGTGGCACACAGGCGCTTCTCTAGATCAATGACATGCCCGGTGTCTCGGTGTTGAAAATCGATAGTAATGTAAGATGGCAGTTAGAGTCTCTCTGTGGATTGAAATGTGCTGTCTGCGACACCGTCGCCGCCTTTTCTGGTCGCGACAATCGGATCAATGTCTCAATCGTTTGCTGGCTGCATCCAAGTTCATTAAACCCCAAGAATAGATACATGTTTGAATGTCTTGGTGATTGCACTGGGTTGCGCTGACGGACTAATCGGAAATCAATTATTACATCATTTTTATTTCTTGACAAACACTGAAAATACATTTATATAGAGCTGTGAATAACCATTTATTCTTGAGGCATAGACTATGCTTGGGGGCTTCAATTATCCCACTGTAGAAAAACGGAAGTAGCACAGTGCAGACAAATGACACTTACCCTCTCAATTGTTCATGTTAGTATTTGCTGTGGGCCACTCAAAACAGTCAGCAGGCCATGGCTGCTGCCATGACAATTTAAGCAAAAGCTCTTTGACAACTCACAGAGTGCGTACGACAGGAGAAAAAAAGTATTAAATAGCATTATTATGTGAATTAGAATCATATTTTGAGACGATTCGACTATATACAACAATTTAGCAAAGCGCAGATGACGAGAAATTAATCTTTTAATCTGCCAGTTGGCCACGCTTACCATTATAGGGCTCTAGCGTCCTCAACAGGTGGATGACGTCAGCGTGAGAATGGGCTCATCTTTTTTACTATTCAGCCCATTGAGGGGGGAATTATTCAGAACAAGGAAAACGCGCCGAAGAGAGCCTCAAAATGTCATTGTTTCAGTCTCTCTACTCCAATATTTTTACAGGATATTCTTTTTATCCAAGTATTTTTCCCCAATAGCTAAATAAATGGCATGGTCATGACAAATAACAGGCATGGCAAAATTACTCCATAATGGTCAAAACTGTCGACTTCACCTTTACTGTCGCACCTCCCGAACAATATTTTATGCCATCTAAGTCGGGCTTATGTCATTTCCCTTCCCCGTCTTCGGAGAATGTAAACAAACCAAGAGGCGTGACAGCTAGCCGACATGCTAACCCGAACCGAGTTGTGTTTCAAAGTCTTTGAAGCGGAAAATCACACATAACTAGCCCGGATCATTTCACATAACGACTGGGTTGTCGATTGTCTTTGCCGATCGGCAACCCGCCCGGCGGCGAGCAAGTTAGCGCTCGTCATTCCCCTGCTGAGGGCAGAGGGCTCGTTTGCGGGGAAGCAGCTGGACAATGACCCCCGGACAAACCGGCAGACGTCGGAGGCGCGTGTAGCTGCCAAATGGTTAACACGAATATGGTAAAATAATGCTTTACTACACGGTGAAGTCCTAAACAGCGAGAGACTCATAGAAGGGCGGCTGCAGTTGTTATGCAGCTAACATGACACTATGTGTAGAGAGCTTTTTACATGCCCATCCATGATCAAACGTAAGTAGTCCTTTATCTAAAGAAAGTTTGTAGTGTTCACCTTGTAATCGCTGTATTTGCAGCTATTTTTAACACAGTTGCAATTTCTGATCGGTCGGAAAATTTAACAGAACACCGAGCACATGAAGAGGGCAATAAGCCAAGTATAGTGCTTTCCCGGCGGGTGGGATGTGCGACAAGCTGCCGGTCGTCGGCCGAGGGAACAAGGAGCATGTCAGCCACAAAATGCAAGCCACTTACATATTAAAATGATCCCAGTATCACACATAATAAAAAACACGTTTACTCACTTCCTCGTAAGTCCCATGGTCCCACAGTAGTAGGGCTTGTTTTGGCCAATATCCACCGGGGAATTTGAAACCTTCTGAAACCCCAAAAAGTCTCACACGCCTCTCCTTCGTACATCAAGATTTTTCTGCAGCCGTTTGGCTGGTGTGATGCGAAAAATAAACGAATTAATCCGCAAAATCAGCTGAATCCTTAGTCCTTCTCATACAACAGTACGGCTGTTTAGTGAAGAGGACTCCTTCTCCCGTACACGTCAAAGCACCCTCTTCTTCAATGCAAGAACGAAGCCGGAAGTCTGTCATTTTTGTAGCGCGGGTTTCAAAAAACTGAATAAATATATCGATCGCTTCTTCACACATCCAAGTGGTCCATTTCATTCAGGAGCATAAAATACCGCGTGTATTATGAAATAAACTTGCTTTTTCGTGTCACAGGCACTTTAAATCAAAATGTGTTACAATGCAAAGGCAAACTAAGCAAATGTTTTGAATATGCACATCTTTTTCAGCTTTTCTCTTCGCTACTCTTTCCCGCCATCTCCTTAGCGTGGAAGATCCAATGAGTAAATCCATCTTTCTTTTTGCAATCTGCCAGTTGACAGTTTAATGGTGCACTGTATTTGCAGGCAACCTTAGCTCTGACGTCACTTCCAAGCGGTAGGTGATTGTTTTCGCCGAACATTGTACTCGCTTAATTGATTAGTTATACTCTTATTTTTTAAATCCGCAAATTAAATAATGATCCAAAGATGATGTTTTGAGAAGGGCAGGAAAAAAATCAAATATTCTTGCTTTTAAACAATGCTGTTTAATTTCCCTAAAAAAATGCAACTCCTCCGTTTAGATGTTTTACACCACAAGTGTTTTTTAATTCCCGCTTCTGTAAGTGAATGACTTGAGAGAGTGATTCAGAATTGACACCAATATTGGTAGCTCTGCTTCAGTACAGTCTGAAACCACAACAATTACACAGCTTAACCTTGTTCATACCCACATTTGATCAATCAAGTTCCACATGGTCTACAAAGTTCATAATAAATGAAAAATCAATGGAATTGATGCAAACCTATCCCTTCTACTTTCCAGGCTGTAACACTTGTAATCGAATGTTCTCCCTTGGGTGAGACAAAGCATGTGTGTTTTGCCTCTTGGGAGTATGACTGAAATGCACAGGTAGATAACACATTCAAATCAGATAAGTGCAAGCCCGCGCCTGCAGCCTCTAGTTTCTTGCCGCCTAAAATTGGATTGCAATGTTGACAAAGCTTCCTCAGAGTTTTACTGTTTGCTATCAAGATTCAGAGAATTTTCAAGCTTGGAATGTTAGCAATGGTTAAACTCTCACTGTAGCAGGGGTGAATATATATGTATATATATATACAGTGCCTTGCAAAAGTATTCGGCCCCCTTGAATCTTGCAACCTTTCGCCACATTTCAGGCTTCAAACATAAAGATATGAAATTTAATTTTTTTGTCAAGAATCAACAACAAGTGGGACACAATCGTGAAGTGGAACAACATTTATTGGATAATTTAAACTTTTTTAACAAATAAAAAACTGAAAAGTGGGGCGTGCAATATTATTCGGCCCCTTTACTTTCAGTGCAGCAAACTCACTCCAGAAGTTCAATGAGGATCTCTGAATGATCCAATGTTGTCCTAAATGACCGATGATGATAAATAGAATCCACCTGTGTGTAAGTCTCCGTATAAATGCACCTGCTCTGTGATAGTCTCAGGGTTCTGTTTAAAGTGCAGAGAGCATTATGAAAACCAAGGAACACACCAGGCAGGTCCGAGATACTGTTGTGGAGAAGTTTAAAGCCGGATTTGGATACAAAAAGATTTCCCAAGCTTTAAACATCTCAAGGAGCACTGTGCAAGCCATCATATTGAAATGGAAGGAGCATCCGACCACTGCAAATCTACCAAGACCCGGCCGTCCTTCCAAACTTTCTTCTCAAACAAGGAGAAAACTGATCAGAGATGCAGCCAAGAGGCCCATGATCACTCTGGATGAACTACAGAGATCTACAGCTGAGGTGGGAGAGTCTGTCCATAGGACAACAATCAGTCATACACTGCACAAATCTGGCCTTTATGGAAGAGTGGCAAGAAGAAAGCCATTTCTCAAAGATATCCATAAAAAGTCTTGTTTAAAGTTTGCCACAAGCCACCTGGGAGACACACCAAACATGTGGAAGAAGGTGCTCTGGTCAGATGAAACCAAAATTGAACTTTTTGGCCACAATGCAAAACGATATGTTTGGCGTAAAAGCAACACAGCTCATCACCCTGAACACACCATCCCCACTGTCAAACATGGTGGTGGCAGCATCATGGTTTGGGCCTGCTTTTCTTCAGCAGGGACAGGGAAGATGGTTAAAATTGACGGGAAGATGGATGTAGCCAAATACAGGAACATTCTGGAAGAAAACCTGTTGGTATCTGCACAAGACCTGAGACTGGGACGGAGATTTATCGTCCAACAGGACAATGACCCAAAACGTAAAGCCAAATCTACAATGGAATGGTTAAAAAATAAACGTATCCAGGTGTTGGAATGGCCAAGTCAAAGTCCAGACCTGAATCCAATCGAGAATCTGTGGAAAGAGCTGAAGACTGCTATTCACAAACACTCTCCATCCAACCTCACTGAGCTCGAGCGGTTTTGCAAGGAAGAATGGGCAAGAATGTCAGTCTCTCGATGTGCAAAACTGATAGAAACATACCCCAAGCGACTTGCAGCTGTAATTGGAGCAAAAGGTGGCGCTACAAAGTATTAACGCAAGGGGGCCGAATAATATTGCACGCCCCACTTTTCAGTTTTTTATTTGTTAAAAAAGTTTGAATTATTCAATAAATTTTGTTCCACTTCACGATTGTGTCCCACTTGTTGTTGATTCTTGACAAAAAATTAAAATTTGATATCTTTATGTTTGAAGCCTGAAATGTGGCGAAAGGTTGCAAGGTTCAAGGGGGCCGAATACTTTTGCAAGGCACTGTATATATATATATATATATATATATATATATATACATACATACTGGTGCACGATAATTATAATAATTATATGACGTCATCACGATAATTCCAATAGCATTTGTAATAGGGCTGATAATATGTACAGTTCTGCCTTTACAGTTTACACACTTGTATGGGAAATCAGTTGTCCATTTGCGAGGCATTGCTCCCACCTGCTGGTCAGAATAATTCACTGCATCTATTTTTTGTTACAGTAGTTTGGTTCAATCACTTACACATTGCGGTGTCTAGCGTTAGCATTGACAGTCGTGAATGCTTTCTGTTACGTTTCCGCCTCGGAAATATATGTAAGTATTTTACGTTTACTATAACATATGGATGTGCAATATATGTTTACTTCTGTGGTGAAGGGTCATATCTACAGAACGTCATAAGTTGTGTTATAGAAGCCAGCCGATGCTTTAGTAGCTCAAGCTAGTGTGCAATGCTGTAATATAATAGTTGTGTATATAAGTGTATTTTGCAGTTTGTTGTATAATGAGTATTGAATATATGTATTTTTCTGTTGTACTTTCACAATATTAAGACGAGTGTCTTCCCATAAAAGCAAGAAAAGACCAAGCGTTGTGGTTTATGGAAGTGCATTCATTCTGAGCTGGCTGTCGGGCAGTGCAGAAGTGAAACGCAATGTTTTGTTCATGTCATTATAAAAAATCTGGTGAGATCAAAGGCAAATCTATGTTGAATCCACCACTAGTATTTTTTTTTTAAACCTCCAGGTGTTCAAAAACTCAGGTTATACATTTAAAAAATTATATATTTATTATCGGGTATTGATATCGGTATCGGCTTTGAGGAGCAGGAAGTTATCGATATCGGTATCGGTTTCAAAAAATGGATATCGTGCACCCCTAAATATATACAGTGGGGTAAATAAGTATTTAGTCAACCACCAATTGTGCAAGTTCTCCTACTTGAAAAGATTAGAGAGGCCTGTAATTGTCAACATGGGTAAACCTCAACCATGAGAGACAGAATGTGAAAAAAAAAACAGAAAATCATTGTTTGATTTTTAAAAAATTTATTTCCAAATTAAAGTGGAAAATAAGTATTTGGTCACCTACAAACAAGCAAGATTTCTGGCTGTCAAAGAGGTCTAACTTCTTCTAACGAGGTCTAACGAAGTCTAATGAGGCTCCACTCTTTACCTGTATTAATGGCACCTGTTTTAACTCATTATCGGTATAAAAGACACCTGTCCACAACTTCGGTCAGTCACACTCCAAACTCCACTATGGCCAAAGCCAAAGAGCTGTCGAAGGACACCAGAGACAAAATTGTAGACCTGCACCAGGCTGGGAAGACTGAATCTCCAATAGGTAAAACGCTTGGTGTAAAGAAATCAACTGTGGGAGCAATTATTAGAAAATGGAAGACATACAAGACCACTGATAATCTATCTCGATTTGGGGCTCAATGCAAGATCTCCCCCCGTGGCGTCAGAATGATAACAAGAGCGGTGAGCAAAAATCCCAGAACCACACGGGGGGTCCTAGTGAATGACCTACAGAGAGCTGGGACCACAGTAACAAAGGCTATAATCAGTAACCCAATGTGCCGCCAGGGACTCAAATCCTGCACTGCCAGATGTGTCCCCCTGCTGAAGCCAGTACGCATCCAGGTCCGTCTGCGGTTCGCTCGAGAGCATTTGGATGATCCACAAGAGGACTGGAAGAATGTGTTGATGAAACCAAAATACAACTTTTTGGTAGAAACACAGGTTCTCGTGTTTGGAGGAGAAAGAATACTGAATTGCATCCGGAGAGCACCATACACACTGTGAAGCATGGGGGTGGAAACATCATGCTTTGGGGCTGTTGTTCTGCAAAGGGACCAGGGCGACTGATCTGTGTATAGGAAAGAATGAATGGGACAATGTATCGAGATTTTGAGTGAAAATCTCCTTCCATCAGCAAGGGCATTGAAGATGAGACGTGGCTGGGTCTTTCAGCGTGACAATGATCCCAAACACACAGCAAGGGCAACAAAGTGGCTTCGTAAGAAGCATTTCAAGGTCCTGGAGTGGCCTAGCCTTTCTCCAGATCTCAACCCCATAGAAAACCTGTAGAGGGAGTCCCAAAACATCACTACTCTAGAGGAGATCTGCATGGAGGAATGGGCCAAAATACCAGCAACAGTTTGTGAAAAGCTTGTGAAGAGTTACAGAAAACGTTTGGCCTCTGTTATTGCCAACAAAGGGTACATAACAAAGTATTGAGATGAACTTTTGGTATTGACCAAATACTTATTTTCCACCATGATTTGCAAATAAATTCTTTAAAAATCAAAAAAGGTGATTTTCTGTTTTTTTCCCCACATTCTGTCTCTCATGGTTGAGGTTTACCCATGTTGACAATTACAGGCCTCTCTAATATTTTCAAGTGGGAGAACTTGCACAATTAGTGGTTGACTAAATACTTATTTGCCCCACTGTATATATATGTGTATATATATATATATATATACATATATATATCTATATATATATCTATATATATATATCAGGGGTCGCGTTAACCGAATATTTTCCGTCGTTGACCGATTTTTAAAACGGTGACGGAAAAAACGTCCATCCGTCATTTTGACAGGTTGCAATTCACACCCCGGACCACAGGGCGGCGAGTGACCATGTTGATAAGGCCAATGACGTCATGCATCAAGAGAGACAATAGCTAATTGCAACCTGTCAAAATGACGGATGGACTTCAGTTTTTTCCGTCACCGTTTTAAAAAACCGGTCAACGACGGAAAATATTCGGTTAACGCGACCCCTGATATGTGTGTATATATATATATATATATATATATATATATATATATATATATTAGGCCTGTCAAAAATAACGCGTTAACGACCATGATTAATCTGGAAATATTAACGCATTAAAAAAAAAAAAAACTCAATTTACCGCTCACACTAAGTTTGGCCACAACTGCCTCCCGTAGTCCCACACGCTGATGTTTACATTCTCTGCGCGGCAATGCAGGACATAATGCAGCCAGCCACGATGAGTGAGGATGATGACCAAATTCCGTTTTAAAAAGCTGCCTAATGGAAACCTGGATAAAACCAAAGTTGTGTGCACATACTGCTGTGAAGAACTGTCCTTCGGATCGAAGCTCAACCAGCCTAAAGTACCACCTTCGGGCAAGGCACATCTTCGCTAGTGTTAGCAATGACGCTAACACTGCAGGAACTAGCCGCAGTCATCAAGCTTCACTGGCAGAGTGCGGACTCGGACTTGCCAACAAAAAGAAACCAAGTAGGTTGACTACTGCTATCGCTACATGGGTAGCCAGACACTGTAGAGTGTAGACCCATTAACATAGTCGAAGACGAGGGCCTTGACAATCCAATGACAACAAACAGCAACAACCAATGACAAACCACTAGACAGGTACAAGGCAGTGCCAGCATGGACTCATGTCCACTACAGTGGTGGTCTGCGCACAATAGTGCCCACAGTAAGCTAGCCCACCTTGCAAAAAAAGTATCTGGTCACACCTACCTCCTTGCGAGAGACTATTTTCTTTGACAGGGTACATTGTTCAAAAGAAAAGATCTGCTCTGTTATCTGAAAATGTCAACAAGCTAGTTTGCCTGAGAAGTTGGTTAAAAAAAAAAATAATAATAAGAGTATGGCTAACTTAGTGTTTCTAAACACCTTTACACACAGTTTAGTGTAATGTTTTTCAGTTAAGTGTGTGAAAATTGTTTTTTAAAAAAATATATTTTTTTTAATCTCACACAGCTTTCAGCCAGGCCATATAGTGTAAAACTGCAAGTGCTGCATTTATTTGTTTTCAAATGTTGAATTTAACAGACAAGTTGTTTACACATTTTTTGAAATACGTCTAGCTATTGTTACTGTGTTGTGCTTGTCTGCTTTTTAAATTGGGAGTCAATTTTGGGTAATATGCCAAACGGTACTTGAGCCACATTGTTAGTCTGAGGCACTTTAATCTGTTAAAACTCTTTGCTGTATAATACAGACAATTTATTTTATTTTTTATTTTATACGAGCTGAGTTGTTAAATAAAATTTTAAAACTCTATTTGGTTAATTATTAATTCATTCACACATCATACATTTCATCTTAAAACAATTTTTAAGTCAATTATAGTATTTTCCTAGATTTTTTTTCCTGAAGAGCAACTTTATTCATCCCGAGGGAAATGTGATTAATCATGATTAATCACACAATTGACATATCATTAACTAGATTAATTTTTTTAATCATTTGACAGCACTAATATATATATATACATATATATATATATATATATATATATATATATGTATATATATATATTTTTTATGTTGCATCTTGAGGTGTTATCAAGGAGGAATTCTCTATCACAACTACTGTGTGGTAGCGCACTGCATCACTCTAGTATGTTTGCAGAAATTTTAAAAATAGAAGCAGCATCTGTTGGACAGGAGTGTTTATTTACACCGCACAAAATGCACTCACTCCATTATTGCACAAATTTGTGCAGCCTTTCTGAGTTATGAAGGGCATTATAAACACAACTTCACTTAGATACATTCATTTCTGTTTATAAGGCAGGATTTATGCTGCAGGTCCAAAGTGCACAACTATGATTCAAAGACTGTCTGATTTTTTTGGGTATATTTTATTTATAGTTTTCAGCATATTCAAGTGAAATACCTGATATGTACTATATAAGAAATGTGTGCCTTCTTTTGCAGACATGCGAGGTCAAAAGTCGAGAAAAGGTCAAATTCCAGTAAGGAGCCTCGTAAAGGTCATAGTGCAGGGGTCAAGTTGCGGCCTCCAGGACAGTATTTTGCAGCTCCCTATTTGACATGTTCTTACCAGGTGAAGCCTGTCAAGTCACCACTCAAGTCTTTATTTTTGTTGTACTTCTTGTTCTTGTGGAAACTAATTTTGAAGCCCTACTCTTCTATAATTCGTGAAGCAATCGTCTCGAAACATGGTAGCATGTGCCAGTATCTATTGATGCACAGACCCCTTTTTTGTACCAGGGCTGACTAATTAATGAAGGAATTATATTTTACTTGCCTAATACAAGTTAGTAAGAGGGGATGAGGCGGCGTACCGAGATGAGTTTGAGATACTGGCAGTGTGGTGTTCAGAGAACAACCTCATTCTGAACACCACAAAAACCTTGGAAGTCATACTTGACTTTAGGAAGAAAAGCACAGAACCAGCACCATCAATGGGGACTGTGTAGAGAGAGTCAATTTTTTCGAACTCCTGGGGGTGCACATTTCTGATGACCCTTCCTGGTTTGCCAACACCAGAGGAGTGGTAGGAAAGGCCCAGCTGCGACTCCACTTCTTGAGAGTGCGCAAGAGAAACCACCTGGAACAGAAGCTGCTGGTGTCTTTCCACAGAGCCTCTGTGGAGAGCATACTGACATACTGCATCGCGGAGTGGTATAATGGGTGCACAGCACCAGACCGAAGAACCCTACAGAGGGCCATTAACAGAGCCCAGGAGATCATCGTCTGCCCTCTGCCCTTTCTTGAGGCCATCGCCTGCTCTCGCTACCACAGAAGAGCTCACAACATTATGAAAGACCCTTCTCATCACCTCTTTGACCTGCTGCCCTCCGGCAGACGCTACAGGTCCCACAAAACAAGGACTAACAGGCTGAGAGACAGCTTCTTTCCCTAAACACAAAAAAAAAAACTATGAACTCCCCAGAAACGCTCTTTATCTTGGGTATGTAGTTTGTACTAAACTGTGAACAAGCACATCACTTGGACCACTTCTCTATTCATAGAAAATGTTTATTCATATTTTATTCTTGGGGTTGCACAAATGGCGCTACTAAATTAGCACTGCATTGCACTATTTCTTTGTCGCACATATTTCAATCCAAGCAAGCTATAATTAGTCACCGATAGCTGTAGAGCAGGGCTCCCCAAACTATGGCCCGCGGGCAGGATACGGCCCGCCTCCACATTTGGTCCGGCCCCCTGAACAATTTTTTTTTTTTTTTTTTTTTTTTTTTTTCTTCAATAGTGTTATTTATTTCCTGGCTTTTTTCTGTGAAGAACCCAGAGAGGGTTATTTGGTTATTATCTATTTAATTAATAGTGTTATTAATGTATTATATTATATTATTATTATATTATATTATATTTAGGGCTGTCAAAATTATCGCGTTAACGCGTGGTAATTAATTTTTTAAATTAATCACGTTAAAATATTTGACGCGATTAACGCAAATGTCCCGCTCAGACAGTATTCTGCCTTTTGGTAAGTTTAACAGCAAGGTTTTGTGTGCTGTCTAACAGCGAACTCATGTGGTCGCTTTGCGACATGGTTTATTGCTTTCTTGCCAGTTCAATATGGCTGCACGATGTCTCGGGCTGACGCCAACGTTGTAATGTTGTGCTTATATGATCCTTAGACAAGATTTGTCCGTAAGTATGGTTGTTGTAAAGAATGTACATATTATGTTAGTAGGCAAAATGTTATTTTTTTTGTATGAGACGCTTTTTGTTTATGTTTAGTGAACCTGTATAGCGTGCAAAGCTAACGTTGTTGCTAATGCAATGCTTGTGTCCTTTTTTTTTTGTAGTTTCACTACGGTCTAAAGAGGACAATGGTTTGAGGCCATTTTATTAATAAATCAGATGAAAAAGGAAGAAATCTGATTATTAAGGCGTCGTTCACGAGCTGTCTAGCTTTGGAAAAAGTAGACGCTTCGGAGTGAGGACAGCATAGACAGATTTAAATGACAGTAGAGTGAAATGCCCACTACAGTCCTTATGTACCGTATGTTAAATGTATATATCCATCTTGTGTCTTATCTTTCCATTCCAACAAATTATTTTACAGAATATATATATAATTTACAGAAAAATATGGCATATTTTATAGATGGTTTGAATTGCGATTAATTACGATTAATTAATTTTTAAGCTGTAATTAACTCGATTAAAAATTTTAATCGTTTGACAGCCCTAATTATATTATATTATATTATATTATTATTTTTATTATTATTTTTATTTCATTTACTTTAGTTCCGTGAAGAATCCAGAAAGGGTTATTTGATTGTGGCTTCCTGAAAAACAATACATTTGTACATTTAGGCACTCCTGCTATCGTCACACTTTTTCTGTTACAAACTGACCTGGCCCCTCAACAGAGAAGGGAAAAGTTATGTGGCCCTCACAGGAAAAAGTTTGGGGACCCCTGCTGTAGAGCATATATTTTCCTACCTCACAGCCTTCAGCCCGTCAAGTGTTGTAGCACAGTCCTGCTTGTTTAGTTATATACAGTCATAACCTGACCCAGATGTGTATTACTGCATATGTACAGAGAAAGTTTCATTGCTCAAGAATTACAATATGAAACATCGTTGCTCAACTAGACATTCTAAGGAATATGTAAAAGTGCAGTGACATGAGAGCGGGGAGCAGGCCTTTTTCATGTTTTGAAAAACAGTTCTGTTCTCAACAATTACTTATAAAGATTGAGAAGAGTGGATTGTTTGTGCTTTTTTTGAAGATTTTTT
The DNA here is from genome assembly GCF_030265065.1 of Corythoichthys intestinalis. NCBI lineage: Eukaryota > Metazoa > Chordata > Actinopteri > Syngnathiformes > Syngnathidae > Corythoichthys > Corythoichthys intestinalis. The sequence goes on along the minus strand of NC_080408.1, from coordinate 32,366,627 downwards.
TTTTGGAATACTTGATTTAGCCCAAACTCACCCTGACTTTTCAGCGCTACCTAATTGTGTTTAAGACCCCTTTTATCGTGCATTTGAGTTTCAGAAGAATCCTCAACATTTTTGTTAGCGGTGTATACAAACCTGAAACATTTGTGAGCAAAACAACTCGTGGTTTGCTTGTGGTTTTCTTAGGTTCTTCCGAGGCACCTGTTCAGGTGAGACCTTGTCTGTGAGTGACAGCAGGAGAGCCACTAGGGACGGCTTCTCGGGTCACTGGCTTCTTCTATCGCTGTCAGCTGCATTTCATGCTGGGACTGTAGGCAGCGGCTATCTGCCTTGTAAAGATTCCATGTGGGATGGGACAGGTGGGCAGAGATTGTGACTTGGTGTCAAAACGTTGCTGCTGCCTTCAATCTGAATTTTTTTATATATTTTTGCTTCTCAGAAATGTGGGAGGTATCAATGGTGTCCTGTTTTGTTACATTTCTGACACAAGAGTGGGCACATTTGTGCAATAGATTTCTGCATGACTTTTATGTACAGCAGCAAGCATGTTTTTACATGCGCTGTCCATAAAATTAGGTACACCTAGTGATATTCAACACAAAAATGCTGTGATAACCACCAGCTTTGATTTGCACATACGGTAATAGCAGTAGTGAAATAACATGTATAGTGATTATTTTGTTGACGTAACAGAATTAATCATTTTCACAATTTTTTAATGTTTGATTTTATTATACATCAATAAGCGGGTGAGTGAATGCACTTCATACAGTGACCAGTGGTTACGTCTACATGCAGGCAATATTTTGGTTATGGTCAATATTCCGATTATTTGTTTACATGTACGAGCAAAACAATCAATCAATCAGCATATCCCATTTACATTGCAATGTTATCACCTACAGAAAAAGATTGCGCAAATTGCGTCATTTCTGCATTCCGCTGAACCATGTGAACTCATGAGTTTTTGCTCGACTTCTTGTAAATCTCATGATCCTTTTACTTTTTACCACCTATTGCGACACTAATGAATGCTAATATCAAAGGTGCTATCCTAATAAGGGTTTACCCATGGATAATTGATTTTAAAAAACGGAATATGGACATATTTAGGTTTTCGAATGTGTTTATGTGGTATTGCATAACCCGAATTACTGACAAAATCCCATTTATGAAAGGGTTACTGGCAGTGTTGGCACGCGTTACAGTAAGCTGATTACTTTCTTTCAGTGACGAGCAATATAACGCGTTCATTTTTCTAAATCAGTAATCTGATTAAAGTTACTTTCCTTATGCCTGTGCTTTACTGTTTTGTTATTGTTTCATTATGTATGTAGAATGAAGAATACTGTAGTCATGGGAGGGACATCACATGCCACATTTTCTAATCGGAGATGGAAAAAAAAACGGGCCACGTGTATTACCATGCTGCGTGAGCTGTGAGCGCTGGGAGTTTGCGGCCAAAACAACATAGCCTTGCTACCTCGTCAGGATGCAATGAAAGAGGCAAGACATATACTACAAACGGCTGCATTTGCTCACTGGAAATACAGCCATTACTTTACTTTTTTGTCCAGTAAAGATGACAAATAACACGCGTTGCGAACTTTGCGCTGGCTCAAAAAGACTGTCTACCGCTAAAAACATCCAATTCAAGCACCCCTTGGAATTACAGCACAACACACCAAAACTCGAAACAAAGGCTACAGGTTACGAGACAGCCAGCACCTTTTGATACTGCCCGTGCTCAGTTTTCAGCTCAAGCTCAGTTGTTGTTGAAGCTTTTGAAAGCTCAGGTTTAAAGAAATTCTAAATATCCACCTTGCCTCCTCAGTTTTGGCTAAGCAAAGCAAACGACCGTCTCTAAGGAGCCATAGTCACATGATCTGTTCGAGAAATAATTTGGACCCATTATGAAATACTTTGAAGGATTCTTGTTCATTTCGTTAATTTTTGTTGTTTGTTGCTTTGCAACTTTTATGGATAACATAATTTAATGGCTATATTAATGGCTGTATTAATGGTCTTTCTTATAAAGGGAAAGTTCAGAATTTTCGACACTAGCCTTAATCTTTGATTTGAGCAATTCATTTGTGTGTTGTTAATGATTGTGCAGTCAATTTGCATGGTTTTACATTGGCACTGTTATGCTGTTAACCCCTAAACCCTAACCCGAAGTTCAGAATTTTTGACATTAGGCTTCATCTTCGATTTAGCAGGGGTTTAATTAGTCGTTGGAGGTCATTTGAACAAATTCTGTGCAGTTAGTCAGTTATTTTAAAGAGCATACGACAGGAGAAAAAAAGTCTTAAATGGCATTATTATTTGAATTAGAATCATATTTTGAGACGATTCGACTATATACAGCAATTTAGCAAAGCCCAGGTGACAAGAAATTAGTCTTTTAATCTGCCGGTTAGCCACGCCTACCATTATAGGGCTTTAGCGTCCCCAACAGGTGGATGACGTCAGCGGTAGACTGGGCTCATCGGTTTTACTATTCAGCCCATTGAGGGGGAATTATTCAGAACGAGGAAAACGCGACAAAGAGAGCCGCAAAATGTCATTGTTTCAGTCTCTCTACTCCAATAATTTTACAGGATATTCTTTTTATCCAAGTATTTTCCCCCAATAGCTATATAAATGGCTTGAGAAGGACCAGTCAGCTCGTCGAGGGTTAACTATTCACAACGAGGAAAACGCGACGAAGAGAGCTGCAAAATGTCATTGTTTCTCTTTACTTCAATATTTTTACAGGGTATTCTTTTTATCCAAGTATTTTCCCCAATTGCTAAATAAATGGCATGGTCATGACAAATAACAGTCTTGTGCTAAATTGAATATGAAATAATAAAAATGCATTTATTCAGGACGACATGGCAAAATTACTCCATAATGGTCAGAACTGTCAACTTCACCTTTACTGTCGCACCTCCCGAACGATATTTTATGACACCTACACCATACATATGTCATTTCCCTTCCCCGGCTTCGGAGAATGTAAACAAACCAAAAGGCGTGACAGCTAGCCGACATGCTAACCCGAACCGAGTGATGTTTCAAAGTCTTCAAAGCGGAAAATCACACATAACTAGCCTGGATTTATTGACATGACGACTGGGTTGTCGATTGTCTTCGCGGATCGGCAAACCGCCCGGCGGAGAGCAATTTACAGTTCGTTCCCCGGAGGAGGGCGGCTGCAGTTGTTGTGCAGCTAACGTGCCGCCAATGAGCATGAGGAGAGCTTTTTACATGCCTATCAATGATCAAACGTAAGTAGTCCTTTATTTAAAGAAAGTTTGTAGTGTTTACTTTGTAATAGCTGTATTAATATTTGTCATAATACAAAACAAGATGTTTACTCACTTCCTCGTCAGTCCAATGGTCCCACAGTAAATATCCACGGTGAATGGGAACCTTTTGAAACTCCAAAAAGGCGCATACGCCTCTCCCTCATACAGAATGATTTTTCTGCAGCCGTTTGGCTGGCGTGATGCGAAAAATAAACGTATTAATCCGCAAAATCAGCTGAATCCTTCGTCCTCATACACAACAGTACGCTGTATAGTGAAGAACGTCTTCTACCGTACACGTTACAGCGCCCTCCTCCTCAATGCAAGACCGAAGCCGGAAGTCACTCATTTTCATTGCGTGGGATTCAAAAAACTAAATAAATATAGCGATCGCTTCCACACACATGCAAGCGGTCCATATCATTCAGAAGCATAAAATACCGCGTCTATTATGAAATAAACATGCTTTTTCGTGTCACATGCACTTTAAGGTTTCAGTCCTCCGGAGTGGCTAAGCTAGCGAGAGTCAATGGTGGTTGAAATCAACTCCTTCAACTAATTCAACAGCCGCTAACTTGAATATTAAGCCTTATGTGAAAAATTCAATTACATGCGATGACATTTTCTGTTGTCATTCTTATGTTGAGGCCGTAAAGGGGAAAAATTGGTAAAAAGTAACTGATAAATTACTTTTATAGTAACTTATTTACTTTGATAATAATCAGTAAAGTAACAAAATTACTTTTTGAGGCGTAATCAGTAATCAGCAATTAAATTACTTTTTAAAGTGATCTGTGACAACACTGGTTACTGGAGCAAAGAACCATAGCCAGTGTGTATATACAGTACGTATCCCATTCCCTGTGAAAACAAGTACTCTAGATTTCTTTTAGGATTTGGCATAAGGGACAAGGAACATTTAGTGGTAATAAACTTTTATATTTTTCATTGGCAATGTGTGCATTTATAGAAGCATTTTCTTTTATTTAATATCCGTGTCCTTTGTCTTTTAATAATGCATGAAACATAACGAAATATTTCAGGCATATGCATGGAGGGTGGTATACATAAAGTGCTGATCCAAATTACAATTAGCAGAGGTTTGCGTTACTCTACTGAGTGTCAGTTTCGTTCAGTATTAATATAGATTTTTTTCCTCCTCTGGCTCTCATTTGATTCAATTTAAAAGGCTTACTTATCAAGTTCTTCATTTCATTTGTGTATGTGCTCCAAATGAAGTGTCAAGAGTGATGATGCGTGTCAGTTGGTATGCTGTTGCGAGCGAGCGTATGTTTTCACCTTCACATATATGTCAGGGTGTGGTGTGCCTCAGCCAGAGCAGATGTTTTGAGGTTGTGCGCTTATGTCCTATTAACACCTGGGAGCTGAGAAATTGGCATCATCAAAGTCACTATCTATTAGGTGCACGTACACACGGGTGTGCACACCCACAAACAACCTACATTCACAACCTAATTACTAATATTTGTTTAATGATTAAAAAAAAAAAAAAAACTGTTCCCAACAATCTTTTCACTCTATGGATTTACCGTTTCTTGTGGCTGCACTGCTTCCAGTGCACATATGAGAATGTTGGATTTCTTTTTGTCCAATCAGATTCCAGCCATGTGGTCCCATGCCTGCAGAATTTGTCATTGCTGTCTATGTCCTATAACTGAAACTGTGCTTATAAAGAAGTTGTTTCCAAATTAGTCATCAATGGACCAGAGCACTAGCCCTTGCTGATATAAACATTTGGCTAACAAATCTGTTTGAACTAATCCTAATAATGCTAGTCCTCACAGTTCAAATGGATAGAGCGTCTATTACTAGGGTTGTTCCGATCATGTTTTTTTGCTCCCGATCCGATCCCATTCGTTTTAGTTTGAGTATCTGCCGATCCCGATATTTCCCGATCCGATTGCTTTTTTTTTTTGCTCCCGATTCAATTCCAATCATTCCCGATAATTTTTCCCGATCATATACATTTTGGCAATGCATTAAGAAAAAAATGAATAAAACTCGGACGAATATATACATTCAACATACAGTACATAAGTGCTGTATTTGTTTATTATGACAATAAATCCTCAAGATGGCATTTACATTATTAACATTCTTTCTGTGAGAGGGATCCACAGATAGAAAGACTTGTGACTTTGTATATTGTGACTAAATATTTCCATCTAGTGTATTTGTTGAGCTTTCAGTATATGATACTGTAGCCATGCCCCAATGCATGATGGGAAGTGGAACCATGACTGTGCGTAGTGCTACCAATTGATATATCTTCTCTGCGTTGGGAAATAAAATAAGGTGTTAAGATAAAGATCAGTTGCTACCTCGCTTCACCACATTGCCTCCCATGATATTACTAACCGTAGGGAGAGGGATTGAAAGGCTTTAGCCAATTAAAATAAGCCTCAAAAGGCTGCCAAAATTCACTCTACTCATTGTACGCTGCCTTTTATCTCTCTATATACGTAAAATGGCGCCATTACAGATTGAGTGCGACAATGCATGAATGGGTCGTGCAACGCATGCATTAATTGCGTTAAATATTTTAACGTGATACATTTTTTAAATAACTTATTACCGCCGTTATCGGGATAAATTTGATAACCCTACCTTAAGCCTAAACTAAAGACTCTGGATGAGTGTAACATATTATGTCTGTAACGTTAAATACAATTAGAAAATGATTTAATTAAAAAAAATATATATATATATATATGTTTAAAAAAGGCATGGCCGATATTTTTTTGCCGATTCCGATACTTTGAAAATGATGTGATGGGACCCGATCGATCGGCATCTCTATCTATTACTATATTACTATCACTGGTAGAGAATGAGTTAAGAATGAGTTAAGAATTATGGCCGCCGCTGTGGTCCAGTAAGACAACATGCAGTATAAACACTATATGTACTACAGCTCCACTAGAATACTGCAAACACCTCACATTTCCAAATATGTTAAATCCAGTCAATGTATGCGCATAGATTTCTATCATGACAGTTCAGCACTGAGAAGATCCTATTGCGATCTTCCTGTATGACCCTCGCTGATTAATATTTAAAGCCACACTGCTGCAACATCTTTATGTAAGACACACTACAGTGGTGCAGGCTCACTTATGATTCCCGCTATCTACCTGGACAATGTGCACAAGGCATAAAGAATCATATACAAATGGAATGCTTATGGTGGTTGCAGATTGACTACTGTTTATCAGACTGTGCTGCAATCTCTATCCACACTCACCAGGGTGAGATCAGCTGCTTTGCATTGTGTGTCCATCTCATAGCCTTCTCTTCTGGTGACCTTGCTTTCTTTCTCCAAAGACTCTCAAAGTCAAAGAGCTGTCCCTTTGCATTCCTCCTACTCAGCACTCCTGTTCTTTTTCCCACACTGTGCATGGCTCAGGTCCATTCAGGTGCTGTAACTGCCAAATTGGACCCTTACCTGCGTACCTCTGCGGAAGCAATCACTGCATAGCCTGCAGAGGGAGAGAAAAAAATCTCAATTCATTTGACTCTCAAAATAGAAGGCCAAAAGTTCCGCTCGAAAATCACCATGAAATCGTATTCAATGGAAGCTCTGAGGTTTGAGCTTAACGTTTATGTCGTCGTCCTAGATGTTTTTTTAACCAAATCCGAAAGTAAAGGTTAGGGTCTGAGTCTTTATACACAACTAACCACATGATAATCACACGGGGAAAAAACATGAGACTTCTGATAACCCCGCCTTTGCTGACCACAGTATTTCTCATTACAATGGCAAATTCTGTGGATTAGCCAAATTGATCATCCTTTGGTATGTGATTACGGTAAGTCAGTCAGTGCCAAAGAGTTGCTTATACATCTTTTATGGGTTTTTTTTCCAAGTAGTGGTATATAGGAATGTCTAACGCTACTCTACTGTGAATTCCAAATTTGTCGACAAGGTAAAGTCATGTGCTGCCATTGACTTCCAGTTCATTCAAACTGTGAGGGCTGGCAATTCACTGCAGTTCTTTTAATGAAAGCCATTGGGTTAAGAGTTGTGTTTATGGTTGTAAAGGCAGGTTTGTGTTACATCTAATTGTTTCTGATTACAACTAATAACCCATTTAAACCTGTTGCAAAAGTCACCTTTGGCATTGCTTCCAGTCTATTTCTTACAAGATATCACTCTCCCAGCCTGATCCCTCTGCCTTCACATCACACTGCAACCCCCTCCTCAGTTCTCCAGCCCTTGTGCTAACAAGATTGCGTGTCGGCCCGCCTCCTTTTCTCCCAATCGTTGTCACATAGGGTCTGTTCGACAGCAGTGAGGTTTTTCCGTCTTTACTCCAGCTCCACGTCAGACGTAACTCGTGGATAACTATTATAAAACTACCTGGCTGTAATGTTGCAAATGTTGGTCGTGAAATGAATCAAATTTTTCTTTCCTGTTCTAATTTAATTTTCTTCCTCAACCCCCGGAGGGCTTAAGAGCTAATTATACTTGTCTTCGTCTCAGTGGCCCTATCATATATAACATCTATTGTTGTAATAACAGCACACCAAAAATGGACTCAAAAACAATTAACTCATCCTCTACCAATGCTCTCATGTCAAATGGGTTGTATTTCTATCGCTGTCAATAGCAGCTAATGAGAGAAGAAAAGTAATGATTAATTCATTCAAGCCCTTAAATATAAGAATTTAAGTTATTCACTTGTTAAAACATTTTTTTCTTAAATGTAACATTTTAAAAATGACTAAGAAAACTCATTTTTTAAAAATTCATAGGCCAAATACATTAAAATTTTGTAGATGTAATAGTGTTAGTATAAAACTTTAATTTTTTACCATTCTTTTCCCATTATTTTTTTTCTGTTATCATCACATAAAATACTCTCTCAGAAAAAGTGTCAAAAGAAAATTGTAGCAGCCATAAGAAAGCCTTCACCTTGATTGAAAACATATAAAAGTGATTAGATTGTACTTTTCATAACAAGGTATCTCATGCAACACCCAGATTTTTACGAGCAGTTCTGCAAGGACACACAAGGCTTTGGTCATTAGAATGTCAAATATTTGTCCTTTCTGCCGCCTCCATCTCCTCACTGCGAATTCATTACTCTGCAGCGCCTTGGGATTTGCTGAATAATGAAGAACTTTAATCTCATCTGTTGTGTGATGCCTGCACATGGTCAGGCTTGAAAACGTGGCCGTGAGAGGCACGCGGCTGAATGAGCTGAGGGAGTTTCGCGACAAAGAAGTTGTGTGGATGTGAGTAACTTTGGCCTTGTTGATGGAATTTGCTTAATGGGAGAATCTGTTTAGCACTCAGTTAAATAAGGCAAAAGGGGTTGTGTGTTGAGGGATTTTTTTGGTTTTATTTTTATTTTTTGATTGCTTCGACATTTTCTAAGCCGTGAATATTTTAAATTCGTCAACTGGAACCCGACTGATAACGGCCACCGATGAATACTACTGTATATGTACGACTATGGGTGTAAAACAGCAATTTCTTGAACATACCATACAATGTTGATTCTTTGGACAAGAATATGATGTTTAATATTTCGATTGAATTCGTTTTAATTCAAGGGCCTTCTATTGATTTATTATGTACACGTTTAACACAATTAGTTACATTATACCTTAATCAATAAATAAATAAAGTGGTATGAAAAAGTATCTGAAATTTTCTGAATTTCTCACATTTCTGCATGAAATTACCATCAAATGTGATCTGATCTCTGTCAAAATCACACAGATGAAAAAACTCTGCTTTAACTAAAACCACCCAAACATTTATAGGTTTTCATATTATCTTGAGGATAGTATGCAAACAATGACAGAAGGGGGAAAAATAAGTAAGTGAACCCTCTGCTTAAGAAGACTTAAAGAGCAATTGAAACCATGTTTTACCAAACAATTTAAGTCAGGTGTGTGCCTGTACATAGCAATTTTGATGCATTTGACAATTGCAGTAGCATTTCAGACATTCATTCTTTTATTTTCTGAGCCGCTTGTTCTCACAAGGGTCACGGGAGAGCTGGAGCCAATCCAAGCTAACTATGGGCAGTAGGCAAGGTACACCTTGAATCGGTTGCCAGCCAATCGCAGGGCACAAGGAGACGAACAACCATTTGCGCGCACACTCATACCTAGGACAATTCAGAGTGTTCGATCAGCCTACCGTGCATGTTTTTTGGGGAGTGCATTTGAGACATTTGAATGGTAATCTTTCTTTATACCAAAAATATGATTTATGTTAATTGATGTTTTGCATTTTGATCGATTCCATTGTGCCTCACCATATTGAACCAGATGGATGTATTACACCCCTGGTGAACACTAGAGATGCACCAACAATCCGGTGGCTGAAAAATTGAAGATGTGGTTCCAGTTTTGTTCCGAAATGCCTTTTTCACAGAAATAAAAGTATTGAAACCGTAAAGTTGAAAGCTTGGTAGCGTGCACTTGTATTGGAGTGCATTCAAGTGGTGATTGAGGATGCTCAATGCAACACAAACTACCTGTAATTGTTTCTCGTACTGGTTCTGTTTATTGTCAGAGAACGCAGAGAACAACAACTTTATCCTTTTTAAACCATATGTTAAAGTCCTCTTCAAATGGCTGACAATATGAGAACTTTGCTTTGAAAATTGCTGGCAGTGAATGCAAACTTTGAACAAACTAGTACAAAATGCTTTTTTTAACTTCATTCGCGTATTTGTATGTTATCTGTAAATATATTGATATTCAAGATGTATTTGATCAAAATCTCAGAAACAAAAAAAAAAAAAAACAAAGTATTGGATACCTCATTTATAACCCTAGTGCTTTCAAGGACAAGATACTGCCCCACAAGCAGTAGAAAATAAGAACTTATAACAATCTAAGTAGGACATTATAAAATTTGATGACACAATAAAATAAAGAGCATTGAAACAACTGATAAAATAGAATGGATGAATTTGATCTCTCGTGGATAGGTTCTCAGGAAACTCGAGTTACTTGTTGAATTTGACACAGTTCACACTTCAACAATAATCCTGTATAACCCCCCTAAATATAAAATACTAGTCTCTCCCTTTAGTGCAGTCTCAAGTGCAACCAGGTGGGAGGTGCGGGAGCTGAACTGTTGCTCAGTTCAATCTGGGTGTTGAACTGACTAATTCAGATTCTGAACTTGGTCACTTGGGAGCTGGGCCAGCAATATATGGAAACCCACCTGCTGCTTTCTCGTGAGGGCGCCGCTTGCCAGATGGTCAGGTACTGTTCTTACAGTCCTTCACAGTTGAGGAGGCCAATGGTGCACCACTAAAAAACCCAAATTAAACATGTTACGAGTTTTAATGTGCGACTCCAGGCTGTCTCCTGTGACTGAGTCATTAGTATTTTGAAATGAGTTGCTGGTCTCAGGCTACGTCTACACTAAGACGGATAACGGCCTTAATTGTGTATTTAGTTAGACTATACAGCATGTCGACTACACCAGGGGTCCCCAACCTATTCCACTAAGGCACACTGTGGGTGCAGGATTTCATTCTTACCAAACAAGATGACAACACTTTTTCCCCAATCTGGTGTTTTACAAGTGCAATCAGTTGATTGCAGTCAGGTGTGGCTTGTTTTAGCAGAAGCCTCATTGGTTCAACTGTCTCTGCTGGATCGGCTGGAACAAAAACCAGGACCCACAGTGTGCCTTGAGGACTGGGTTGAAAACCCCTGGACTACACTAATGTACCTCTTCTCCCTATAAGTTCTTGCACTGGGTAGTTAGCAGTGCAATGTTACCCACCACTTAATATACACTGGTGTCTCCATATAACAATCGGATGCAAAGGAAGTGACATCATGGAGCGTGCCATCGCCATTTTCAATTTGGCTTTATGGCATTGTAAACAATCGAGGCGGATGATCAAGATGTGGCATTCCTGGTTTTCTTTTCCACAGCCATTGTTTACAGTTTATCCTCTAGAGTCTAGAACAGGGGTCAGGAACCTATGTCTTGCGAGTCATATCTGGCTCTTTTGATGAGTGCATCTGGCTCCCCGCCAACCAGTAATTTTAAATGTGGAACTGACCGGCTCGCTTGATATGAACGAGTTGTGATGAGCTGATAATGCATTCACACATTTTTCTTGGAACTTCAAACGTACGTCGTAATAATATGCTTCAATTCGGTGTCCATTGGTGGTCCTCTCATTGCAGATAGCACGGAGATGAACGTTACTACAGAGCTCGGCTCACGCGTTATGTCTCTGATCAGCCAGCAGCGGGGCTGGCCCTTCCCAACTCAACGCCGACTGAATCGGATTATATAAAAATGCGTAGGGGAAAATTACTCCACGAAAGTGAATTATGTGGTACCAAGTCACTAGGGCTCATGATCAGTTTCACTTCCATGACTTTTTGCCTATCAAAACTGTCTCCGATCAGTTAGCAGCGGGGCTGGCCCTTCCCAACTCAATGCCGACCGAACTGGACTATATAAAAATGTGCAGGGGAAAATTAAACCACGAAAGTGAACTGCATGGTACCAAGTCACTAGGGCTCACTATCAGTTTCACTTTCATGACTTTTTTGTCTATGCAAGAAGCGCGAAACAGCTGTCCTGAGAGGCTCCACCTGTCTCGGCTACTGTTATGCACACACCCTCCTAATTGTAGTTTCCACTTCCAGGAAGTATACGCAGCACCATACTGTTTCTATTTGTTATTTTCAAGTGGTGAGTGTGTAACTTAGCAACTATTATATCATCCCAAGTAACGATGTTAGGCTTTCGTTGTTTTCTAAAGATTTGTTTAAATCACAACTCAGCAACTGCTCGTATAAGCCGAGCGGGCCCTCAGTCCCTTCACTCTCACTTCCGTGTGATGCATTCACGATAAAAAAACAGTGGTCACAAAACGGCGTTCCTGACCCCTGGTACGGAAGGTGTAGTAATTTCGAAATTTCCCGACGACGAGTGATGAGTTTCCGGTTCAGAGGTAAACCGCGCGGACAATGGCGTAACACATGATGCTGCTCCTTTTTACGCAGGTGTAGTCTGTGCCAATGCAAGCCTATCTTGCAGAAGCGGAGGGGTCTTAAGCAAACAGGTATGAAAATGGTCTGCATAATAACCGGAAGTTATACCTCCTAGTGTAGACGTAGCCTCAATGAAGGGGGCAATTTTATCGTCTTCCAATTGGCCTCATTTACAGAGGAATTTTGACCCACCTGCGTATGTTAAAGTCAGCATCCAGTCCCTGACAGCCCTCCAAGCTCAAATCGATTTGACGTCTGTTGCCGTCAGTGGCACTGAAACATACGCTTTCACTGCAGTAGTTCAAATGGATTGGACATCTATTGTGAGCGGCGGCCCAAAAATGTCCCCTATCCTATTTTAGATTTTTATCTACTGTATATGCAACAGAAAATGATTCATGGTTGAAGGTCTTCTCAATATCACATAAATGCTTTACAAGACAGGCACAGAATGTAAAGCGGTAGAAAACAAGCACTTGTAACAACGGAGGCGGGAGACTATTAAAAAGTTAGACACTATAAAATTCTGCGCAATCAAAGAGCTAATAAAATACACCGCCACCATTAGGCAGTATGATAGATCCCAATTAAGTTTTTCCTAATCATTTTGGCTCAAGGACAACTTCATCACATCTCATTATCTCTCATCAGAGATTTCTCGTTAACTATGTCCTTATCAGTTTAACACAAAATCTCACAAATGCATCAGATTTAGGTTACAACTGATACAATTTTACCTGTCATGTTATATTGATCTAAGACAAATATACTAACCACTGCGCTGTCCCCTTGAACATAAAACCTGAAAGATTGGTGGTTGTTTTTCTCTAGTGATAAACTTTGACTTTGTCATTTGCTACAATTAAAATGCTTATTTAAACATACTAGTTGCATCATTACTCCGCCCAGTGGTGAAAGCACGCCTGTGATGTCCTGTATATCAACACAGCAGATGCTAAATGCTGCTATACTGGCACCAGATTGCTCCCTTTTGCTGGCTAAAGCAGTAACAGTTAACACATATCAAACGTCTAAGATGAACGATTGAAATGAGATACCCCACACGTTGGGGGAAAATAATCTGCATGTGTTCTTACTGATCAACATAGCACGCCAGACACATGCAGTGCTGGCCAAAAGTATTGGCACCCCTGCAATTCTGTCAAGTAACGCTCAATTTCTCCCAGAAAATGATTGCAATTACAAATGATTTGGTAGTAATATCTTCATTTATTTTGCTTGCTATGAAAAAACACAAAGAGGATAAATTTTTTTTAATTTTTTTTTTTTTTTTTTTTTACACAAAACACCAAAAATGGGCCGGAAAAAAGTATTGGCACCCTTTGAAAAATCATGTAATGCTTCCCAAATTTGTGTAACTGCATCTGATACTTACCTGTGGCACATAACAGGTGGTGGCAATAACTAAATCACACTTGCAGCCAGTTGAAATGGATTAAAGTTGACTGAACCTATGTCCTTGTGTGTACCAAATTGAGCATGTAGAAAAGAAAGACCACAGAACTGTCTGAGGACTTGAGAAGCAAAATTGTGAGGAGGCAAGGGCAATCTCAAGGATACAAGTCCATCTCCAAATACCTGAATGTTCTTGCGTCCACCCTGTGCAGTGTCATCAAAAAGTGTAAAGCCCACGGCACTGTGGCTAACATCCCTAGATGTGGACGGAAAAGAAAAATTGACAAGAGATTAGTCGAGGTTCTTTATCCATCCGCACAACATCCAAACAAGTTCAAGCTGTCCTGCTGTCCGAGGATACAACAGTGTCAACCCGTACTATCCTTCGGCATCCGAATGAAAAAGGACTATATGGTAGGATACCCCGGAAGACCCCACTTCTGACCCAGAGACAAAAAAAGGCAGGCTGGAGTTTGCCAACTTACCTGAGAAAGCCAAAAATGTTTTGGAAGAATCTTCTCTGGTCAGATGAGACAAAAGTAGAGCTTTCATGGGACCGTCTGACAAAGGCGGAAGCGTTCACCGGAACATGTCAGGTAATTAAATCACCTATTACTTGGGATAAAAAAAAGTTTTGACTAAAAAGTAGAGCTTTATGGGACAAGGCCTCAATGTAAAGTTTGAAGGGGGGAAAAAAACGAGGCCTTCAAAGAACATGGTCCCCAGTCAAACATGGCAGAGGTTCCCTGATGTTTTAGCGTCGCTTTGCTGCCTCTGGCACTGGACTGCTTGACTGTGTGCATGGTATTATGAAGTCTGAAGACTATCAAATTTTGCAACAATGTAGGGCCCATTGTAGGGCCCTCGGCTGTCATGGGTCTTCCAGCAGGGAAAATACCCAAAACACACTTCAAAAAGCACTAGAAAATGGTTTGAAAGCACTGGCGACTTCTAAAGTGGCCAGCAATAAGTCCAGACCTGAATCCCATTTAACACCTGTGGAGAGATCTGAAAATGGCAGTTTCGAGAAGGCACCCTTCAGATCTGACCTGGAGCAGTTGGCCAAAGAATGGTCTAAATTTCCAGCAGAGATTGCAAGTCTTATTGATACCGTAAGCGGTTGTTATTTTGTCTAAAGGTTGTGCTACCAAGTATTAGGCTGAGGGTGCCGTTACTAATGTGCGGCCCCGTTTTGAGTAAAAAAAATTTTTTTTTTTTTCCATTGCAAGCTAAATGAATATATTACTACCAAAGCATTTGTAATTTCATTTTCTGGGAGAAATTGAGCATTATCTGACAGAATTCCAGGGGTGCCAATACTTTTGGCCAGCACTGTATATAAAGCAACAAATAAAATATATTCTTTTGAAAAAGCATTAAACATGAAGCAGCATGTTTAGAAGCAAAAAAATATTCTAAGATGTAAATTTGACAGAAAAAAAAGCTTAAATCGCTACTTCTAAGCAACTCAAATTGTTAACGAACACTTTTTTGCCAAGATTAAAATGTCTTGTTACTTGGAATAAACTGAAACAAATTGAAACATTAAAAGTACCAGACCTTTGCCCCAAATCTGATTCAGGGAATAAAAAGTTGAAGGACAATTTCACAAACCAACACCTCTCAGCAATTTTTCAACAAATGAATGTCATTGAACATCTCAGCATTTAACCATTGGACTAAGTCATCTCAACTTTTCCAATGAATACCAGTTTTACAGCATGTGTGCAGCATACAATTTTAATCTAATTTCTGTAAGAAAATTTGTACATTAGCCAGAGCAGACCAATTTCCTAATATTCAGGGAAACGTTTAGTGGAAAAACCTTTCCCATGAATGATTTATCAGAGCCTACTTTAATGAACTCCCAGATGAGTTATCATTGGAAAAATGTAAAAAAATAAAATAAAATTAAAAAAAAAAAAAATTGGAAGACTGAGATTAACTGAAGCGATTTAATATTGGAATTTTTTTTTTTTTTTTTTTTTTAAACAAAGTGGTAAATGTCAAATATTTAAATGTTAAAAAATTACCAACTTCTAGATGCAAGCTTTAAAACTGCAATACTTACTTTATGTGGAATAATCTTACACATTAATCCATTGACTCAAATACTCAAAGATGGAAATTTTAGTCAAATAATCCTAAAACAAATTTGCAGTGTACAATAACCTTTCAAGAAACCTGCTTTTAGTACATTTGGCCTATCGCACTACTTTATTACACTATGTCTTAAAAGCCAAAAGGTGCAGGTAAACATTGAGTGAACTTGTGCATCCAAGAGCTCAGCTGTATCTGCAACCCTCCACCCCTGTTCATATGAGCAGAACAAGCAAGTCTGGAAGAGTCGTGACGCCCATTTCAATGAAAGGAGGGGGTGGAGGCGAAAAGGCGTGCAGAACAGAATGATGCACAAGTTGCAGCATGGAGAAAACTGAAGGCAAGAATGAGCCTTGTGGGGAGACTGGGGTTGCACATCTTTAAATGGATTGCCAACATTAATGCAAAGTTTTATGACTGGGAAAAATCTGGAAATTTACTCTTGTATAACAGCTCTAGGAGTCATTAGACGCTTAGTGTGTTCTACTGTGCCAAGTTTCCATGGGATTAAAAGGTCAAGTCTAATGCGGTGTACATTTTATGCCCTACAGAAGGAGTGGGAACCTACTGTACCCAAATGAGAAGTGAAGGGTAATATGTCAAGGTTGTTTAGCCATGTACTGTATTTACTCAACCAATTTGAAGTAAAAATAAAAGTATTTTACTTTGGTGGCTTAAATTAGTTCCATTAGTGCCTCTGTACACTTCCAAGGCAGCGACCTTCATATTAGCAATAAGACAAAGCATCACTGCAACAGTGCTTCTAACAAGCCTTTATTAAAAGTCACGTTTTTGGTAGGTGGTCATCTGCCCCAATTTTTCAGGGCATCATTAGAGTATCCTGTCATAGGAGTCAGAATCACCTGCTTGCTAGAGACCACATCCTGGTTAAGAGATTTGTGGGCTGTGGCTGCAGATTTTCCTGCATGATCTGAACGTTACAAAAAAAAGTTAGTTGAATGTCTAAAAAGCTGTTCAAAGTCTAGCAGTTACTCACGACGTCTGTGATGGCAGTGTTGTTCACAGGAATTTGTGCTGCTGGGATGGCACACTGCTGTAGCACAGTGAATGAAAACCTGAGAAGAGTCGCTGGTTAGTTGCACAACGGTGGGTATCTAGGCTAGAAACAGTAAAGTTGATGTGAATGGCGCCACAACTTTTTCATGTGTCAATTTTAAACAATGTTGAGAAACAACAGTCAAACCAAGTGCCATTGTCATAATTTTGCCACATTTGATGATTCTTCAATCATTGTTTGAAAGCCGTTTAAGGATATTTAACCTCAATTGGTGAGCAGGCAGAACTATCTGCATTTAGTATGAATGACTGCTTTTTGATTAGAACAATTTAAACTTGTGTTGAAAAAAAAAAAAAATTGAAAATTTAGTATATTAGCATCAGTACCCATGTAGCTCCAAGTCTCAAAAAGCTTGAGTAGATACTAGTGAGATTTTCCACTGGTCAAAAGTTTGTAACCACATTGGGGAAAGTGTTCTGTAATTAACGTTAACTATTGGCTATTCAAGTCCAAAACACTAGCATGACAGTTTTCCTGTGTTGTGGACTGATTGCGTAAGGAAAAGCGCCATTATCTCAAGAGTAAAAGACTTGAGCTGTGTTGATCAACACTGAGCATTCTTAAAAAAATTTAAGTCATGTTTTGACACATTACCCTGTCCTTTTGTGGGCTGAAGTAATTTGGATCCACAAAGGACAACATCTTGAAGATGAAGCGCTTGTAGTGCGTCGGGTAGTGTATTCTAGAAGACTCTCGCACAGGAACCATGATTGTCTGGTAACGGTCATCAAGGTAGGGACACCTGCAACACAACATCTGTGAGACTAGTAGAACCATCTTTGGATGGAGTTACATTAAAATAGATATATAAATGCATTTACCCATCAACGATTAGATCCCATTGAGGGATGCTATTTGAATTTGGGCTTGTAGTGGCCCAGCAGCGCTCCAGGGTCAAAACAATGTTGGGGTCAGACCTATCAAGGATGCGGACTTCAACATACACTGGTTGCTTCAGAACTTTAGTGACTGGGTAGTCCTCCGCGGTGTAGAAGGAGTTATAAGCTGCCTCTTCTGCAAGTAGTTTTACATTTAGAGGCATCCAAAATACTGCATTGCAAGACCGTCACAGTGCATACCTTCAACACAGCCCTTTGAGAAACATTCACCATTTCCCAGTCTTAGCTCAACTTTTAGTGAGCCACCGGCAGCAACTGACAGAGGTGACGGAAGGTCATTGACCTCTATGACCAGAGCCTCAACAGCTGTGCCTGAATATCTACACTGGAACAACAACCTAAGGAAAGGAATTACATTAGTCCAACAAATGCCACTCATTTCATTGGCTGCAACATGTTCAATTAATTTCAACCAGGAGAGGCTGAAAGCTCCAAATCAAAAATGGATGTTAAACTCAATGAAGGCCAATGTCACAAATATCTGATAATCATGATTGTGTTAGATTGTAGATCTACCAGTACATGAACTGAAACTGGTTTCAGAGTAGGTTGCTCAAATGTAGAGCTAAAATACTTACTCAAAATGGCTGTCCCTGGTGATTGAGCCTCTGGGTCCAATTCCTACTTCATATGATGATGACATGTGGTTCTCGTACACCACAAAACCTTCCTCCTCCTTTAGTAAAATGTGGTGAAAACACCATTAGATATATTAGTTTTGTTAACTTTACATAGCAAAAAAGTTAAAAGCTATAACCCACCTTGACAGTCGTGCCGCACAGGGTCATGGGGAACTGAAAAATGGCAAAAGCGGCAGTGGTGTCAACTGCATCACAAGTGGGATCATTCATTTCAATCAGGCTAACTGAAGTCACATCCATCGGAGGCAGCGTGGAGTCGCGAGCTACCACCACCACAAACTGGCCATCTCTTGTACACTGCACGGTCACTGACAAGATTCAAAATATTAAATCAACTTTCCAAACTTCAGAAAGTCGTGACATTTGTTGCGAAATACTAATCTGAACAAACAGATTTACCCGCTTTGCCATAATAGCACTGGCGTCCATTGTGGCAGCAGTTGATGGCTTCACACTGGTCTCGGGTGATGTCGCCGGTTCCACACTGGATCATCTCATTGTGCTCAACTTGGCATTTGTCCACATGAGTTGGAGTCAAAGGTACACCCGCCTGTTTCTGGGGCAACGATGCAGGTGGCTTCTTGTGCAGACCCTCCATCCAGGGCTGAGCATCACCAGTCCAAAGTGCAACAACCACCAGCAAAACACCAAACAGGCTCCTGGAACGCTCCATGATGGTGCTCGAGAGTGCAAGGACACAACCTACATGTCAAACGTTGGCTTTATACTGGATAAATGACTGCGCAGTCAGCACCTCGTCATCACTGGTCAATTGAGTGCCAGCCTTGTGGAGTTAATCATTTGGGACCTGACAGGTGGAGCTCATTGGCTGTGCCACAAAAAAGTCAATTTGTGACTGCTGAATCAAAATTGAGGGTATTGGAACAGGCAAAAGAGGTATTTAGGCTGAACAATACTCTAAAGGTAAAAAAAAAAAAAAAAAACATTCAAAGACAACTAATTGAGTTTTTCAAGAGTTTTTTTTCACTCTGGGTGTGTTTAGATATTTGTCAGAATTATAGTAGAATTGTAGTCCTTAACTGCCTGATCGCTTGCCAAACCGCCAACCCAGTAGATGGCGGTAATGCCCCATAATACAAGGGGTAAACTGCCAACAAAAGACAAGAAGAAGAAGAAAATGGAGTGGACATTTTATAACCAGCTGAGTGAGGTTGTGTGTGTTTATATAGACTCGTCATCAGCCTGCAAATCTTATCTTACCTTATTACCTAGAAATTTAATAGTACCTGTTTTTTGAGTGCAAATGAAAAACATTCGTTGACTTGGGATTTTTCCAGCCGTGTCTACTAACTCACTTACTGCCATTGGCAGCAATATTTTTAACTGGGACACTCCCACTCAAAATGGATTGGACGTCTGTTGCCGTCAATGGCACTAAAACAGTGGTGGAATGTAAGGAAGTAAAAGTACTTTGTTATTGTACTAGTATATTTTTGTGTGTCTGTACTTTACTTGAGTACAAATATGAAGTGGAACTTTTTACTTTTACTTCACATTTTACAGCACGCATCTGTACTTTGTACTCCTCTGCTTTTCAAATTGTCGCCTGCGTAACACCTTTCTTTTGTTTGTTTTCTTTTTTTCTCATTTTGAAATGAAATATTTTCGCTTTCATGCCTTCGGCGCAATCGATAAGACCCGTGCAACTATACCGTAATTGAACACTAGAAGCAGCAACACGAGTACTAGCAAGATGAGGCAGGTGGACAAGATATTGACTAATAGAAACCAACAGTGAGAGCAACACGCCTTCAGATGGGTTTTGCACACTCTTGTACAGTAGATGGTTGTGTGCACCTGATAGTTACTTGCAATATGCCACTGAGCAAAATTTGGGAGTTTTTTAGCTTGTTAAGCTTTTGTTTACCGTGCAGTCAATTTTCATGTTTTTTCCCCCCATTCTACACAGTTTTATATAAAAATGAGCAGTCAATGCATTTTCGGGTTCTTTCGTTGAATATTGAATCTCTATGTATATTTATATTTAAAAATAGTATATATACATGTATGTATATATATATATATATATATATACCGTATTGGGCCGAATATAAGACGGTGTTTTTTACATTGAAATAAGACTGAAAAAGAGGGGGTTGTCTTATATTCGCGGTCTAGACATTATACTCATTCACGACGCTAGGTGGCACCACATACCATTGAAGCGATGTTCTGTCATGACAATTCGTAGCTACTCTCCGCATTTACGACGATAGATGGCGCCAGATATCATTGAAGCGATGTTCTGTCATGACAGGTCTCAGCTACTCTTAAGTTTAACCAGTTGGCATTATTTTGTTGCAATGTTTTTCCTTATTCAGATTTGTTTCAAGACTACAGTTACAGTTAGACTTCACTTTGATGGTTAATGCAGTTATTGCAATTTTGTTGTTTTATCACAATAGATTGGTTTATTTACATTTCAAAAACCAGAAGCCATTCATTTACGAATGTGATTGCACTTTAGTTTACATATTTAAATGTTCAGATATTAAGATTTAAATGAGGCAAAATAACATGCTTTTTTACTCAAATATATTGTTATAATCATTTGTTTCGGATTTACTGTAATTATTTTCTGTATAAAAATGAATTTGGTGTTCAAAAAGTCTTTTTTTCAAACGAGTCTTGAAAAAGAGGGGGTCATCTTATAATCAGGACCATCTTATATTCGGGCCAATACGGTATATTACATTTTTGCATCTGGAGAAAATACTTTTACTTTTTACTCGTAAAGTAAATTATAAAGCAAGTACTTTTGTACTTTTACTTGAATTAATTCTTTCTTAGATACGTAAGGATTTTTTGCACCTGTATCTCTACTTTTACTTAAGTAAAAATAGTGAGTACTTCTTTCACCACTGCACTAAAGCATGATCATTCACTGGAAGTGGCTATATGTAAGTGGAAATCTTTGTGCTGCATGCAGATGTATGGGCGTTACACTCAGGAGCTGGGTGTCTACGCCAAGGCAGAAGCGGCCCGCTTACGGGATGGTGGCGTGCGCAATGGTGGAGGACTGCGGCGGAACACCAGCGTCCGAAGTCGCACTGTGGACTTCCAAGAGTACAAGAAAGGCCCGTGTGCTAAGTGCCTGTGTGAGTGATTAGTTTTTCACCCCTTCTTTTGACAATTTCTGTAATATTTGTTACATTAATTTTGCATATTTTTCTCAAAGTTGGGTAATTTAATGAAGACATGAAGTCATTGGTTGATTTATTGAGAGTATAAAAAAAAACAACAAAAAAAAACATTTAAACTAATTAGCCAATGATGTTGAACAGCAGTAGAAGGCCTTCCAAAAGGGAAAGCTTGCCGCTGTTCACTGAGTCATTGCTGTTATTTTTTTACTTGCACTATCCAATATTCATGCTGAATTCATTTAAAAGTGGGACTATAAAAGATGATCATAAACTTATTTCATTTGACCATAAACAATTTTATATTCATAGTACAGTTAACTTTTTTTTATTAAATAATTGACTAATTATTTAAAAGTAAATGATCAATTAATAATGTAATGAAAAATGAGTAGTTATTTTATAAATTTAATTAACTGTTTTCCATATATCTTAAAGTTTTCTTGAGTCATTATTTGAATTTGCTAAAGTCAAGTTGATTTTATTTTTTAAAGCCCCAAATCATTAAAGGATCTCAAATGGCTTCACAGACAGATAACAATTAACAGTGAAATGAAAATGTTACGGAAATGATTCACAGTAAATTAAATTAGTAAATATTAAGATAAAAATCTATAATTAAAAACAATAATAAAAACAACAAGCATTTAATGAATTTAAACAAAAACAAAGAATAAAATACTTCACAAGCCACTTCAAATCTTAAAAAATATATGTATATGGTTCTAATTAAATTTTTTTTTTATAGTTTTTAGTCCAGTTAAACATTTTATGTTGCTGTTAATTCGGTATAATTGTGAACATTACAACTTAAAAACACAAATAATTGTTAAAACAAACTATTTTTACGGGTACACTAAACATTTTGGAAAATTTAAATAATCCATTCCATTTTTGTATTCAAATAAACTTTTTTCACAGACATTATAAATTCAAGTTTATTGTCTTAATTAATCCACCCATCCACTTTAAATACCGCTTATCCTTGTTTCATTGTTATTTTTTAATTAAATTGATTATAAACAGTACAATTAATACAGTGGTATGAAAAAGTATCTGAATCTTTTGGAATTTCTCACATTTTTGCATAAAATCACCATCAAATGTGATCTGATCTTTGTGACAATCACACAGATGAAAAAACAGTGTCTGCTTTAACTAAAACCACCCAAACATTTATGTTTTCATATGGATAGTACGCAAACAATGACAGATGGGGGGAAAATAAGTAAATGATCCATCTCATTTAAATATTTTGTGGGCCCCCCTTCGACAGCAATAACTTCAACCAGACGCTTCCTCTAGCTGCAGATCAGTCTGGCACATCCATCAGGACTAATCTTGGCCCATTCTTCTCTACAAAACTGTAGTTCAGTCAGATTCCTGGGATGTCTGGCATGAATCACTGTCTGTAGGTCATGCCACAGCATCTCAGTGGGGTTCATGTCTGGACTTTGACTTGGCCATTCCAGAATGTGTATTTTGTTCTTCTGAAACCATTCTGAAGTTGATTTACTTCTGTGTTTTGGATCATTGTCTTGTTGCAGCATCCATCCTCTTTTTAGCTTCAACTGTCTGACAAATGGCCTCAGGTTTTCATGCAAAACATCCTGATAAACATTTGAATTCATTCTTCCATTAATGATTGCAAGTTTTCCAGGACCTGAGGTAGCAAAACAGTCCCAAATCTTGATGTTCCCTCCACCATGCTTCACGGTGAGGATGAAGTGTTGATGTTGGTGAGCTGTTCCATTTTCTCCTCCACACATGACGTTGCGTGTTACTCCTAAACAATTCAACTTTGGTTTCATCAGTCCACAAAATATTTTTCCAAAACATCTGTGGTGTGTCCAAGTGCCTTTTTGCGAACTTTAAACGAGCAACAATGTTTTTTTGTTTTTTTTTAAGACAGCAGTGGCTTCTGCCGTGGAGTCCTCCCATGAACACCATTCTTGGCCATAGTTTTACATATAGTTGATGTGTGCACAGAAATATTGAACTGTGCCAGTGATTTCTGTAAGTCTTTAGCAGACACGCTAGGGTTCTTTTTACCTCTCTGAGTATTCTGCGCTGAACTCTTGGCATCATCTGTGGTGGATAGCCACTCCTTGGGAGAGAAGGAACAATGCCAAACTCTCTCCATTTGTAGACAACTTCTCTGACTGTCGATTAATGAACATCCAGACTTTTAGAGATGGTTTTGTGATTTGTGCTTTATACAAATCAACAATCCTTGATCGCAGGTCTTCAGACGAGCAAGCCATGATGTACATCAGACAATGCTTCTCAACAAGACCATTCTTACCAAGTGTGTGTTTTGAAGTGGACAGGGCAGCTTGAAACCACTCATCAGTGATCGGGCACACATCTGACCTAAATTGTTTGGTAAAAATGGGTTTCAATTGCTCTTTAGGTCTCCTTAGGCAGAGAGTTTACTTACTTATTTTCCCCTTTCTGTCATTGTTTGCATGCTAACATAATTAAAGTATGAAAACCTATAAATGTTTGTGTGGTTTTAGTTAAATCAGACACTGTTTTTTCATCCGTGGGATTTTTACCAAGAGCAGATCACATTTGATGGTGATACAATTCGGAAATGTGAGAAATTCTAAAAGGTTCACATAGTTTTTCATACCACTGTATTATACATCTTCTGAACCGCTTATCCTCATGAGGGTCGCGGGGGTGCTGGAGCCTATCCCAGCGAACAAAGGGCAGGAGGCAGCTTGCACCCTAAAGTGGTTACAATTAATATTAGGATTAATATATTTTATTCTTTAAATGAACCGTAGTTAACATAAAAAAGAACTGTTTGATGAAACTGCATGTCATCACAATAAAGATACTTTACCTTTCACTTTTCATTCATTCATTTGTTCATTTATGTTGGAAAGCTCAACTATTATTCTTTTGCCAGTGGTTGAAGGTAGTATTTTGAGAAATGCTTCAGTAGCCATGTACATTTTTGGCTTTAAAGTAGAACAGCAGTTGGACCTGAGTGGCGAGGCGAAGCGATGTGAATGTGATTGGATAGGATTGATCTGCGCAATGACCTCCAGCGAAGCAGGCTGTCTCAATGTCAAAGACAAGTGCCCACCTTCACTCCTTTGTGTGTGTCTGCTTGTCTTGGTGCGCGCATTTCCTGTGTGCTGCTCCAAGCGTGTTGTTTTCTTGTTAGGTTAGTCTCGTCGGTCAGATTATCTTAAATCTCGTTTTCTGACTAAACAAAGGACCGTACTGTAGAGAAGCATCAAACTAATAAATTGGACTTTTTAATAACTGCAATAATGATGTGTGTCTATGTTAGTGTGTTTGCCCTTGTGACCAGCAATGTGATTAAAGCTGAGATAGATGGACTGTGACACAGCTGAAAGCGGCTTCAAATTTATCCTCGCGCAATTTTTATAGGAGCCTTTAGAAAGCCTCGCAAAACGGTCAAGTGCTGATTTGTGTTCTGGCTGTCGACTTGCTTGTAGATCAAGATGCTTAAAAAAAACACTCATTCACAATCATGGATAAGATGTGCTTCAGAAAATATCCAGTTTCACTTCAATGGTATTTAAGATTAAAAATGTAATGGTTAAAAACAGTTTTTCGACTGTAGACACTGTGGCTCTATGGCGCTCTTCGGTTGTGTCTTGTTAGATAAGAGTTGAACAAATTCAACTGTGGGAGGTTTAGTGATTCCCTCTCGTATACGTACAGTATGTGTGGGCTAAACTACATTTGTGCTCTTTTGCTGATGAGTAACCAGTGCTGTAGCTGTTTTGGACCAGGGAAGCCCACGCATGAAGCAAAAGGCAGTTATTGGGTTTTATTTTTTTGTGGCACTGAGCTAAAAACAAGCCCTGGATCCTTGTGTGCGTATGCGTTCAAGCAGTGAGGCTTTCTGAGAGTGTTGTTACACGTATCGCCGTCTGCCAGGTCGAGTCCGCTCAAGTGTGAAATGCATCAACTCAAACTCTCCCAAAACTACCAAAGGACAACAGCAATGTAGTCCTGCCGAAAACAGAATTTTTATCAGACCTATGTCCACCTTGTGTTAACAAATTTGTTTTACTTTTTTAAAGGGAATGACAACACCTAGTAAGAATAACATTAGAGATGGACCCACATGGGTTTTTTAGGACCGATAGTGATACCAATTATTAGTAGTTATTATTAGTTATTATTAGTAGGGACCGATAATCATTTGCAGTAAAAGTGTAAAAATTAGGGCTGTCAAACCATTAGAATTTTTAATCGAGTTAATTACAGCTTAAAAATTAATTAATCGTAATTAATTGCAATTCAAACTATCTATAAAATATGCCATATTTTTCTGTAAATTATTGTTGGAATGGAAAGATAAGACACAAGACGGATATATACATTTAACATACGGTACATAAGTACTGTATTTGTTTATTGTACCAATAAATCAACAAGATGGCATTAACATTATTAACATTCTCTTAAAGCGATCCATGGATTGAAAGACTTGTAGTTCTTAAAAGATAAATGTTAGTACAAGTAATAGAAATTTTATATTAAAACCCCTTTTAATGTTTCCGTTTTATTAAAATTTGTAAAATTTTCAATCAAAAAAATAAACTAGTAGCTCGCCATTGTTGATGTCAATAATTACACCATGCTCACTCATGGTACTCACCCATAAAATCAGTTGGACCCAAACGCCAGCAGAGGGCGCCAAACACCAAAAAACAAGTAACAAGCGGACATTACAGTGTACTGTCATTTTAGTCTGAGCGGGGCATGTGCGTTAATTGCGTCAAATATTTTAACGTGATTAATTAGAAAAAATTAATTACCGCCTGTTAACGCGATAATTTTGACAGCCCTAGTAAAAATTGGTGTAAAAAATTTAATAATGCAAACACTGAACTTCATTGAAAGGCCTAAAGCATGTTTATTGAATTACACAAATAGAAAATAATAGCTATTAATAGGGGGTGGCGTGGATCAGTGGTAGAGTAGCATTCCCCAACCCTGAGGTTATGGGTTCAATTTTCCGCCCTGATGACCTTGTCTAAGTATCCTTGAGGAAGATACTAAACCCCACGTTGCTCCTGGTGCTGCATCACCAGTAGGTAGGTGAGGATATAGTGTGAAGCGCTTTGAGGGCCGTAATAAGGTAGAAAGGCGCAATACAAGTTTAACTCCATTTACCATTACCATTAAACCAATCAGAGGATTAGGTGAATACTAGTGCAGGAGACAGCAGACCGGCGAGAGAGCCTGGGCTAAGTAAATAACCCAGTTTTAAACAGATTTTTTTCATATCGGCCGGTCGGATTTAAAAAAAAAAAAAGGGGGGGGGGGCCGATAGCAATATACGTTAAATTTCTAAATATTGGCGCTGATAATTTTCTATTCTTTTCACCGAATACTTTTTTTACTTCTACTTGAGTACATTTTTTGGATGACAACTTTTATTTTTACTTGAGTAATACTATTTTTAAGTAACGCTACTCTTACTTGAGTAAAATTTTTGAGTACTCTACCCACCTCTGATGACGACGCACAATTCAGGAACAAGAATAAAGCAATAATCACCTAAGACAAATACATTTATTAGGGAAAGAGTCATTAAAAGCTGGCTCTCCAGGACAAACGTCCCCGGGAGTCCCACGCAGGTGCCCCCAAGTAGATCTGCCCCAATCCTTTGAGATCACGCAGTTTATATTTGTTGTAACAGGCAGCAGCCTACCGCCAGCCTCTAGATGACAACAGTGAAAAACTACCTGCTAGACTAACATCATGGCATGGGTGAGAGCTCCCTGTCCATAACCTTGAACAAAAGACGGCTTCTTGTAAGGAAAACAGTACTGGTCCCAGGTGTTCACAAAGTAGAGAAACACAATGTTATGCAACAAAACACAGTGCTATGGGACAATAAATGATTATGTGTGACAATGTGAAATGAACAGATATATGTTTATGTGAATAAAATGATATATTTATCTACAGTAATAATGGCGTAACGAGGAAGGGCAGATACAGTGTTATGAAAAAGTATCTGAACCTTTTGGAATTTGTCACATTTCTGCATAAAATCACCATCAAATGTGAGTGATCTTTGTCAAAATAACACAGATGCAAAAACAGAATCTGCTTTAACTAAAACCACCCAAACATTTATAGGTTTTCATATTTTAATGAGGATAGCATGCAAACAATGACAGACGGGAGAAAAATAAGTTAAAAAAAAAAAAAAAAGTCTGCCTAAGGAGACTTAAAGAGTAATTGAAACCAATTTTTACCAAACAATTTAAGTCAGGTGTGTGCTGATGAGTGCTTTAAAGCTGCCCTGCACACAATAAAACACACACCTGGTAAAAATTGTCTTGATGCATTGTCTGATGTGCATCATAGCTTGGTCAAAAGAGCTCTCTGAAGACCTGCAATCAAGGATTGTTAATTTGTAGAAAGCTAGGAAAGGATACAAAACCATCTCTAAAAGTCTGGATGTTCATCAATCGACAGTCAGAGAAGTTGCCTACAAATAGAGAGAGTTTGGCACTGTTGCTTCTCTCCAGCGCTGAATACTCAGAGAGGTAAAAAAGAACCCTAGAGTGTCTGCTAAAGACTTGCAGAAATCATTGGCACAGTCCAATATCGCTGTGCACACATTAACTATATGTAAAACTAAGGCCAAGAATAGTGTTCATGGGAGGACGCCAAGGAAGAAGCCACTGCTGTCTAAAAAAACATTGTTGCTCGTTTAACGTTCGCAAAAAAGGCACTTGGACGCTCCACAGAAATTTTGGCAAAATATTTTGCAGACTGATGAAACCAAAGTTGAAATGTTTAGGAGTAACACACAACAATGTCATGTGTGGAGGAAAAATGGAACAGCTCACCAACATCAACACCTCATCCCCAACGTGAATCACAATTTGGGGCTGTTTTTCTGCCTCAGGGCCTGGACAACTTGCAGTCATTATGAATGAATTCAAAAGTTTATCAGGATGTTTTGCAGGAAAACCTGAGGCCGTCTGTCAGAAAGTTGAAGCTAAAAAGAGGATACAGGTTTTTTAAATCTTTGGGATTTTGACAAAGATCAGATCACATTTGATGGTGATTTTACGCAGAAATGTGAGAAATTTCAAAAGGTTCATACCACTGTAGTTTGAGTTACTCACGTTTGATTGGCTAAAATAGTATGGGCACTGATAACATTTCGGCCCCTTGTCCGACGACCACCTCCTGGACAAAATGGCCTTTATTTCTGTTTGTTACCATAATTACATATCAGAAGAATGAAATTCTTTTTTTTTTTTTTTTAATTATTAATCAAGATTATTTGCTTTGGGATGGGCATGATAAAGGTGTTGTCTTTCCCTATAACTCATTTGCCACAACAGACCATTCATGATCATTTGGAGCCAGCCTCTAATGGTTCAAATTGTGAACGTAGTAAATGTAGTAAAACAGTGGCAAAAGAGTTAACTTTTATTTGGGGAGGGGTTGAACTGCAGAACTGGAAAATGTGTCAGTAGCGCAAGTGCACCTTTCTCAAGGGATAACCAACACAGATTCCAGGCTCTGACCGTGTCCGTAGATGAGAGACAAAAATTAGTCCGGCGTTGCTTCTTTTAGCTGACCTAGTAATAGCAGAATTCTAACCAGCTTTGTTGTGTCTGCCCTTTTTCAAATAGGGACCATGTAATTCCCTCCTATTTCCATCAAGTGCGCCTTATTAAAATGTATACGAATACTGTATATATTTGAATTGCTCACTTTTATCACAAAACGGCTTCATCACGGCTCTCGCATTCTATCAAGTTGACATGAATATGACGATGACTTTAGCACATTTCATTCCATCCTCGAGTGGGTTTACAAAAGCAAACGCCTTCTAATTAAGAGTGGATGTACAAAAGCTTCTCTGCAAACATTCCACATAATGGGGTTATTTTCTAAGCCTTGCCACTGATTGCCTTTTGGACTTGGAGGTGTTTTCTTTCTTGCTGCTACAAATGATTATTCTCTCCATTCCCATGGAAATGCCATTCAGAGAGAAAAATTAGTGCCCAGCTACATTTCTAGATGGAAGAAAATGACTACAATACAGTTGATTGCAGGTGATACATTGAGTATAACACTGAATGATCACTGCCAGACCTCCTAGTTAAAATGGATTGGACGTCCGTCGAATTCGAATTGCAGCAGCAAATGAGTTTAAGCGTCATCACAAAGTCCAAACAGTAGTCAGAAGCAGTTTGGAGATGCCAAATAGAATGTTATTAATAAATACAAAAAAACATTTGACATACAGTGGTACCTCTACATACGATCGCTTCGACACACGAACTTTTCGACATCCGACGTAAAATTTGACTCGCCATTTGTTTCTACATCCGACGACATGCTCGAAATACGACGACAATGGCAGCACCGCAGACGAATGCACGGCGGATTTTCTTGTGTGACAAATCAACACTGGTTTCAGAAAAGGTTGGTACAGGTGGTGAAACAAGGAAAAAGTTTACGCTTACCTTCTAAATGAAGATGCAAATGACAGAAAAATATGAGCGTAGGGTGGGCATCCGTGAAATGGCTCAAAAATACATCTCCACGGTCCTCCTCTGACCATCGTTCGCCAGTCTTTATAAGTTAAGCTGACAATTCCTTTTGTGGTAACATCTCCAGAGAAATCGCCAACTTCGCCACGTTTTTATCATTTATTTCACAACTTATTCAAAACAAAAACACCTTCTGTCTGCCACAATTGAGGCGTTCTCAAGAAAACATTCAAAGTGAAAGTGAAACTCAAGCTCACCGGTCTGTCTCTGGCACGTGAGCCCCGCGGTGCGTTCAGGGTCAGCAAAAAACGTCCGCCACATTAGAACCCGATTCGTTACATTAATACAGGAATTATTATTATTATAATTATTATTATTATTTTTCCGATTTTGATTTATAATTTATTTGTTTTGCTATGTGTAATTGCCATTTGTAATAGTACCAGCAGTATTTTTTAAGGATTTAGTGAAGGTTTTTGGGCTGTG
Organism: Corythoichthys intestinalis; assembly: GCF_030265065.1. Taxonomy (NCBI): domain Eukaryota; kingdom Metazoa; phylum Chordata; class Actinopteri; order Syngnathiformes; family Syngnathidae; genus Corythoichthys; species Corythoichthys intestinalis. The sequence continues at coordinate 32,336,013 of NC_080408.1, read as the reverse complement.
GAACGAATTAATGGAATTATAATGTATTCCTATGGGAAAATCCTGCTCGACATACGACCATTTCGACTTACAAACAAGGTCCAGGAACGGAGTAACTTCGTATGTAGAGGTACCACTTGTACCTCCAAAAGTCTGATTGTTTTTTTTTTAATAGAAAACCTGACTGAAGTCGAAAAAGAAATCTGACTCTGTTTTGTAACATAAGCCTGGTGGATGTTAGTAAATTATGTACCGGTAACTAGGGTTGTTCCGATCATGTTTTTTTGCTCCTGATCCGATCCCGATCGTTTTAGTTTGAGTATCTGCCGATCCCGATATTTCCCCATCCGATTGCTTTTCTTTTTGCTCCCGATTCAATTCCAATCATTCCCGATATTTTTTCCCGATCATATACATTTAGGCAATGCATTAAGAAAAAAATGAATAAAACTCGGACAAATATATACATTCAACATACAGTACATAAGTAATGTATTTGTTTATTATGACAATAAATCCTCAAGATGGCATTTACATTATTAACATTCTTTCTGTGAGAGGGATCCACGGATAGAAAGACTTGTAATTCTTAAAGGATAAATGTGACTTTGTATACTTTAACTAAATATTGCCATCTAGTGTATTTGTTGAGCTTTCAGTAAATGATACTGTAGCCATTTAACTGTTCTGCCCAAATGCATGATGGGAAGAGCAACCATGACTGAGCGTAGTGGTAACAATTGATATATCTTCTATGCGTTGGGAAATGGTGCAGCGCATGCGTTAACTTAATGCGATAATTCTTTTTTTTAATTAATTACCACCGTTAATGAGATAAATTTGATAACTCTACCTTAAGCCTAAACTAAAGACTCTGGATGAGTGTAACATATTATGTGTTTACGTTAAATACAATTAGAAAATCATTTAATTAAAAAATATATATATTAAAAAAAAGGCATGTCCGATATTTTTTGCCGATTCCGATACTTTGAAAATGACGTGATCGGACCCGATCGACCGGTAACTAGTGTCCATAATCCGATCAAGTGATTGGAAATCGCGCCAGAAGTTTTTAATTTTTTATTTATTTATTTTTAAATATTAACTCATTGGCTGCCATTGACGGTGATAGACATCCAATCCATTTTGACTGTGAGTCATTCAAATTGGACTGGATGTCTATCGCCGCAAATGGCAGTGAAACGTAACCACGCAATGCCAGCCTTCCCAGTTGTAATGGGTTTTAACATCTTTAACTGTTGATGGTGGTCAATGAGTTAAGAGCTACAAGTAAAAAATGATCGAGTTATGAGGATTGGGGATGTGCCCAGTGCGATCAATTCCTTTTTAGATTTAAAAAAAAGAAAAAAGACGGGTACAAAGCAACAAAATAATCAAGATGCACAAGATCATTGTCATAAAAAATGTTTCCTTATAAATTGATTGATAAATTGCCGAGATATCGCAGCGGTAATCGGTCTCGGCTGATCCTCAAAATCAGGTGACTCGGACTCCAAACTCTGTTGTAAAAATATGTAAACGGGACAACTCTAACGGTAACCCTATTTTTATACATTGCCTTGCAAAAGTATTCCGCCCCCTTGAACCTTGCAACCTTTCGCCACATTTCAGGCTTCAAACATAAAGATATAAAATTTTAATTTTTTGTCAAGAATCAGCAACAAGTGGGACACAATCGTGAAGTGGAACAAAATTTATTGGATAATTTAAACTTTTTTAACAAATAAAAAACTGAAAAGTGGGGCGTGCAATATTATTCGGCCCCCTTGCGTTAATATTTTGTAGCGCCACCTTTTGCTCCAATTACAGCTGCAAGTCGCTTGGGGTATGTTTCTATCAGTTTTGCACATCGAGAGACTGACATTCTTGCCCATTCTTCCTTGCAAAACAGCTCGAGCTCAGTGAGGTTGGATGGAGAGTGTTTGTGAACAGCAGTCTTCAGCTCTTTCCACAGATTCTCGATTGGATTCAGGTCTGGACTTTGACTTGGCCATTCTAAGACCTGGATATGTTTATTTTTGAACCATTCCATTGTAGATTTGGCTTTATGTTTTGGATCATTGTCCTGTTGGAAGATAAATCTCCGTCCCAGTCTCAGGTCTTGTGCAGATACCAACAGGTTTTCTTCCAGAATGTTCCGGTATTTGGCTGCATCCATCTTCCCGTCAATTTTAACCATCTTCCCTGTCCCTGCTGAAGAAAAGCAGGCCCAAACCATGATACTGCCACCACCATGTTTGACAGTGGGGATGGTGTGTTCAGGGTGATGAGCTGTGTTGCTTTTACGCCAAACATATCGTTTTGCATTGTGGCCAAAAAGTTCAATTTTGGTTTCATCTGACCAGAGCACCTTCTTCCACATGTTTGGTGTGTCTCCCAGGTGGCTTGTGGCAAACTTTAAACAAGACTTTTTATGGATATCTTTGAGAAATGGCTTTCTTCTTGCCACTCTTCCATAAAGGCCAGATTTGTGCAGTGTACGACTGATTGTTGTCCTATGGACAGACTCTCCCACCTCAGTTGTAGATCTCTGCAGTTCATCCAGAGTGATCATGGGCCTCTTGGCTGCATCTCTGATCAGTTTTCTCCTTGTTTGAGAAGAAAGTTTGGAAGGACGGCCGGGTCTTGGTAGATTTGCAGTGGTCTGATGCTCCTTCCATTTCAATATGATGGCTTGCACAGTGCTCCTTGAGATGTTTAAAGCTTGGGAAATCTTTTTGTATCCAAATCCGGCTTTAAACTTCTCCACAACAGTATCTCGGACCTGCCTGGTGTCTTCCTTGGTTTTCATAATGCTCTCTGCACTTTAAACAGAACCCTGAGACTATCACAGAGCAGGTGCATTTATACGGAGACTTGATTACACACAGGTGGATTGTATTTATCATCATCGGTCATTTAGGACAACATTGGATCATTCAGAGATCCTCACTGAACTTCTGGAGTGAGTTTGCTGCACTGAAAGTAAAGGGGCCGAATAATATTGCACGCCCCACTTTTCAGTTTTTTATTTGTTAAAAAAGTTTCAATTATCCAATAAATGTTGTTCCACTTCACGATTGTGTCCCACTTGTTGTTGATTCTTGACAAAAAAAATTAAATTTCATATCTTTATGTTTGAAGCCTGAAATGTGGCAAAAGGTTGCAAGATTCAAGGGGGCCGAATACTTTTGCAAGGCACTGTATAGTCTCAGCATTGACAGCAGACCTCATTGTTGGCTTTTTCCTGACTGGCTTTATGAAAATGTTAACTAATTCACACTTTCAATGCTCCACATGTTTACCCCCTGCAACATGCCTCAACATGTAAAATATAATATAAAATATATTTTTTGTCTTCTCACATTGTTTATGCATTAGGCTGTTTCTTTGACACTCATTCATATCCTTATGTATTCCATTTTCTTTTCCCTTGGGCCACAACTCCACCTTCAAGCGTGTGCATCTAGCTGCCAAAAGTTCTTGATCTCGCGGGTGGGTGAGGACTGGATCTTTCTCATCCTGCTGGGGCTGCTCATGGCGTTGGTTAGCTGGGTTATGGACTACGCCATCGCCTTTTGCCAAGAAGGTAGGAAAGAGGAACAGAACAGATCAAAAAGTCTTCTAAAGCTTAATGGTTATTCCAGAATTGGAGTTCATGGCAAGGTCCCACTTTACAAAATGTTAAATAATCCATTATACATACAGTGCTGGCCAAAAGTATTGGCACGCCTGCAATTCTGTCAGACAATGTTCAATTTCTCCCCCCAAAAATGATTGCAATTACAAATACTTTGGTAGTAATATCTTCATTTATTGTGCTTGCAATGAAAAAACACAAAAGAGAATGGAAAAATAATTAAATCATTATCATTTTACTCAAGAGTCCAAAAATGGGACAGACAAAAGTACCCTCCGCCTAATACTTGGTAGCACAATCTTTAGACAAAATACCTACAAACAACCGCTTCTGGTATCCATCAATGAGTTTCTTACAATGCTCTGCTGGAATTTTAGACCATTCTTTTTTGGCCAACTGCTCCAGGTCTCTGAGATTTGAAGGGTGCCCTCTCCAAACTGCCATTTTCAGATCTCTCCACAGGTGTTCTATGGGATTCAGGTCTGGACTCATTGCTGGCATTTTAGAGGTCTCTAGTGCTTTCTCTCAAAAAACATTTTCTAGTGCTTTTTGGAGTGTGTTTTGGGTCCCATGACCTCTGAGGGAGACCCACCTTTCTCCCAATGGGCCCTACTTTATGCTGCAAAATTTGTTCGTAGTCTTCAGACTTTATAATGCCATGCACACGGTCAAGCAGTCCAGTGCCAGAGGCAGTAAAGCAACCCCTAAAACATCAGGGAACCTCCGCCATGTTTGACTGTGGGGACCGTGTTCTTTTCCTTGAAGGCCTCGTTTTTTTTCCCTGTAAACTCTATGTTGATGCCTTTTCCCAAAAAGCTCTACTTTCGTCTCATCTGACCAGACAACATTCTTCCAAAACGTTTTTGGCTTTCTCAGTTAAGTTTTGGCAAACTCCAGCCTGGCTTTTTTTAATGTCTCTGGGTCAGAAGTGTGGTCTTCCTGGGAGTCCCTTTTTCATTCAGACGCCGACGGATTGTGCGGGTTGACACTGTTGTACTGTCGGACTGCTTGAAATTGTTTGGATGTTAGTCGAAGTTCTTTATCCACAATACACACAATCTTTCATTGAAATCTCTCGTCAATTTTTCTTTTCCATCCACATCTAGGGAGGTTAATCACAGTGCCATGGGCTTTACACTTATTGATGACACTGCGCACGGTAGACACAGAAACATTCAGGTCTTAGGAGATGGACTTGTAGCCTTGAGATTGCCCATACTTCCTCACAACTTTGCTTCTCAAGTCCTCAGACAGTTCTTTGGTCTTCTTTCTTTTCTCCATGCTCGATATGCTACACACAAGGACACAGGACAGAGGTTGAATCAACTTTAATCCATTTTAACTAGCTGCACGTGTGATTTAGTTATTGCCACCACCTGTTATGTGCCACAGGTATGCAACAGGTGCTGTTAAGTAGATAAATTTGAGAAGCATCACATGATTTTTCAAAGGGTGCCAATACTTTAGTCTGGCCCGTTTTTGGAGTTTTGTGTAAAGTGATAATGTGTGTTTTTTCATTGCAAGCAAAAGAAAGGAAGATATTACTACCCAAGCATTTTTAATTGCAATCATTTTCTGGGAGAAATTGAGCATTATCCGACAGATTTGCAGGGGTGCCAATACTTTTGGCCACTACTGTAATACTTAACCATGCAGTTTACAAATTGCTCAGAATCACTTTTAACATGTGGCGTTTTTTTGCTGGGTACACAACACATCCGGCTGCCTCGAACGTCGCCACAAACAAACACACACACGCACGCACGCACGCACACACCCACGCACACACACACACACGCACACACACACACATTCTTCCAGCGTGCGCTTCCTAATCCCCCCCGCCCGCGCAATGCGCACACAGAGCCTGTTTGTTCCAAGGCGCATTTCATTGAGTCTACTCAAATCCTCTCACTTACACCCAATGAGTTGCCACAACTGTTTAACAAGTTAAACTATGATTGACGCATGCGGCGCTTTTGAAGCCCGTGACTCTGGCAAGATGAAACACAAACATCTGTCGACATCGTCAACTTTAATAAGCAACTCCAGTGCATGTGCACTTCCTGCCTGGGGAACAAAGAGCAGGGTGAGGGAGGAAGCGAGAGTGAGATTAAGCGATCGGCTCAGGACAGTTTATCTGTATTTTTTTGAACTGAAATAAAAATCCATGATGGACTGAGGGCGGGAAGTTTGAAGCGCGAAGTAGGGAGGGATTACTTTAAATAAAAGTAACTAAGAGTTTGTTTGAAAATATTTTTTTAAATACCAACTTGAATCTCAAAGTTGCCACTTAAAAACACATTTTAATGTAATTTTGGGGCTCTTATTCATTGTCTCTTGTAACTGAGAAAAAAATGCGTTTAATATATATATACGATTTGAAGTACGAATTATGTTATTTGCGGAATGTGTGACCCACAACATGTACGTAGCTCTGTTGCTATAACCTTTTTAGCATCATAGAAAAAGAAAGCAGTAACTCACGATACACTATACATGACATGATCAATTTTTCATATTTTAAAGAAATAGTCTTGATTGAACATCTCACTCCATCCTCAACCCTGTTATACATGTGATCAGATTTGTCCTCTCCATCGTCAGTAAAAGATAGATAAACAGGTAGCTTTTACTCCTGATAAAATAGATTAATACGGATTTGCAACCCCGTTACTGTGACAATGCCAGATATTGTGAATTTCAAATAAATCATGTATTAGAGATTTTACAATTTATCTGCAAATTGCGCTTAATAGCTATAATTGTTAAACATCCATCCATCCATCCATTTTCCATGCCGCTTATTCCTCACGAGGGTCGCGGAGGTGCTGGAGCCTATCCCAGCTAACTTCGGGCAGTAGGCAGGGGACACCCTGAATTGGTTGCCAGCCAATCGCAGGGCACAAGGAGACACACAACCATTCACGCACACACTCACACCTACGGGCAATTTAGAGTGTTCAATCAGCCTACCATGCATGTTTTTGGGATGTGGGAGGAAACCGGAGTTCCCGGAGGAAACCCACGCAGGCACGGGGAGAACATGCAAACTCCACACAGGAAGGCCGAAGCCTGGGATTGAACCCTTGATCTCAGAACTGTGAGGCAGACGTGCTAACCACTCAGCCACCGTGCCGCCTATAATTGTTAAACATGTAACAGAATATCAGTGATGTGAAGGCTTATTTTTTAAGAATTTTGAAACCATAATATCCTCCAATTCTGGAACGACCCTTTTACTGAGTTTCCATCAGGGAGGTCAAACTTTCATCTCTTCTACATGTACAATACTACATGCGTTGCGTTTGTGTGCAGCACAGAAGTGGATGTACGGCGGCCTGGACAGCAATCTGCTCCTGCAGTACATCGCCTGGGTCAGCTACCCCGTGGTGCTGATCACGTTCTCTGCTGGATTCACCCAGATCTTGGCTCCTCAGGCCGTGGGTGAGGCGCACTTCTCCAGACTTAATTTGCCGACATATGTTCGGTATCGTCCGACAGGGCTGTTGCTACTCTGTGTTTGCATAATGTAATTGCCCCTGTAAGCCGCCATAAGGCCTCCAAGGACGTGGACGTGCATCCCTTTCACACTCACGTCGGCAGGAAATCCATAAAATATCTCTGTGATTAGATAGGCGTACAGAAGATTATGAATATCAATCAGTGCACCCCTGCCTTTTTTCCCCTCGTTTATTCCTGTGTAATTGCTTTCTTTCAACTCCTCTTTTCCCTACGCTCCATCACGACAACACCTGGCATTTGTCGTCACTCAGGCTCAGGCATTCCGGAGATGAAGACCATCCTAAGGGGGGTGGTCCTGAAGGAGTACTTGACCTTTAAGACGTTTGTAGCCAAGGTCATCGGTCTCACCTGTGCTCTGGGCAGCGGCATGCCTCTGGGGAAGGAGGTAGCGGATATATTGCGTTTGATGCATGACAGCTTCCCCATCGGGTTGGAAGAGGGCTCTGAAAGGCTGCTTCATCAAAATTTATTTGCGATTTGAAGGCTGGTCAAAGCACTGCTATTGTCAAAATACTAAGCAAAGTATCTCAAGTCATTTCTTGTTCATCCATTACTGTCCACCTTATGGGTTAGCTGTCGTGCAAGATGTTGGATTTCTATGTTCAAACAGGTTAATGGTCCACTAACATCCTGTTCTTCTCCATCTTGCTCCTCAGGGGCCTTTTGTACATGTTGCCAGCTTGTGCGCCGCACTTCTCAGCAAACTTATGGCTGCTGTTTTTGGAGGAATCTACATGGTGAGAATGGACTATCTGTATTATTACTCCTCAACAGTGATGAATTATTCATTCTAGTCAAAAAACAACAACAACGGCAAAGGTAACAGAGTGTAAAGGTTCATCCATGGGGCGTGTTTGAGAATGCTTCACTGAATTGCAATTTTAAAATCAACTTTACTAATGCACACCCGCCATCAGATGGCAGTGATGCACCATTTTAAGATTTGCATTTTTAAGATTAACCGTAGACTTCACTATCAGTTGACGAGACAGCTCCTACAGACAATGCGCCACCGCTTCCCGTTGGGGGCTGTGCCAGGCAGAGCGTAGTGGTGCTTTCACTGCAATAAACCTAAACACATGCAGTGTTCTAACACTGGATTTAGGTGGAAACAGGACAAAAGTGTTAGTGCATACAAGCAGGCAGGACTGTCTCAAGAGTGATTTGGTTGAGGATTCAAGGTAATTATTATATAAAATAGCACCATGCCTGCACTTTGAAACGCTGGGAAAAAAGGAAATGAATGGGAAAAATTAACATTAATTTAGCTCAATTTCTCCCAGAAAATGATTGCATTGAAGCATTTGTAATTGCAATCATTTTCGGGGAGAAATTGAGCATTATCTGACAGAATTGCAGGGGTGCCATTACTTTTGGCCAGCACTGTAAATATTTACCAAGAGTCAAGACTGTTTTATGTTCATATCTATCAAAGTTCCAGGATTTAAGGATTTACTTAAAAGAACTTTCAACTTAAAAAGCTCTTTTTTTTTTGTGGTGGCTTCCACGTTGGATTTTGTATCCATACACATTAGCGTAACTTTACATTCAAATAATCAGGTAATTTTCAGCCAACTGTCCGTTTTTTTGGTATAAAAAATAGTAATTTAGACATTTCTTCATCCATACAAAAAAAAATCAGCTTTTATATGTTTTATTTTATGTAACATTTCAATCTAAAAACAACGAGGGCCAGTTAGCAGGCAACACGTGCTGAGGCAATAGTGACATCGGAATTCAACCTAAATTTGTTGTGACTGAATATAGATGAATGCAAAATTTGCTTTTGTTGAGTAAAATTAAGATGATTCTGCATGCGTTCCTCAAGTATTAAGTTTCTGATGTGAAACTTGAGTGATTTATTAGCTGTTGAACCTAATGTCAAATTTGCACTAAATTAAAAAAATGGAAGTCGTTATTTCGGGCAAAAACTTATATTATACTGTATGTTAAATATTGCTATTGATTCTGAAAATATAGGTGAATACCTCTGTATTTGGTGATTTTTTTTTGTGCATTTAGCATAAAATCTGAGAATTTTATAGCCATTTTAAGTTTTGTTATATTTATATATAAAAAATAATTAATTGGGGTTTTATTAGGGAACAGCTTTGAATTTTTTTGGTGCCGCTGCTCATGGAGACTCATATACGCCTAATGGAGGTGCCTATTTTGGATTCAGGTCACTCACGGCTTTGGTTTTGAAAATATTTGAAATTTAAGTTTTTGAAAATAGGCCCCATACAGACTGGCCCGTGCCCCGTTTCCCGTCAACTGATAGTGAACCTGTGCTTTTTTTTTTTTTTTTTTTTTTTTTTTTAATCAAGCGATAAAATCAAGATGGTGTCACTTAAACAGAGTAAATGTACCCTTTTTCTACTCCAAAATTCTTGCCTTTGGTCCTGGACTGAGGTAAAGTCGGAGCTTGATGTTGGCTCTCTGCACCTTCTAACATCCACAGCTCGGACTTCACACGCCGGAAGAAGACGGATGCCGGTGACGTGGAGGGAAAGACGCTGCTCTCAGTTAGACTCGAATAGTGTGAGGAGGTCGACCTCCCATTAAAGTGTAATCAGTCCGGGAAGAGGTTCATTCGGTCTTCCACGCGACAAAGACTGAGATTTCATTTGTTGCTCGTGTAAGGGAGAAAAGGTAACTTGTGTGCACCTTCACTACTCACACATCTCTTTTTTTTCCCCCCACCACTATTATTGCTAAAGGAAGAGCCCTTTGAGGGAAGCAAGGTATGATTTATGGCCACTTCCATCAACATTAGTCATGGAAAGCCATTTGAGCATTTATTCTATATCCTTGACATCCAGCATTCGTTACCATTGACGGCGATAGGCGTATGATCCAATTGGAGTGGGAAAGCAGGTGGTGAATCATCACTGCCAACCCTCGCAGTGCAAATGGATTGGACAACTATAGCCATCAATGTCGTTGAAACATCTTCGTTCACTGCCAGCCATCCCAATTCAAATGGACCGAAAGCCAATTGCCATCAGTGACAGCAGTTAATGTTTACAATACAGATATTAATTACAGGCAGGATACAGTGGTACCTGGACATACAAATATAATTTGTTCCAGGACCTGGTTTGTTTATCAAAATGGTCGTATGTCGAGACGGATTTCACACAGGAATACCGTAATTTTCAGACTATAGTCCTTATAGTCCAGTGCGGCTTATTTGTTGATTTATTTGGGTTAATAGGTAACACTTTACTTGACGACAGCATCATAAGACTGTTATAAGACCAAATGAACCACCACGAACCAATTGGCTGCAAAGCTTCATTGCTTCAAGAAGCTTGATTTGGCCATCACTGCTCCCTTGTTGGAGACATCATGCTGTCATTCAACATGCCTCCTAGCATGCATTGCAGCACTACAGATGTAAATAATAATCAAAATTCATGTTCTGTTCGAATTATTTCTTCGGTTACTGTTCTAGTTATTTCATTAATTGTGTCTATGGTGTCTGGTAACACTTTATTTGACATAATTATGACATGACACTGCCACGAGTATTAATGAATGCTTATGACTAGGGCTGTCAAAATTATTGCGTTAACGGGCGGTAATTAATTTTTTGAATTAATCACGTTAAAATATTGACGCATTTAACGCACATGCCCCGCTCAAACAGATTAAAATGACAGCACAGCGTCATGTGCACTTGTTACTTGTGTTTTTTTGTTTTGTCGTTACTTGTGTTTTTTTGTTTTGTCGCCCACTGCTGGCGCTTGGGTGTGACTGATTTTATGGGTTTCAGCACCATTGTGTAATTATTGACATCAACAATGGTGAGCGACTAGTTTATTTTTTGATTGAAAGTTTTAGAAATTTTATTAAAACGAAAACATTAAGAGGGTTTTAATATAAAATTTCTATAACTTGTACTAACATTTATCTTTTAAGAACTACAAGTCTTTCTGTCCATGGATCGCTTTAACAGAAGTTTAATAATGTTATTGCCATCTTGTTGATTTATTGTTATAATAAAGAAATACAGTACTTATGTACAGTAGGTTGATTGTATATATCCGCCTTGTGTCTTATCTTTCCATTCCAACAATAATTTACAGAAAAAATTGCATATTTTATAGATGGTTTGAATTGCGATGAATTACGATTAATTCATTTTTAAGCTGTAATTAACTCGATTAAAAAATTTAATCATTTGACAGCCCTACTTATGACAGATGTTATTTATTGTCATCCGGCAAATGATCTCACTTTTGAATGGATGTAAAAGATCCGAGCTGGACATAATTGGAGTTGGTGACATAATTTGCCAGAGGATACTTAACATCTGTCATACATCTGTCATAAGCATTCATTAATAGCCAAGCTTTATGGTGGTTCATTTGGTCTTATGGTAAATGGTGTTACACAGTCTTATGATGCTGCTGTCAAATAAAGTGTTACCGGTTTAAATCTTTTGGTGTAAATATCCCATTAATACAGTGAGGACAGCTGCGGCTTATAGTCAAGTGCGGTGTAACTATGAACAAATGCAGTTTTGGTGTCAAATTTGGTGGGTGGCAGCTTATAGTCAGGTGCGTCTTATACTCCGAAAATTAGTACATTCTAATTTGATTAATTCATTCCACAGCCCAAAAACCTATGATCATAAATCCTTAATAAATACTGCAGGCACAATTACAAATGACAATTACACATTGAAAGATAAGTAGGAGTGGATAGGAAATTTAAAAAGTGCTTTTATTGTCACCTCAACCTTTAGAGGCTGGCTCGCTGACATAATATTGCTTCAGTGACCAAATCGCCAGCAATCTCTTTATCTTTAATCAATATCAGCAGAAAGCATTCCATCTCCTCCGAAATAGCGCTACGACATTTAGAGAGGATAATCGTCTCCTTAGATGCTTTGACCATTTTGATGACTTCCATCTGTTTGAAGACCAGCGAGTTCTTAGAGATATTCCGGCCGTATTGTCTAGCCAATTCACTCACACACACGTCATATTTTTCTATGATTTTTCTTAATTTCACTGGTAAGCGTCACCTTCCTTTTTTCACCACGACTATCACCTCCACTAACCTTATTGGGATTCATAATGATTTCTCTCATAAGAAAATCCGATGTGCTAACTTCTTGTGGGAAAACAAAGAAATTGCGACACTGCCATAAATTGTCCAAGCTTGAGCATTTAAAATGACAAGTCCAATTTTACGTCGTATTTTGAAAAAAACGCATGTCGATGCGTTCATATGTCAAGATACCACTGTATTGACTGTTTTATAAGACTTTGGATATTTAACTTTAAAAGCGGCAGAAATCTGGAAAAACACAAACCAGCCGAAGTCTGTGAAGGATTTCGCAAGGCTGCTCAAACGTCTTCCCACTCATCACGTTCATTCTGTGGGCATGATAGCTGGACGCTTTGCATTTGTCTGCTCTGTCATCACACATCGGTCTGTGTAAAAATGTCCACCATTTCAATACAAAAACTTAAAAAATTTCTTGGACAGCCTATATTTGCTTGAATGTCAAGTGTCTGTGTATGCTCAAGATGATCGTTCGTTTGCAACAGTGAAGACATGCAATTTTGGGGGTACAAGGACATATGGGGTAGGGTGGCCCTTATTTTCGAAAGTTTGAAAATTCAGTCTCCAAACCCGGATTCTTGTTCCACTCCATGAGAAAACCACGCGAGTAATTTTTTTTAAAAAATCGAATAATATTTACCCGGTGCTCAACGACCTTAAAGTTTTACTATATAAGATCATTTTCACGTTCAACGATACAGGGGCTTTGTCGGTGACAAATGCCGCGGCTCTGTTCTCAGATGCTCTCGTTGGTGGACTATGGACCAAGGACTGTGTGTGGCAACTCTCGTCTAGTGCTCCTTTTCCTCTGTCTAGGATTTGTCTAGTGCTTGGCAGTACTTTTTCAACGTGTTTGCATGTTTCTGGAGTGCGTTCTGATTGGAGGCGTCGACGTCCGCGGCAAGAGTCCAGTTGGAGGATTCGTCCTCAACCTCCTCTAGCACCAGCGCCGAAGGAAGCCCCACACGTGGTATCTCCCCAGTCCCACCCAAACGGCCTCGAGCGAACCTCAACATCGTCACCCCGGACGTGGCGGCCTCTTTGGATCGCGTCAAGGTGAGCGACCGTGGCGCAGTATTCGTCCTCACCGAGACAGCCCGTGCCCTGGGGCACGACACAGTTGAGTACAACATCAACAGGACATCGATCCAAAGCCAGCGCCGTCGTCACCGCGAGCAACTGGCCTCCGCCCTCAAGGAAAAGCTGCGAGTAGAAGGCCCCTTGGTAGTCCACTGGGACGGGAAGCTGATGCTGGATCTCACCAGCAACGCCCACGTCGACCGCCTGCCCATCTTCGTGTCTGGGGGAGGGGAGGTTCAGCTGCTGCAGGTGGCGAAGCTTCCCAGTGGAAGAGGGGCGAATGCAGCGAAGGCCGTCGTGGAGGCGTTGGAGAAGTGGAGCGTCGCTGACCGGGTCGTGGGGATGTCCTTTGACACCACCGCCGCCAACACGGGTCGCCACACCAGGGCGTGTACCCTGATTGAGCGGCAGCTGAAGAGCGACCTCCTCTACCTCGCCTGCCGGCATCACATTCTCGAGCTCGTGATCGAGGCGGTCTTCACGTCGGTGATGGGGCCAACTACAGGGCCTGCTGTCCTGCTGTTCAAGCGTTTCCAGGAGAGGTGGCCCTTCATCAACCAAGGCGAGTTCCAGCCGATCGAGGATGGAGCAGGAGAGGTCGACATCGAGTGGTTCCTTCAGGCCCTGAAAGAGCGGACAGACCTTCGGGACGACTACCGGGAACTTCTGGAACTAACCGTCATCTTTCTGGGCGGCGTACCTCCCCGCGGAATCCGCTTCCGTGCCCCTGGCCCCATGCACCACGCTCGGTGGATGAGCAAAGTGCTGTACTCGCTCAAGGTGTGGCTGTTCAGGGGACAGTTCAAACTGACGCCGAAGGAGGAGCGCGGACTGTTGAGGGTGACCATGTTCTCCGCCCGCCTCTACAGCAAAGCCTGGACGCAAGCCCCACTTGCTGTCGCGGCTCCGCTCAACGATCTTCAGCTGCTTCAGGCACTGGACGGGTACGAGGACGCGGAGGTCTCCAAGGCCGCGACAAACAAGCTCCTCGGCCACCTCTGGTACCTCTCGGAAGAGCTGGTAGCCCTGGCGTTCTTCGACGACCGGTTTTCATCAGAAACAAAGAAGAAGATGGTAGCGTCGATTGAGGAGAAGGATGGCAACGACACAGCCCAGAAGCGAGTGACCATTCCCGCTTCAGCGATCAGCGGCTGCAGCCTTGAGGACTTTGTGACCTCCAATACGTCCTCGTTCTTCGACAAGATGTCCATCGACAAGGGATTCCTGGCGTTGGAACCGGCAGACTGGAAGAAGGATGAGGCGTACGGCAAGGCGTGCAAAGCGCTGGGGAAGCTGTCGGTCACCAATGACCACGCGGAACGAGGCGTCGCCCTGATTCAGGAATATAACCGGCTCCTGACGAAGGACGAAGAACAACTGCAGTTCCTCGTCCAGGTCGTCGCGGACCATCGGCGCCAGTTCCCGGACACCAGGAAGAGAACGCTTGCACGGACCGGGCGACAATGAGTGGCTAGCAGCCACATAACCCCCGCCAGGAGAGGAAAGCGGCTAATACTCCCACGAGAGCAACGTGGGAGGGGGACCTGGAGTGCTTGTGACTAGCGTTCGCTGAGTAAAATTTCAGAGTCGTTGAGCACCGGTTAAATATATTCCGATTTCAATGAAACTTTGCACAGCACGTTTCTGGGTCAAAAGGAACAAGAATCCGGGTTTGGAGCATAGACATTATTCGTTTGAAATTTCACCCCCCTACAGAGGGCCACCCTAATATGGGGGGACCTGAAAATCTGGCTGCATGCTGTGAAAAAAATAAAATATTTCTAGAAGATGATACATTTTCAATATATTTCAAACAATGCATCAAAGTAATGTGCTCAAACATTTTGACGTTATTTATTCTTAATGTCAGAACGTCGAATGTTGTGAAACATTACAAATGGTGTTTTTAAATATTCTTATTGAATAAAATGGCAAAAACATCTTTATTGTGAGACAAGGCAGAATTGCAAGTCGTTTTTAAACATTTACTCAAAACAGATAATACAAACAAGAACTATTGTCGTTTCTGCCTTTGCATGTTACTGTGACCTGAATGACTGACAGTCTACACCAGAGGTGTCCAAACTTTTTGCAAAGGGGGCCAGATTTGGTGTGGTAAAAATGTGGGGGGCCGACCTTGGCTGACGTTCTTTTTGTAGAACAATATATTTAAGCAAATTTTAGGAAGCCATTCCTTGTGTCACATTTGCTTTATTATTTTTTTAAATTAATAATTTCAACAATCTCGCAACTAGCCTTTGTGGCGTTCTCCTTCGACTCTCGGACTTTGGACATGTCTGGTCTACACAGACAGAAATATTTTTTTCCCTTTTCAATTCTTTAATAGACTACAACAACTTACAACATGATTATAGTTAGGGCGCCTGATTCCACTGTAAATGTTGTCCCCTCTGTACTGTTTTTTTTTTTTTTGTTTCATATATGACGCCGATTGAACAGAACGAGTTGCGAAACACCGAAATGCTGTCAGCTGCTTGTGCAGTGGGTGTGGGATGCTGCTTTGCTGCACCCATTGGAGGTAAGGGGACATTTGGAAAAAGCTGTTTAAACACACAGTGGTATGAAAAAGTATTTGAAAACACATTTCTGCATAAAATCCCCATCAGATTGATCTAAGCTTTGTCAATAAACAGTGTCTGCTTTAACTAAAAGCACCCAAACATTTATAGGTTTTCATATTTTAATGAGGATAGTCTGCAAACAATGACAGAAGGGGGGGGGGATAAGTGAGTGAACCATCACATTTAATATTTTGTGGCCCCCACTTTGGCAGCAATAACTTCAACCAGACGCTTCATGTAGCTGCATATCAGTCTTGCACATCGATCAGGACTAATCTTGGCCCATTCTTCTCTAGAAAACTGCTGTAGTTCAATCAGATTCCTGGGATGTCTGGCATGAATCGCTGTCTTTAGATCATGCCACAGCATCTCAATGGGGTTCAAGTCTGGACTTTGACTTGGCCACTCCATAATGTGTTTTTGTTCTTCTGAAACCACTCTGACATTGAATTACTTCAGTGTTTTGGATCATGGTCTTGTTGCAGCATCCATCCTCTCTTTAGCTTCAACTGTCTGACAGACGGCCTCAGGTTCTCCTACAAAACATTAATGACTGCAAGTTATCTAGGCCCTGAGGCAGCAAAACAGCCCCAAATCATGATGATCCCTTCACCATGCTTCACGGTGGGGAAGAGGTGTTGATGTTGATGAGCTGTTCCATTTTTCCTCCACACATGACATTGTGTGTTACTCCCAAACAATTCAACTTTGGTTTCATCGGTCCACAAAATATTTTGCCAAAACTTCTGTGGAGTGTCCAAGTGCCTTTTTGCAAACATTAAACGAGCAACAATGTTTTTCAACAATTTTTTTTAGACAGCAGTGGCTTCCTCCGTGGAGTCTTCCCATGAACACCATTTTTGTTCATATAGTTAATATGTGCACAGAAATATTGGACTGTGCCAGTGATTTCTGTAAGTCTTTAGCGGACACTCTACGTAGGGGTCTTTTTTACCTCTCTGAGTATTCTGCGCTGAACTCTTGGTGTCATCTTTGGTAGACGGCCACTCCAATGGAGTGAAGCAACGGTGCCAAACTCTCTCCATTTGTAGACAACTTCTCTGACTGTCGATTGATGAACATCCAGACTTTTAAGAGATGGTTTTGTATCCTTTTCCAGCTTTATAAACATCAACAATCCTTGATTGCAGGTCTGCAGACAGCTCTTTTGACCGAGCCATGATGCACATCAGACAATGCTTTTCATGAAGACAATTCTTCCCAGGTATGCCTTACTGAAAATGTTTTTTTTTTTTTTAAATGGCTTCAATGGCTCTTTATGTCTCCTTAGGCAGAGGGTTCACTTACTTATTTTTCCACCTTCTGTCATTGTTGGCATGCTATCCTCATTAAAATATTAAAACCTACAAATGTTTGAGTGGTTTTAGTTAAAGCAGACACTGTATTTTCATCGGTGTGATTTTGACAAAGATCAGATCACATTTGATTATAATTTTATGCAGAAATGTAAGAAATTCCAAAAAGTTCAGATTCACTATCATACCACTGTATAGCCAACTTAACTTGTTGACTACCACAGACAGCAGGAGATGTCCAATCCTTTTGAACTCCCCAAGGGGATTGGCGGTCTATCGCCGCCAATGGTAGCCAATGAGTGAAGAACTCGCTACTAAAGGCAATATTACTGTCACTGGATCAAATGTTTTGCGTGAGATTGTGAGAGGGTAGTTTGTTTTTGTGTTTACGCACCGAAAGGGGTGTTGTTCAGTATCGAGGTCACCTCAACGTTTTTTGCGGTGAGGAACTACTGGAGGGGCTTCTTTGCTGCTACCTTCAGTGCCTTCATCTTCCGAGTGCTGGCTGTGTGGAATAAGGATGAAGGTATGTGACAGTTTATGCTGCTTGTCAAAGACTAGTCCATCAAAAGTTTAATAGTTCAGAAAATTCTTACTCTGTGGTGGCTATCTGTATGCCACACGTGTTACCTGAATTTTCTTTTCAGAGACCATCACCGCTCTCTTCAAGACTCGATTCCGTCTGGACTTTCCCTTCGACCTTCAGGAGCTGCCGGCCTTCGCCATCCTCGGGTGAGGCGTACCGACATCTAGCAACCCCCGAGCTGTTTGCCGAGGACTTCTCCCTTCTTTCAGCCTCCTCATTTTGCATTCCTTTTGAGTTGCCTTGATTTGTGTTTGATGATCCGGCCATGAAATTAACTTTTTTTCCCCCCATTGATTTACTCCATTTTACAGTTATCTTTTTTAATACACCGTTGCCCTTCTTTATCACGGTTCATTGTTTATGCCCTTGCTACATCGCAGATCTTTGGTAAAGCAATTTTTAAAATTCATTTTTACAGTATTTAGATAACTCATTGACTAACAATAATAGATGTGCAATCCATTTTGACCGAGAAGGCTGGCAGTGAATGATCATGTTGCAGAAGCATTGGGGCAATGGATGTGCAATCCATTTAAAGTGGGAGGGATGCAGGGTGAGATCGCCAGCATCCTCACCGTTGACATCAGCGTGAAGAAAGAGGGCGACCCTTGTCTTCTGTTTCTATGTGCCTGAATAAATCAGATGTGTATCCTGTGGCTACTGGTTAAAGTCCAACCAGTGGTGCTTTCCTTTAATGAGTTCAATTCCGCATTTGCTTTCAGCAAATGTGTTGTGCTTTGCAAACGCAACTTTACACACAACAAAGACAACAAATGCAACTTTTGGGATAGCCATCTTTTTCAAACTTTATGGGTACTTTCAGGTTGCGTTTGCAGCCCTCACCCTTCTCCGCCTTATTTGTTGCTGCTACATAGGTGGATTGTTATATGTTTTGTTTGCATATGGAGCTGTGGCTTAGCTGGTCAAAGTGCCCGTCTAGTAAACAGAACATCCTGGGTTCAAACCCCTTCGGTGCCTTTTTATTTCCTTTTCACTGCTTTTCATACCAGCCATCATCTCCCGCTTATCCGAAGTCAGGTTGTAGTTCAGGGGCAGCACCTTCAGCAGGGAAGCCCAGTTTTTCCTCTCCCCAGCCACTTCATCCAGCTCTTCCGGGAGGATCCCAAGGCATTACCAGGCCATTCAGGAAACATAGTCTCCCCATGCAGCGTGTCCTGGGTCAGCTCCGTGGCCTCGTCCCAGAGGGACATGCCTGGTTCACCTCACCAGGGAGGCGTCCAGGAGGCATCGTAATTAGATGCCCGAGCCACCTCAACTAGCTTCTCTCGATGCGGTGGAACAGCAGCTATTCTCTGAGCCCCTCCCGGGTGACGGAGCTTCTCACCTGAGCCTGGACATCCTGTGGAGGAAACTCATTTCAGCCGCTTGTATCCGTGATCTTGTTCTTTAGGTCATGACCACCAGCTCATGACCATAGGTTAAGGTTGTAACGTAGATAAACTGGCAGATAAAAGAGCTTCGCCTTTTGGCACAGCTCTTTCAATACAGCGGACCAATACAGAGTCCACATCACTACAGACGCCACACCAATCCTTCTGTCGATGTCCCGCTCCATTCATCCCCCAGTTTTTAACAAGTTGTCTGCCACAATTTTGAGAGAGATATATTTTTTTTATTCTAATCACAGGACAGCTCCTTTAGATTGCTGTCTGAGGGATATTACTTGCTGTCTTCTAACTCCCTACAACTTTCTTACTTTTGTTGTTGGACCGGCCAGAGCGATGGCTCCAGATCTCACTTTGTTACCTCTGTCAGTAGGTAAAACCTACGAAAGGCGAAGGTTATATTTTCAGTTCCGCATGTCTGTCTGTAAGCTTGTGTTTAAGATAATGCAAGAATGAAATAAGGGATTATTATCAATTTTGCAGGACATGTATGTAATATGAAATCAGTGTTATTTTTGGCAGCCATTTTAATTGTAGTATTTTGGACAAAAATACTTCTTGGTCTTAGTCATATTTAGTCATTTCAAATGTGTTCATCTTTGCCTTGTTTCAGTCGACAATTCTCAAAATGTTTTCGTCAATCAACTTTAAAGTTTTAGTCCATGAATAAATAAATAAATAAAAGGTTCGAAACAATTTCAAATGAACATGACAGACGAGCACACAACTATAGAGTCTACAAGGACGTCACCATTTTAATGACGATAATACACACTCTGCAGGAAAACAGAACATTATTTGCAATTAATTAAACTCAACTGGACGCCATGAACTGTATGTAAAATGTTTACCAAGAGTTTAAGAGTTTAAGAAGACACTGAATCACTGCACTAGATACTAATGCTAACGCGAATGCTATGCTAATGCTAGAAGTTAGTTTAGTGTGTGATGATCACTCAGCACAGACCTGTAAAGCAGGGGTCCGCAAACTACAGCCCGCGGGCCGTATGCGGCCTGCCTCCACATTTGGTCCTGTCCCCTGAACTTTTTTTTCTTTTTTACAATATTGTTATTTATTTTCTGGCTTTTTTCTGTGAAGAACCCAGAGAGGGTTATTTGCTTATTATCTATTTAATTAATAGTGTTAATATTATTATTCTTATTATTTATTTTCATATTATATTATATTATATTATATTATTTTTATTTTATTTACTTTTGTTCCGTGAAGAATCCAGAAAGGGTTATTTGATTGTGGCTCTCTGAAAAACAATAAATTTTTACATTTAGGCACTCCTGCAATCGTCACACCTTTTCTGTTACAAACTGACCCCGGCCCTTCATCAGGGACCCCTGCTGTAAAGGCTAAGGCAACATGGCATATCTAGTCACGATAAGAAAACAAAGCTTACCAAGCAGCACCTGGCACACATGTTTCCAAAAATGAGCCTTGAATGGGGCGGGGGGTAGGGGGAGATGCAGCACGTCACATAAGTGACACGACCAAACACTGCTAAATGCGTTCTAACTACACATACAATAAGAAAATATCACACGTGTGAATTTAGGACGGAAACTATGGTGAAGTTTCATCTTGTTCTCGTGTAGTAAGATGACAACTAGCATCCATCTCGTTATGTTTTAGTCTCCCAAGACACGTTTTCAGCGCGTCATCGTGATGTCATCGTCATGTCATCGTCATGAAAAAGTTGTTCGTTGGCAAAATGTTTTCATTATCGTCATCGTTGACGAAAACAACACTGTATGAAATGAAAGATGGGAAATGAGTTCAAAGGTTTGAAGGGAATAGTATCTTTTCTCGTATTTACCATTCGACTGTTTGTATTACTCTAACAAACTTAATATAATCAATCAGGGATTACTATCTTTTCTCGTATTTACTGTTTGACTGTTTATTACTCTAATGTACCCAATATAAAATAAATAGCATTTATATCATAGTTTAAGGAAAACAAGCAGAATATATTTGACATAGAGCATAAGAGATACATGACTCCTTCTGAACACAGAAGCCCAACGCATGCGTCATGCAGCTGACTGAGCAAGATTGACGCTGACTACCAGGTGATAGGCAAGACATCTACAAGTCCACGTCTGCAAAACCAAATCCCGCAATCAGCTCCTCAGGACAGTCCAGAACAAATGGTGGGACGTCCTGTACTACCACAACACCCGATAACAAAAAGAACCCTAAGTTTGATAGCTCGGCACCTCTCAGACCATGAGGCGCACCGAACCTCCCACCTCAGTTGCCTCATTAACCACGACCCAGCAACTGTGACACACAAACTTGCTCGCCCAAATCTTCAACAGAAGAAGACCCAAACACCCCCATCTACCTGCCCACGGCCCGCCATGCGAGACCCTTCAAAAAGAATGTTCAACTAATCGTTGTCATTTTTTCTCAAAAACCTTTTGTTGACTTGTGATATGGCGACCCTGGAGCAAGTCTGCCTCCTCGCCTGGGTCTTGCTGTTTTGCCTTGCCGTTAGATCACTGCCGACCTGATTAAATTGTCAACTTGTGTTTTGAAGTCTTTTTCCAGCTTTCAAAATGGAGTCAGTACACAGGGTTAAGACTAAGGTGAATGCGCTGAGTTTGGTCTTTTGGCCGGGTTGTCGAGTTTTCGCCGGCCCGGGTCATTCGAGCTGTGCCAGCGCGAGTCCGGCGGTTCGGCAAGCGTGATTCCGGCAATCTGGCTAAAACATTAGATTCCTTCAGGTTACAGAAGTCACAAAGTCTAATTTATTGACAACTTGTTAACAGAATAGCCTACTGGACTGTCTCAGAAAATTAGAATACACAATATTCTAATTTTTTGAGACAGTCCTGTGTATATATACAGGACTGTCTCAGGAAATTAGAATACACAATATTCTAATTTCCTGAGACAGTCAGGAAATTGTCTCAGGAAATTAGAATACACAATATTCTAATTTCCTGAGACAGTCAGGAAATTAGAATATTGTGTATTCTAATTTCCTGAGACAGTCCTGTATATATACACAGGACTGTCTCAAAAAATTAGAATATTGTGTATTCTAATTTTCTGAGACAGTCCAGTATATACCAATCAAATTTGCAGGGTAGGTGATATGATGAGAAGAGAAAGAGTGATGACATTTGGGGCATGATGCTGTGCTTTTACCTGCTTAGGTAGAACTCCACATTCTTACAGTGTTCCTCTAGTTACCTCCGCTATTAGGTGAAAACACTAATTCGGGAAGTACATCATGTTTAAATTGCTCTGTCAGGGGAACTTGTTTAGATGTCTCTCTGAGGCATCTGTCTTCTAACTCCCCACTACTTCATCAAAATATTCTTCTTGTTTTAATTGCAGGCATCAAATTGTCATTGGCTGTTGCTCAATGCAGAGTTCCATACCACCTTGCCCTTCAAACTTAATTGTGCAAGTCATCTGAATAATCAAACCTACAACAGTCTTTAGATTTTCCCAGCAGGGGAAAAGTGCTCAGGCTGGATAATGTCATAATACAAGGACTCTTGTTGAACCTGACAAAATATCACTTCACAAAGATTGCAGGTCATTGGGAATGAGCCCGTAATTTGGAATAGATTCTGAATCAGTGGAATACATAGAGTGGGCACAAAAAAAAAAAAAGGAGAAATGTCCATTTCTTTCCATGTGTATCATTTTTCCAAAAGTGTTTGACATTCAGGAATTCTTGACTCTTATCATTTTTAGACATTTCATGAGACATACTGTATACTATACGAGGGGTAACCATGGCCAAAATCAGAATTTTTTTGTTTTCGCTTTTTTGTGAATTTAAACTGCCAGCCCTCCCAGTCAAAACAGATTTGAACTGGATTGGACGTCTTGTCATTAATGATAGCAAAGAGTTAAAAGCATGAGCCTATGATTATTGTTTTCTGATATCATTATCGTTGTTTTGCAGCATCGCATGTGGTTTCGGCGGCGCCCTCTTTGTCTACCTGAACCGGCTCATCGTGGAGTGCATGAGGCGGCAAAAGACCATTAACAAGCTCTTGCTGAGGAAGTAAGTATCTCATCCTTTACAGGCAATTGAATGTCACCCGCACAGGAACCCTTTAATTGTTAACCCACCACAAAGCAGCAGGACGGTGTTGTTGACACCCAGGGGATTATTGCACATTATCAGAGCTAAAACCTCATTGCTTTTTAACAAGCTGATCAATCTTTAACAAGGTATTTCAAATGGAGTATGCACATGTTTGTCAGCCCACGCACACACACGCACGTCCCCCCATCACTGCCCAACCACACACACACAGCAAATTTTGAAACATCTTCAACATGAAAGACCCTACACCTGACATGGTAACATAATAAGTAAAATGTTCTAAAATTCATCTTGAATGTAAGGTTTCATTTACTTTTCAATCCCTGTCCTGTTTACATTTTATTTGAGATGACAATATGACCGTGTGTGATTGTTTGTGTGGCATTAGCAAATTATTAAACATTATTCTTTTAATGGGCAGACTACATTTTTAAGGACCAATTTAAACAGAAATTGAAAGAAATCCAAAGGGGCTCATGTACTTTTCCTCCCACTTTAAATTTAACTTCTGCTCATTCTGCAAAAAAAAAATGTTTGGGCAACTTTTAAATGGAATATTACTGAAATTTACTGCTAGAAGATCAAAACTGTGCTTCATGACCCCCTACACTTGTGTTTAAAATTGGCCTGGCAGCATTTTATTTGGGTCAGTCAGTCTCACACATCACACAGGAGCTATTTAGGGGCGCTGCTTTTTCACAATCTGTGCTTGAAAAATTAAAAAGCTTCCCCCATCTGGATGAAGAGCTCACCCATTAATGACCCCGCAGTCCATCTCTTCCTGTCAGGCGTTTGGCGTATCCGGCGATCGTCACCCTGCTAGTGTCCACCCTCACCTTTCCTCCGGGCTTTGGGCAGTTCATGGCTGGCCAGGTAAGGGTTCCACTGAGCTTTAGCTGAAATGTTTCAGCAAGAGAGGCTGTATACATTTTAGAAAGCTTCTTTCCCTTTCGTCTTTTCCCTTCAGGGGTCACCACAGCAAATCAGTTGTCTCCATCTAACCCTGTCCTCTGCATCCTCTGCTCTTACATCCACTACCCTCATGTCCTCTTTAACTACATTCATAAACCTCCTCTTTGGTCGTCCTTTAGATCTCCTGCCTGGCAATGGAAATTCAGCATCCTTTTACCAATATACTCTCAATCTCTCCTCTGGACATGCCAAAACCATCTCAATCTAGCCTCTCTGACTTCATCTCCAAATCCTCTAACACAGGGGTCCCCATTCTTTTATGCACCACGGACCGGTGTGATTTGGGTCTTTTTTTCACGGACCGGTGTTGTCAAATTTCGCACCCTTATAAAATTTTGCTCCCATACTATGTACATCATAAACATACATGTGCAACACGAAAATGGCGTAAATTAATGCTTAACGACACGGCGAAGTCGATAAGTGAGAGAGCTGTTGTTGTGTGCAGTTAACATGGCAAAGGTAAGTTAATATTCCTTTCATTAAAGAAAGTTTGTAGTGTGTACTTTGGAATTGCTGCATTCGCATTCATTTTTAACGTTATGCGAATGCATGAAAATACAACTCACCCGCCGAATCAGTAGCTGAATCTCCCAAGATGGGAGAGTGAGAGAAGCCCGCTTCACAAAGATACGATTTTGGAAATTGTAGCACAGTTTTCAGTGTTCTCCTAGCGATGTCAGGATATTCCGAAATGACTTTAATCCAGTACCTCGGTAGAGTTGTTGTCTCAAATGTACGTTTAAGGTCGCCGTCATTTGCGATCTCTACAAGCTGATATTCCTGTTGCACGGACATGCTCGAAGCACTCGGTTTATTCACATACGGGTCACGAATCCACTCCTTCGCAGTTTGTGGGTCTTTAGCGATTGGGAAGTAGAATAGATTTTGTTTTCTTCGAGGTTGTTGGCTCATCTTCTGGCTCGTCAGGTTCACCTTTTCCCTGTAAAAAAAATCTGTCCAAAGACATCCGTTTTTCAGTCATTGGAGTGTGGAGCTAATTATTTCCGGAAACATATGTGATGGGCGACCTATGTCACACGTTATTATCGAGGCCAAGCGCACATAGATATACAAAACAAGATGTACTGCCAGCAGTCCAATCAATGCATTTCTATGACAACCTCATATCCTGTAGTTGTATATCTAGCGTAGACAGGGATATTGGTGTGTTAAGCGGCACAGGCCAAAGTCAATCGGCCAGAATGCAGTTGTTAATAAATTATTTATTATTTCTGCGCGGCCCGGTACCAAATGCGCACCGGCACCGGTCCGCGGCCCAGTCGTTGGGGACCCCTGCTCTAACATGCGCTGTCCCTCTGACATGCTCATTCCTGACTCTATCCATCCTGGTCACTCTCAAAGAGACCCTTAAAAAAGTAATAATGTGTATGTAAAATGTGAAGCTGAATATTCTAATAATTTTATTTTCATTAAGTTTATAACTTAATGATACGATTATTTCAAATCAACTTTTAAAAATGAATGGGAAAGAACTATATTTTATAAAATGTATTATACCTAATTGGAAAATTATTTGATAAAGTAATACAGATTTGTGTGCAATGCATAAAATAATGTATTAATAATACAAATATAATATATATAAGGGATAATCTTTGATTCGAAAACGTTTAATAATTTATTCTTATTTTCAAGTTCCAGTTTCTCATTTATAAGTAAGGAATTGGATTAATGTTAAAATAAAGTTGAATAAAATAGGTAAATACAGAAGTACCTCGACATACCATCGCTTCGACACACGATCTTTTCGGCATCCAACGTGAAATTTGACTCGCTATTTGTTTCTGCATCCGACGACATGCTCGGAATACGACAATTTCTGACAGCGCCGCAGTTTCTTGCAAGACGGACGCACGGCGGATTTTCTTGTGAGAGAAATCATCATGGGTTCCAAGAATGTTAGTGCAGGTGGTGAAAAAAAAGGAAGAAGGTGACGCTTACTATTAAAATGAAGATAGAAATGGTAAAAAAAATATGAGCCTGGTGTGCGCATCGTTGAACTGGATCGACAATATTCCTCCGACGACTTCCATTCGCCAGTCTTTATAAGTTAAGGTGACAATTGTTATTGTGGTACCATCGCCAAAGAGATCGTCAGGTTTTTAATCATATATTTCAGAACTTGTGCAACACAACACGTCTACTTTCCGCTGAAGTTAACGCCAGCAACAACAGAACGTTACAAGAGAAAGTAAAATCTCAGCTGCACCTTTCTTACCCTGTTATGTCATCCACGGTGCGTTCAGGTACAGCACGCAAAACACGTCCGCCACATTACAGTCCGATTCATTACATTATTACAGGAGTAATTATTGATATTTTTATTATAATTATTATGTTATTTCTGATTTTTATTTATAATTTATTTGTTTTGCTATGTATAATTGCCATTTCTAATGGTACTAGCAGTATTTATTAAGGATTTAGTGTAGGTTTTCGGGCTGTGGAACGAATTAATGGAATTATAATGTGTTCTTATGGGAAACTCCTGCTCGACATACAATCATTTCGACTTACAAGCTAGGTCCTGGAACGAATTTATTTCGTAAATAGAGGTACCACTGTATATAATAAAACTGTTATTTTTTTCCCTAATTTTAATATTTTCTAATTTAACCAATTCTACTCAACCAAATATTTTTGTAAATCAATCAAAACAATTTTAATGTATCAATAAAACAATAATGAAAACATATTTTTTCTATAATTTAAAGAAATCTTCAAAATTCTACTTTTCGCCCATTTTTTTGATAGTGTATTTATTAAAAATAACAATAATTAAAAAAAAAAAAGGTTAAGTTCAACGGGGGAAATGCATTGATTCCATTTGGAAAATGGGCTGTAAAATATATACATATATACAGTATATATATATTTTTTTTAAAAAGACAAGTGCTTTGAATACTATGGCGATCAAGTCAAGTTGTAAAACGCGAGTCATGTTTGTGACTTCCCTTAGCTAACCCAGCACGAGTCACTGGTGGCGTTGTTCGACAACCGCACATGGTGCCGCCACGGCGTGGCCGAGGAGTTTGAATATATTGGCCACCACCACGGCTGGAAGCACCCACAGGTCAACGTCTTCATCACGCTCATCCTCTTCATCGTTATGAAGGTAGCGCCACACCGGGTATTGTATTACAGCTTTTGTTCAAAACATTTCATCAGTGTCTACTGTCATTCAGTGTATCACTGAAATAAAAATCTGGTTTACCCACAATTTCCTAAAACTTAACAGTTATAAAACTAAGGTGCTCCTTGTTGGCTCTAAATTCACCATCTCAAAAAACCATAACATATCCCTTACTATTGACAACTCCACTGTTTCACCCTCCCCCCAAGTCAAGAGCCTAGGAGTAATCCTTGACAACACACTTTCCTTTCAATCAAACATCAATAACATTACCCAGATTGCCCACTTTCACCTACGCACCATTAATCGCCTCCGCCCGTCCCTCACCCCACATTCTGCTGCAATTCTGGTTCACAGCCTTGTCACTTCCCACCTGGACTACTGCAACTCCCTCCTCTTCGGCCTCCCTCATAAAACTCTCCATAAACTCCAACTGGTCCAGAATTCAGCTGCCTGCATCATAACCCGTACCCCATCCATCCACCACATCACTCCAGTCCTCCAACAGCTTCACTGGCTCCCGGTCCACTTTCGATTACGGTTCAAAGTTCTCCTCCTCACATTCAAGGCCATCCATAACCTCGCCCCTCTATACCTGTCCGATCTCATTCATGTTACTACACCCTCCTGTGCCCTTAGATCTTTCTCCTCCATACAACTGTCTGTCCCCCCCGTTCACCTCTGCACCATGGCTTTGGAACTCACTCCCACCCGACCTCAGGAACACAGATTCCCTCTCCCTTTTTCAATCAAAACTCAAAACTCACCTGTTTAGACTAGCCTATCCACAATAATCACTAGGTTCTGGTATTTTTAATTGCCCTTATATCTCTTTTAGTATATTAAATTTCCTTATACGTTAGATACTTTCATTTTCTCACTTTTAATGTGTTTAAATGTTTTAAATGATTGTATGGCGACCTTGAGTGCCAGAAAGGTGCGTTCAAATAAAATGTATCATCGATCGGGTCCAATCACGTCATTTTCAAAGTATCGGAATTGGCAAAAAAATATCGGCCATGCCTTTTTAAATTTTTTTTTTTTTTTTTTTTTTTAATTAAATCGTTTTCTAATTGTATTTAACGTTACAGACATAATATGTTACACTGATCCAGAGTCTTTAGTTTAGGCTTAAGGTAGGGTTATCAAATTTATCCCGATAACGGCGGTGATTATTTAAAAAAAAAAAAAACATCACGTTAAAATATTTAACGCAATTAATGCATGCACTGCGCGACCCACTCACGCGTTGTCGCGCTAAATCTGTAATGGTGCCGTTTTACCTTTATAGAGCGATAAAAGGCAGCGTTAAATGAGCAGAGTGAATTTTGGCAGCCTTTGGGGCCTTTTTTAATTGGCTAAAGCCTTACAATCTCTCCCTACGATTAGAAATATCATGGGAAGCAATGTGGAGAAGCAAGGTAGCAATTGATCTTTTTCTTAACACCTTATTTTATTTCCCAACGCAGAGAAGATATATCAATTGGTAGCACTACGTACAGTCATGGTTCCACTTCCCATCATGCATTTGGGCATGGCTACAGTATCATTTACTGAAAGCTCAACAAATACACTAGGTGGCAATATTTAGTCACAATATAAAAAGTCACAAATCTTTCTATCCGTGGATCCCTCTCACAGAAAGAATGCTAATAATGTGAATGCCATCTTGAGGATTTATTGTCATAATAAACAAATACAGTACTTATGTACTGTATTGAATGTACAGTGGGGAGAACAAGTAATTGATACACTGCCAATGGGTTTTCCCATTGACTGTGTATCAAATGCTTTTTCTCCCCACTGTATATATTTGTCTGAGTTTTATTCATTTTTTTCTTAATGCATTCCCAAAATGTATATGATCGGGAAAAATTATCGGGAATGATTGGAATTGAATCGGGAGCAAAAAAAAAAAACAATCGGATCGGGAAGTATCGGGATCGGCAGATACTCAAACTAAAACGATCGGGAGCAAAAAAACATGATCGGAACAACCCTAAATATTATTATTATTATTATTATTATTATCAAAATCTCCCAAAGATTTCTCATTTATATTACACTGAAAACAAAAGTTCCGGTTCCTTTTTTCTTCTCGCGTGGCAGTTGTATGCTGCTGGACACTGCTTCCCAGTGGGTTTGGCTGTCCTGCTTTTGACTTGTCGCATCGTTGGTAGTCGTCGGTATTTGTTTGGGACCGTTGCTTCTTGGTTGCTCACTGCCTGCTCTCGCTGGAGACGGTGCAACCCTCACCTGGCTTGTGCTAAGAATCGTCGTGTTTACGCGAGAAGGTTCTGTCAGGACCGGAAATCAGTTGTCACTTAAATGTATGTCTTTCCGGGGGTCAACCAGGGGTCACAGGTGATTTATTTTTGGTTTTGCTACCCGTACTGCGCATGCGTGAAGTGATTGTTCAGTGCTTATACTCTGCCTCCGGGGGTCATTCGGGATTCATACAACTGTAGTTACATACGATTTACTTGGTTGTACATGAAATTTCCAAAGATGAATTCTGTCCTCTCAGTTCTGGATGTCCGCTGTGGCTACCACCATGCCCGTTCCGTGTGGGGCCTTTATGCCGGTTTTTCTCATCGGTGAGTTTGGATTAATTCCTCATTTTAATATCATGAAAAAAAACTATTGTGACTGTGTTTGATGGTTAGGCGCAGCATTTGGTAGACTGGTTGGAGAGATCATGGCTGCCGTGTTTCCTGGCGGTATCCATGCCGACGGCAGCGTGTATCCCATAGTGCCTGGCGGTTATGCTGTAGTTGGTGAGCGTCTCCAGTCATCTGTTAGATGATTTATTTGGAAACGCTTACCAATATTTATCCTCCCAACTGCTGCAGGTGCAGCAGCGCTGTCCGGTGCCGTCACTCACACCGTGTCCACGGCGGTCATCGTCTTCGAGCTGACCGGTCAGATTTCGCACATCCTGCCCGTGATGATCGCGGTGATTCTGGCCAATGCCGTGGCTCAGGCGCTCCAGCCATCACTCTATGACTCCATCATCCGCATCAAGAAGCTGCCCTATCTTCCCGAGTTGGGCATGGGGCATCACGAGTGAGTCTTAAAGCTCTGTTGGGATATCGCCAGTGATTGTCGGTATTCTGTCTTACATATGGATTATTGCGGAATTGGAGGGTATTTTACGTCAGCATTTAAATTTCAAAATAATTCACATGCAAAATACTTAAAACTTGCAATTTCTGAATGAATTTGCATCCCCTGAGACAAAAAAAAAACTAAGAGAAACGAATGCTTGAATTACAGCCTGTCCTGTTCAGCTGATGAGACACGAATAGGAGTCTGACTTTCTTTTTAGGATGAAGAATTTTAATGTGCCAAATGGGAGTAGACCAAAACTCCCATTCCCATTCGTAGTTCTTTATATTGTGTTGTTGAAAATATTTTCTAAAGTAACAGTCGGGCCAATGGTGAAATGAAAAGTTTAATTAAAATGACAATTTACTTTTATAGTTATTACATTCGTACCCCTACTTACGACATTACCGTAATTTCCCGAATATATATATATAATTTTCCCAAAATCAACTTGTAAAATCATGGGTGCACATTAGACACGGGTACATGGATGGAGACAGAAATATATAGATATTATATATATATCTAAAGACAGATTTTTTTTTATTGACACGGCCATGTTGTGTTGAAGAAAACATATGCGGTGATCCGTTGCCGACTATTACGGTACATGAGGTCACCATTTTGTTTCGGTAATACCACACTGATTGGTCGAATGATTTCTTCTGTGTTAAATTCTGCTTTTTTCACTCTTCATAAAGCACAGAATGTAGTTTCTTGAACGCATTTGAGTCAACGTTTCTTGCAACTCGGCAACTCAGACCATAACAAACGTAACACAACACAGAGTTCCTGTGTCCGTCAACTATATCTGTCCCTCGGGAAACTCAAACCCAAATAACAATAGTTCCTCTTGTTACAGTCTACAGCGATGCGCTTTTTCAGTTTTCCGACTTCAGTCCCCACTTTTAATTTATCGTATCAATCCATGGAAGAAACATTTATTCATCATGATGAAACGAGCAAGTTATACAGCAGCCTTTAAAAGAAAAGTCACATCTGTTTTATTTTCTCCTAGATTCTGGTAAGTTGGAGAAGTTGTCAAATCATATAATTACCGTAAATATTGTCAGTTTATGGAAATGTTTTGAACTGCCTACGTGCTATGCTTGTGCTGTGTTTCACCAGTCAGTAAAATGACATTTCTGTATCTGTACACGAGCTCTGTTTTCTTGTATTCTTCGATTTATTGGTGCTAAAATTAGGGTGCGCTTTATAAACGGGTACAATAATTTTCCCTAGATTTTACAAGTGAATTTGGGGTGCGCATTATACACGGGTGCGCCTTATATTAGGGAAATTACAGTAATTAAGTAACTACGCGCTTGGATTCCAGTTAGGAGGGAATCTCACGAGATAACTTGTTTTGCACCATAGTACGCGCTTGAGTTCCATAGTTAGGAGGGAATCTCACGAGATAACTTAAATAAACATTCAACTTTAACCGCTGGGAGCCTCAACTGGGGGGGAATCTCATATCCTTGGGGGGAGTCTCACGAGTTCGGGCGGTGCGTTTTTGCCAGAGTCTGCCAGAGGATTACGTACGGGTCGCTTGGCTTTGTTCCTTTGCCGCTTTGCCGGAGTGTTGGCTCCCCGCTCATTTGTCGCGGAAAGTGATTTTCACTGTTAAGGAACAGTTTGTTGTGCTGTAACGGTAACGCGGGGATTCTGGGATTGACAAACTAGATCTAACGTCATCGTTACCACTTGTTCTTGTTTTTGATGTGTGTTTGCTTGTCCTTGTGGAATTGTAATCAATAAATCTCATTTATTCTGCATTTTCTAATCAATAAACATCGTCTATTGAGCAAAAGTGTGCTCGTTGCTGACTCACCGCAAACCCGGAAATTCTGGAAAACAATTGTAAAACTCATTTGATAAAAATTTTACCATTGAGCTAGTCAAGCCTTTGATAGATTATTGCCTTATATTATTGAACTAGAAGAACGGCCCTGCGTTACAGGGCATACTAGTACTTGTGCTGGGTTGTTATGGTCAAGGTTTGTTATATCGACACACAACAAACCTCAAAATTAGGGCTTCCCCATGATTTTCATTTTGATTTATGCTGCATGGATTTATCAAGCGGTATGGCCTGGCGTTGCCGGGGTAATAAAGTGAAAATTTTCTATGCGAATTTTTTGAATTTCTAATTCATTTCCCGCACTAAATAGATGCCTACAGAGATCAAACCCACACAAGTTTCCGAACGCTGGAATCATTCACTCATTCCCTACCCTAATCAACCGACAATTGATTTGCAAACCTCACCATTTAGCTCTGCTTCTCCTCCACATTGCAGGAAGTACAACATTCGCGTGGAGGACATCATGGTGCGGGACGTGCGCTTCATCACGCTCACCTCATCCTATCGGGACCTGCAGGAGATGCTACTGACCGGTCAGCTCAAAACACTAGCTTTGGTTGAATCAAGAGGTATGTCGGGATATTTTTCATTAGCTTGCACAGTTCCTTAATGTTCCATCCACTTCCCTCTGCAGACTCCATGATCCTCCTGGGCTCCATCGAGAAGCTTCAGCTTCAGTCTCTGCTCTCGCTGCAGCTGAGTCGCCAGCGCCGCTTGAGCCACCTGCGCCAGCTGGTCTTGGACAGCGATGCCGACGAAAGCCCAAGCGGCGATGTCCCCCCGGCCAATAAGCGCGACGGCAATGCTCATCAAGGGGTTCGCTTCCTGGTGAGCACCCAAGAGGTGTGGAGGCATCCGGGGCGAGGGTTCGAGCGTGAGGGCGGGTCCGGCGCGGAGCCTGGCTACCGGCTCGGGTTGGGAAGTAGCGCTTAGATTTGAGATTCGGCATGTGTGCTGCATGTGGCAGGAGGTAAAGGCACAGATGGAGCTTGTGCAACACAGTGGTAAGTGCTTTGGAGTTCAACTGAAGTAGAAACGTGCTTGGTTCCATTAGACACAATGTGTACTGTAATCATCTAACACTGTAAGAATTACAATAATTACAAATAGAACTAAAGACAATGTAGTGAAACTAAAAAAATCAAGACTTCAGCTGTTTCTTTTTTCTGTAGATTTGGTCTGTCCTGAATATAGGCATTGGCCAGTCACCCATTTCAAGGTAAACTGTGGTTTTAAAACGTTACTGTTTCAAAACTGATGAGGTCGTTTTTTTGTTGTTGTTGTTTTTTTAAAGTCGCCTCTTTTGGCGGATTTCTTGGCTATCAATTATTGGTCATGGAAGGATATGATAAAACGTGGTTGCGAATAGTGACTGCTGGAGAAGGCAATAGATTCAATAAAATGTACCAGAGTGTCACAAGGTGACCAAGCCACTCTCAGCTGAAGGATGGGAACGATGTCGATTGAATTGAAACCAAAATGTTTATTTATTTATTTTTTACATTCGCTTGAATATTACATTACCGTATGAATGTGTATTGCTGTATCACATTATTATACGTATGTCAAAGTTCACATTTAAATGTAAAAAATGTCAAATTAAAAGAAGAGAAATGTCATATTAGGAACTAAAAAGTTTCACATTTTGTTATGGTAAATTATAATGCTAAACGTTTACTTTATAGTGTGAAATTTATTCTGTTGTAAAAACTTGATATTTTTAGCATTTCTATGTGAAACTTAACTCACTTTATTGCAAATTATAACTTTAAACACTCTGTTATAATGTGACCCCAATCACATTAATACATGAAATTTTAATAGTGTAACAGCAAAATTATCTGACGCTATAAACTTACGTTAAAACCTGAAATTTATCAGGTAATAATGTTAAATTCATCAAGTTACAATGTGAAACGTATTTCATTATAATGTGAAACCTATCACGTCAAAGCATGAAATTTTTCATGTTGCGGTGTGACAGCCTATCACAATGTAACGTAAACTTAAGCTTAAAACATGAAACTGGTCACGTCATGTTTTATCAGTACTTTAGAAAAAATTCTGAAGTGAGTCCAGTGTTGTTAATCTTACTTTAAAAAAGTAATTAATTACAGTTACAAATTACTTTGTCCAAAAAGTAATTGCGTTAGTAACTCAGTTACCTGAATGTAAGAGTAATTAGTTACTTGGCAAAGTAACTGGTGATAATTTTCATGTTTTTTTTTCTCAAAAAAAAAAAAAAAAACAGGTCACACAATGTGAAGTTTAAAGGGTTTTTGGGACAATTGGCCCTAGCCCAATTCTTTACCCTAAACTTAACTAGACACAGGGGTATGGCGGACATTGCGATAACTAGATAGTAACCTTTGCTATGTGAGGAAGTCATTTAATGTTGTGAATCAACCGTTAAAGTTGTTAAAATTGCTCCCGTTATTGTATTAGTTCACTACTGTCTACTTTCGACAAGTTTTAAAGTTGTTTCATCATTTAAAGATGGATATAAGTCAAGATTTTGCCAATTTAGGTGCATTTTAGATAAAAAGTTACTTAGGTTCGCTACAACAGAGCCTTTCTGAGAGGTCTACTGCTTTAAGATGGCGGCTGTTTACTAACGCTTCTAGTTCTTTATACTGTACATGTTGCCAATGCCGCCGTGTCTGTCATTTGCATCTTGTTTTATAATATGTGATATCTACCGTAGCATCCTGTGGGCGTAGTTTGTAGGTTATCAGCTACAGTCAGGTATTATTGGAGCCACCTAGCATCGCGTTTGCAACGGCGTCATTCTCTCGTCCCCGTGAGTCCGTCTTTCTCAGACTTTTCTCGCGTCATTCAACTAACATAGTAACGCATAGTAACGCACCCCTTTCCCGCCTCAGTAACGGTAACGGCGTTGCCAAGGTGAGAAAAGTAATTAATTAGATTACTCACTACTAAAAAAATAACGCCGTTATATTCTAACGCCGTTATTACCAACACTGGAAGTGACAGCAAAAGACTACTACACACAATTACTGTATCTTTTTTAAATTCCTACAAAGTCCCTGCCCTTTGTACACACAGCCCGTTGCTACTACCGATTGGATTGTTTAGTGAGGTCATCGGAGAGCCCCTTTCACATACGCCGAAACACTGTTAAAATCCCGAGATTTAAACGGGCAGCCCTTGTATGTGAAAGCAATTTCCCGGGTCGACTGACACGGAGATTACAAGGGACGAGGCGTATATGAAAGCAAGCATTAAATTCCTGGGTCACAGCACGATGGCTGAAGACGTAAATATCATGGCGGGCAGATCGTCATTCATCACTGCCTCTTTCTTAGCAGTAAGATGAAAAGCAGTAAACGAACATCGTAATCATCAACATAGCAAGATGCAAATAGCTAAATTAAACTGAAAACATAACAAAATTAAATTGCTACTGGATTGTAGAGCCGAGGAAGAGAGTCCATTGTCCGTCTTTGGAAATGTGTGGTTTATTTTGTTGCCGATGTTCGGGTCCGCAATTGCGGAAACAAAGTTGTACCTCAAAGCAGAAAACAACGGAGGGAAGCGTTCAAGGGTTTATTAAATACAAACGAAAATACATGTGATCGCGGAGAAAGGGGAATAACACAATGGGTCCATTATAGTAGGTCAACGGGGATCAATAATACTAACCTAAGGGCTAGAGAGAGCCGATAAGACAACAAAACAAATACACTCAAATACCAGTACAACGTAGGGGATTTCAACACAAGGGCGACAAAGGTGTCGAATGGTGCCCAGCAAGTTAATATCTTGGCACCTTTCTCTTGGATTGCCTGGGCTTGAATACAGTCTTGATGATCTTGAATTGGCTGCAGTTACGACAATTCTGTGAAAGTGTCCAACCCGCGTCATTTTCGGGACATCTCTGTATGCGTGAAAGCAATGGCGTGAGTAAATTCCGTAATTCTGTAAATTTACCGAGATATGTTTGTAAAAGGGGCTAAAGATAGACATTTTTCTTATTTGTTGTACAGTATTACTCATTAGAATGTTTTTTTATTTTGTGATGTTTGATCGAATGAGTACCATTCCCATTCATTGTAATAGAAAAACGGCAATATGAGGTAGGAGTGTTTAACAAACATGGTCACAGCTCGAACTGAACCGGTTTCTCAAGGCACCACTTTACTTTGAACTGTTTGATCCCTTCTGTCAGCCATTAACACGCTTGTCTTGTGTGTCTCTTGTCGTCTGTGCCCTTACCTGTGCTGTCTCCTTGCTCCCTGTGCACGTGATCCTTTGCATTTATTTTTATTTTGTGCATGTGCATGTTGTGCTTGTCTGCGGCTCCCTTTTGTTAATGTATCTTCCATCCAGATCTCCACAGAGGAGTCCTCCTCCTTCACCCCAGTGGTCACCAACGTTCAGCTTCCGCTCAAATCGGCGCTGAAATGCACATCAGCAGTCAGCAACACCGACACACCCGACAGTACGTCATCTACGAACCGGCGCGTCACGGGAATGCTTTTTGTGAAAATTTAAATGTTTTTGTTCCCATGTTCAAGGCTCTCAGACGCTGTCCTGTGCTGACCAAGACAAGGAGCTGCTAGAGGTGCGAGCATTGAAATGAAGTTTGTTTTTATGACCTACAGCAGCCGTGGCCGAATTGTTCAATAAAGAGCTGCAGTGGATGAGGGTTTTCATTCCAACCGATCAAGAGGACACCAGTTCACCAGTCTGGTGTCTTACAAGTGTAATCATTTGATTGCAGTCAATGAGTACTTGTTTCAGGAGAAGCCTTATTGGTTATCTGTGGAAGATTGATTGAAAAAAAAACCTACACCCGCAGCAGCTCTTGAAGACTGGTTTGGACACCCGTAGCCAGTGGTCACTAGCGCGTTACTAGGTAACGCGTTATTGTAATCTGATTACTTTCTTTCAATAACTAACTGCAATCTAACACGTTCATTTTTCCAAACCAGTAATCTGAATAATGTTAGTTTCCTAAGTGTCTGTTCGTTACTATTTTGTTCTTGCCTCATAATGTAGGTAGAATGAAGAATATTGTAGTCATGTACGAAGAGCATTTTGAATAGAAAATGTTCGAAAGTTTCCCACTTCGTGTCCGTTTCCATGGTAACCGCTCATAGTTACTCCCTGTTTTGGTCTCGAGTCACACGCGTTTTGGGATGCGTGAGGATCGCGGGTGCACATTTGAGCTGAGTTCAACCACCTGTTGAGATCCACATGTTGATCTGTGTGCGTCCATGAATGTACGTGAGAGTTTTACCTTATTTTTGGAGGGTTTCAGAAATAGGTTGGAGCCGCTACATGCACGGCCGTTTCGTAACTTTGCCATTACAGGTAGTCATCGGTGAGCATTGTTTACATCATATTCGTGTTGCATATTTATTGGCATGCCTTGAGTTAATTTGTGTTTGGTTTTTGCCTTAGTGTTTCTTGTCCATGTGATTATCCATTGATTTCACCTGTTGTGGCCTCCTTGTGTATCCACCAATCCGCTGACTCATGTATCACCCACCTGTACTTCATTGTCTCATTACCCCTTGTCTGTGTATTTAAGCTCCAAGTGTCTGTTTACTGCTTGTTGCATCATTGTCGATGTTTTTTCGTGAGTCCAAGCCCTCATGTCTATTCTTCCCACAGTAAGTTTCATACACATTTTTTTATTTGAATTGGGTTTGTACTTTTCTTTTTTTGGCCTTTTGTTTGTACTTTGTGTTTTGTTACCAAAATTAAAACATTTTTGAGTTGATCACAACCCTGCCTTGCCGCCTTTTGTTTTTCCTGCGTTTTGGTCGTCCATGCCCCCCACGCCTGACATTTATGCCTTGTAGTGACGTGTTCGTTTAACATCTTTGGAATGTGTTGTAGGTCCGATTGAGTGTAAAGTGCTTAGTTGCTTAGTTTTGTGGCCAAATTTACGGCGTGTTTATACGGCGTACTTCCGGGTTGTGCGCGTTCATTCGCGCCCGCCTTTGTGTTCATTGCACTGTGCACTTGGTTGTTGTATTGTTAATTATTGTGCAGTCAATTTGCATTGTTTTACATTGGCACTGATATGCTGTTAACCCTAAAACCCTAACCCGAAGTTCAGAATTTTTGACTTTAGGCTTAATCTTCGATTTAGCTGGGGTTTAATTAGTGGGCTGAGTTGATTTCAACAATTTCATGCAGTTTGTCAGTTATTTGTTAGTTTCAGGGCTCCGGTGTGGCTAAACTAGCGTGAGTCAATGGTGGTTGAAATCATCTCAATAGACTAATTAAACCCCCGCTAACTCGAAGATTAAGCCTTGTGTGAAAAATTCAGATCTTCCCCTTTAAATTCAATTATCGGAAAGTCAGTTGCATTACCGTTCAAAAGTTTGGGGTCTAAGTGACATTTTTCTGTTGTTATTCTTATGTTGAGTTGGCAAAGGGAGAAAAAATGTTGAAAACTAACCGGTAATTTACTTACATCCTTACTTTAATAATAAAGTAATCAGTAAAGTATCTAGATTACTTTTTTGAGGCATAATGAGTAATTAAATTACCTTTTCAAGTAATCTGTGCCAACACTGCCTGT
Source organism: Corythoichthys intestinalis (assembly GCF_030265065.1). NCBI lineage: Eukaryota > Metazoa > Chordata > Actinopteri > Syngnathiformes > Syngnathidae > Corythoichthys > Corythoichthys intestinalis. The sequence goes on along the minus strand of NC_080408.1, from coordinate 32,297,066 downwards.
GACCTTCAGTATATCTAGAAATCATTTACAGAAAATTCCTTATTCCTAGTAGATTTATGCTGAAATCAAGGGAATTGAACTAGTTTTAAGGGTGTGTGTTTTTGCAGTGTCAGAATACATCTATCATTGAAGCAGTAATTAAGTCATAGTTTTGCAAATTTACAGACCATACAGTATATAACTAACTAAGCTTTGCTTATTGTTCGAAGTCACCACGTATTCTTACACCAGCCATCAAACGAAGTATTGCGCCTTTATACGATGGGGATGGGGTGGGGGGTGGAGGTGTGGGGGATTCAGCATGGTAGGTAATCTTTTTAATACACGCCTTTGACTTTTCTCCAATACTTTTTTCTTCCATAACTAAATGAGTTAGGATACACAAATTTGAAACTGCATTTTTCATGTAATTTTCATGCATTCATTAATTAATGTTTAACTTTAATTTTAGTTCTGTGTTACTCAGAGGTCGCGTTAACCGAATATTTTCCGTCGTTGACCGGTTTTTTAAAACGGTGACGGAAAAAACTGAAGTCCATCCGTCATTTTGACAGGTTGCAATTCACACCCCAGACCACAGGTGGCGAGTGAGCATATTAATTAGCTATTGTCTCTCTTGATGCATGATGTCGTTGGCCTTACTCGGAAAAATGTCAAGGCAACTGAGCGTCCGAACTAAGGCTACGTTCATACTACAGGTCTTAATGCACGAATCCGATTTTTTCGTGTTTTTCCGACTCGAGTGAGGCATTAACTTGACGGTCTGAACGTGACAAGTCGCATAGAACGGGACCATTTCAAATCCGATCTGGGTCAGTTTCGTATGTGGTCTAAATCCGATCTGGGCCACATTTTTCCAGACTGTCGCGGCGGTCTGTACTGTCCAGTCCCGCAAATCGGATTTAATGCAGCAATTACGTCATCAAAAAGCGAGAGACGGTACGGTAGCTACGGTAGCGATGCAGCAGTGCGTTATTAGTGCCTAGCTTGCCTTGAACACGGCTTTTTAGGAAGGGGCGGACTTGACAACAGTCATAAAAAAATAAAAATAGGTTTGAGGATAAGCCTGAGAATGATCGGTGTTCTCTCTGCTCCATATAAGCAATATTTCAACATTGCTTACACGGCCGAGAGTCGGGGCAAACTGCCCGTATGTGTGTGTGACATGCACGAACAGTGCGTGCATGCTATCGATCCATATACTTTGAATATAAGCCTAAACGGGGATTATATATGCCTGTTATTTGTGTCCTCTTTTTAACAGCAACAAGCCTATGGCTACGTTCATACTACAGGTCTTAATGCACGAATCCATTTTTTTGTCTTATCTGCGCACTGATTCGCAGTCCGACATGCGCTGAGCAAGACGACCTGCATACGCAGAAGCATCAAAACAAATGACCATACAATCACACATGCTTGCTGTCATCCGTCATTCCAGGGATATCATATTTTGCTTATTAAAAAGAGGACACAAATAACAGGTATAAATAATCCCTGACAGGTTTATATTCAAAGTATATGGATCGATAGCATGCAGGCACTGTTCGTGCATGTCACACACACATACGAGCAGTTTGCCCCGACTCTCGGCCGTGTAAGCAATGTTGAAATATTGCTTATATGGAGCAGACAGAAAACCGATCATTCTCAGGCTTATCCTCAAACATTTTTTTTTTTTTTTTTTAATGACTTGTCAAGTCCGACCCTTCTTAAAAAGCCGTGTTCAAGGCAAGCTAGGCGCTAATAATGCACAGCTGCTTGATGTGTGATGGCGCGGTGTGGATTCTCTGTGAAGCTTGTTCGGACAGAATATTAATTAAAGATGAATGAAAACTAAATACTATTGAATATGTCATTATTAACATTTTAAAAATTTAAGTGACGGGTAAAAATAAATTATGACCGGATTTTTATGACCCTGTCAGTCAAAATGACAGACAACGAAAAAGTCTAGCGCAACCTCTGGTGTTACTCCACTTTTAACTTCATTTTAAATGTATTTTTTATTTTATTTTATTTTTTTTCTTTTCATTTTTATAATTGTAATTAAATTGCCCCAAATACTTCAATTACTATAATCTTCATACTTTTTTTGCCTCTCTTTGAACCTTGCTTCTCAAATATCAGTGCTGTTTATTTGTGGATTTTTTTCAGGCTAATCAGCTGCATGTCTTTTAATGTAAATATCCCATAATACAATATGGACACCTGCGGCTTATATTCCAGGGCGTTTTTTTTTTTTTTAAATAATTTTCTTGTGAAATTTTGTAGTTTAAATTTGATTTGCTGTAATAATAATGAATTAGCATTCGGAAAAAAAGACATTTTTAAAATACTGTAACAAATGTCTAATGACTAAACTATGTAAAAAAGCTTCTTAAACCGATCTATCAAGTAAAATATGGTAACTATTTGTGTTCTTCTTGCGTCACACTAAATAAGCTCAAGGAATTTCCACCCTGTCAATATTTTTGACTTAACCCATGCAAAGTATACACTTTTAACACCTCTTTCCTGTCAATCATCTGATTTGTCATGAGCACATTCTGACGTCTTGAACACAAGCTGTCAGCAACACTGTGTTCACCAGTGGCAAACTGGCCTCTGTCACTCATGTTGCGTTTGCATTTTCATACCTACCCTCTTTTTCATCCTCTCCGGTTGGAAGAGTCCATCTGGATCGGTCTCATGTGAAAGAAAGAAACCAAAACGCGTGAGGATCACCATGTCGGTAAGATTGTCTTGTCTGTTGCCTGGTAACGGTTGCTTTGCGAGACACCACCGAAAGAGTTGTAGACCAAAGTGTTTGTGGGCACTCTTTCATGCACAACATACAGTATAAACTGCATTCATCCATCCATTTTCTATGGAGTTTTTTTCCTCCCATGACAAGTCGCCAGCCAACCAAAAAAACCTACTTCATTGACATTAATGGGCATTTTGTAATATTCATTTGACCTCAAACGAGAAACAGATTTTGGATTGGTCGTTGAAGGAATCTTACCTTTTAGCCAGATTGTTAGTCTTAGAATGTTAGTGTTAGAATAATGCAAACAGTGAGATGGTGCCTACGAGAAAAGGTACCATCTTCTTCATCGTAGTTTAGACACTTACATTTTTAAAAAGTTTATATTATACCTATTATATGATATTTACCTTCACGTTCCAAATTTCTTGACTAAATCATCTTGTGATCTCCCCACATTTTGCAGTACTCAACCTTGTCAATTCCTAAATTCCATCATTCCTAGAGCCATTTTACAAATACACCACCATCATTTCAATTCTGCTTCGTTTCACTCTCACATTCAGCATTTCTCGCTCCTTCATTCGACAGCATTTCACTCTGCCGTCTGCCCTTGCGCATTCACATGCAGCTTAGAGAAATTTGCACTTTTTGTGTATGTGAGTGTATTTTGTCTCATCAGGATGCGACTGAAGTAGAGGATTGCATGAGCCCAACTGAGGTGAGACCTGACACAGAAGAATAAATGCTCTAAATCGAAGCTAATAGCAGCACTCGATGTAGTAAGGTGTCTTCTCTGATTTAAGATCACAGAGTGGGAGGAACAGCAGCTGGACCAGCCGTTGGATTTTAAGAATTCCAAGATTGACCCAGCTCCATTTCAGCTTGTGGAACAAACCTCACTGCATAAGGTGGCACCACCCAAGATTCCCTGATTTTATGACTCAACTTGTTAACATTATTCTTGTATCTTGTACCCACCGTGCAGACTCACACGATCTTCTCCCTGCTGGGTCTGGATCACGCCTACGTGACCAGTATGGGCCGTCTGGTCGGTGTTGTCTCTCTCAAAGAGGTTTGTGTCTATTTTCACCACGAAATTGTTCCTTGATTTTCGGCCTTTGACTGTTTTCCGAGTAGATCATGGATGAAAAAATTCTCTCAACACACAAAACACCAAAGGATAATCTGGATTTTATAGGAGAAATCATCAAGCCGATAACATCAGGCATCACAATATTTGTTGTATAAGCTATGACAGCTGTTTTAAGCTTTTTTTTTAGCATGGAAATGAAAACTGATCTGTTTTTCTATTAAGTCAACTTTTTGAAAACTATAGATCCTGTTTTTCTTAAGAACAATATGAAACTACTTATTATACTAAACATACAATACATACTTGTTTCATATTAATGTTCATATTGGTTTACAATAAAATATGAAAGCATCAGACACGACACAATGCTTATGGAACGAAGCTGTTTTTAACAAAGGATACACTAGCTACATGTACTAATAAAAAAGAAAGCGGCGGAGGGGCTGTTAGAATTTTAAATTTCTAGTCAACCTATTCCACTTTAAATTTCAAGTTTTGATGGTTAACTTTTTAAAAAATCAAGTTATCGACATAAACTTTTAAATTCAAAGTAAACTAAACTTAAAAAATTCAGACTTGGGCCACCTCAAAGTGCCTGTGACACGAAAAAGCATGTTTATTTCATAATACATGCGGTATTTTATGCTCCTGAATGAATTGGACTGCTTGGATGTGTGTGGAAGCGATTGCTATATTTATTTAGTTTTTTGAATCCCGCGCCATGAAAATGAGTGACTTCCGGAAACAGTCTCGAGTTGAGAAAGAGGGCGCTGTGACGTGTACGGAGGAAGGAGTCCTCTTCACTATATAGTCGTACTGTTGTATGAGAGGGACTAAGGATTTAGATGATTTTGCGGGTTAATACGTTTATTTTTCACATCACGCCAGCCAAACGGCTGCAGAAAAATCTTGTTTTATGAGGGAGAGGCGTGTGCGCCTTTTTGGGGTTTCAAAAGGTTCCCATTCATCGGTGAAAATTGGCCAAAACAAGCCCTGCTACTGTGGGACCATGGGACGTACGAGGAAGTGAGTAAACATTGTGTTTTGTATTATGTCAAATTCTGGGATCATTTTAATATGTAGGTGGCTTGCATTTTGTGGCTGACATGCTCCTTGTCCCCTCGGCTGACGACTTGTCGCACATCTCCCCGCTGGGAGAGCGCTATACTCGGCTTATTCCCCTCTTCATGTGCCCAGGGTTCTGTCAAGTTGTCCGACCGATCAGAAATTGCAACTTTGAGTTAAAAATAGCCGTGAATACAGCGATTACAAAGTAAACACTACAAACTTTCTTTAAATTCAATTCACTTCAATGCAATTTTATTTGTATAGCCCTGAATCACAACAAGGTTGTCTCGAAGGGTTTTGCAGAGGCAATATGATACACGATCAGAAACAGCAAATGAAGCAACAAAGATGAATAAATAAAGTTCAAGTCCTGGGTATCCTCCATCCTTAGACCCTCCATGTCGGCAAGGAAAAACTCCAAAAACTCCAGAGTCTTTGGGAGAAAATGAGAAACCTTGGGAAGTACCACAGTCAGGAGAGATCCACTCCCAGGACGGATAGACAGGAAGCCCCAGGACTGCTAATGGGAATTAGCAGGCGAAGTTACAGTCCGTAAAGATGCAGTGGAGTAAAGGAACAAGAAAAGGTCCATCTAGCCAGATGAGACGGGGGTAGCAACGAGGACGTCCATCCAGCCAGGGCTCCGGACAGTCAGGAGGCTGCAGCTGAAAAATAGCCCCTCCCCAGAGGGGAGGGGGGAAAGGGGACACCGGGTGACTAGTGATGAAGAGACGAGACAACTAGATATTAGCATTGGAAAATAGAAATAAAGTAAGACAAGTGGTAGGTAGAGTGAGAGAAATTAGATAGAGCTCAGTGGCTGTACTTACCCCAGCATTATAGCTTCTAGTGCAGTTTAGACTAAACTGTGAGTCTACTCCGACTTCAACTAGCCTGACCATAAGCTTTGTCGAATAGGAACGTTTTTAATCTAATCTTAAATGTGCAGACTGGCTCGGCTTCTTTAACATTAGCTGGAAGCTGATTCCATAAAACGGGCTTGGTGGCTAAAGGCTCTAGCTTTGACAGTACTTTTAGAAACCCTGGGAACTACCAGTAGACCTGCATTCTGAGAGTGGAGTGTTCTGTTGGGGCGGTATGGAACCAGAGCATTGGTGAGATAAGATGGCCCCAACTCATAAATGATCTTAAATGTAAGAAGGAGGATTTTAAATTTCATTCTAAACTTGACTGGAAGCCAATGAAGGGCCTGGAGCACAGGGGTGATGTGCTCTCTTCTATTGGTTCCTGTTAAAAGTCTTGCTGCTGTGTTTTGGACTAGCTCAAGACCTGTTAGAGAACTTTTAGGACAAGCTGCAAGTAGGGAGTTACAGTAATCCAATCTCGATGTAACGAACGCGTGAATTAATTTTTCTGCATCGCTTTTAGATAAAATATTTCTAATTTTGGCTATGTTGCGCAGGTAAAAGAAGGCCGTTCTGCAGGTTTGTTTAATGTGAGCTTTAAATGATAAGTCAGGGTCGAATAAAACTCCTAGGTTTTTAACTGTGGTGCTGGAGGCTACATTTACATTGTCCAGAGTGATTATCTGGGCAGCTAAAGAGTCTCTCTCACTTTTCGGGCCATTATATCTAAATAAAGGACTACTTACGTTTGATCATGGATGGGCATGTAAAAAGCTCTCCTCATACACATTAGCTGCACATATTAGCTGCACAACAACTGCAGCCGCCCTCCTACACTGAGTGTCTCGCTGTTTACGACTTTGCCGTGTAGTAAAGCATTATTTTACCATATTGAAAATAATTCAAGTTTGTGAACGCTACCTTTGAAATTATATATTTAAAGATAGTGTTCTGCTTATTTTGCAGTAGGCCAAATATACAGAGATTTGCACGGGGTATTGGTCAGTTTACTTTTGTGTTTTCTTAACAGACTGGAATGTATTTGATCCAAATGAATACCAATTGTTCTAAAATACTACATATAGTGTTTTTATTCTTCAATCAGTTAATATAAACATATTTGATGTGAAACATTTTATTGAATGTATAAAGTAATAATATGTAAAACATGAAAAGTGACATCGGTTACTTTGCTGAGTAACTAATTACTCTTACAATGAGTTGACTGACTTACTAATTCAATTGCTTTTTGGGAGAAGTTTTTTAAGTAATATAAACAACACTGGATTCAACATAACCCACACCACAAGATAATCAAACGAAATAATCGTTTCGATACATTTGATTACCAAGCTTTTGACAAGTTTAATTGAAGGGAGGTGACCACACTTCAAATCAGCTTTCTTAACGTTGTTTGTCTTGTTTTGTCACTTATGACCCACCCTCGCCACAGCTACGTAAGGCCATCGAGGGCTCGGTGACAGTGACCGGGGTGAAAGTACGCCCACCGTTGGCCAGTTTCCGTGACAGCGGCAACAGCAGCAGCATATCTGAAGTAACCGAGCTGCACAAGCTGTGCATTCGCCACAGGGGGCTCTCGTTGCCGCGGGAACCCAACCCCCCGGACCAGACGGACGACCGGCTGGACACGGGCTACCAAGAGATGCCCGTCGATGTGTCGGAACGGACCGGGTCGAGCTTTGAAGCCGGCCCGGGACAGATGTCACAGCCATTGTGTGAGCTTCAGGATAGCCCCTCGTTCACTGAGGACCAATCAGAGTTCACTTTTGACTGCAGCACCTCCCACACTGAGGAGTCCGAGCTGGTTTGTGACAACGAGCCGCCGCTGAACCAAACTTCTGAGCCAGATCAAGCGGAGCAAGGAAGTGACAGTCTCGCTCTGGGTGGGGACCAATCAGAACAAGAGGCAGTGAGATCAATTGCTGAAGACCAATCAGAGTAATGAATGTTGGCGTTCCATTTGTAGACTTACCTCTTCCATTTCAACACTGCCTTGTTTAACCCGCTGTTTATATAGTGGGGTTTGACCATTTTTTGTGCTGTTTAAATCGGCAGTAAGTATATGTTATCCCAACATAAGTGTATTGCTGCCATACTAAAAATAGTTCAGTATACAGTCAACTTAGAATTCCTCGCAAAACATAATTTCCTACTATGCTATTGCTGAAAGGCTGCGTCTTATTGGTTAGAATTTCTTTGTGCGTGACCAGTATAAAATTCGTCCGTGCACATAAAATGGGTACCAACATTTTTCGCAATTTAAATCCAAAGGATTTCTGATTAATTACTTGATATGAAAAAAGAATGTATCATCAGATGATTGCTTTGGTCTTGTAGCATCATATTTATCATGTTATAAGGTGTCAGACTTCATATTTTAACGATACCATGTGAAATGTACTGTCATGTGAAAAAATTAGGACACCACATGAAATATTCATTTCTTTATTAAGAAATGTTAACATATCTGATCTTGTTTTTCTTAATCTCTGGAAAAGAAAGTAGTTTAATTGCAGGTAAACAACCAAAAAATAACATTGTTTTACTTATTAAACCAAATATATCAACAAAAATGTATGTTCTTCCTGAGGAAAAACTTAGGACTCCCTACGTCCTAATAGCTAGTGTTACCCCCTTTGGCTGAAATAACTTCAGTGAGACGCTTTTTGTAGCCATCTACCAGTCTTTGACATTGATCAGAAGAAAGTTTGGCCCACTCCTCAACGCCTCAGTGCGATACTTGAGGTTTTTTTTTTTTTTGCATGTACGGCTTGTTTCAAGTCACCCCACAGCATCTCAAAGGGATTAAATCTGGGCTTTGACTCAGCCATTCCAGGACTATTTTTTCCTTTTCAGCCATTCCTTGGTGGATTTACTAGTATGTTTTAGGTCATTGTCATGTTGCAGGGTCCAGTTTCGCTTCAGCTTAAATTTTTTCACAGATGATCTCACATGTTCCTCAAGCACTGTAGATAGAATTCATGGTGGATTCTATGATGGTGAGCTGGCCAGGTCCTGCCGCAGCAAAGCATCCCCAAACCATGACACTTCCACCTCCATGCTTCACAGTTGGTACGAAGTTCTTTTCCTGGAATGCTGTATTGGGTTTACGCTAGGGCTGTCAAACGATTAAAATTTTTAATCAAGTTAATTACAGCTTAAAAATTAATCGTAATTAAACGCAATTCCAACCAGGGGTCGCGTTAACCGAATATTTTCCGTCGTTGACCGGTTTTTTAAAACGGTGACGGAAAAAACTGAAGTCCATCTGTCATTTTGACAGGTTGCAATTCACAGCCCAGACCACAGGGTGGCGAGTGAACATATTAATTAGCTATTGTCTCTCTTGATGCATGACGTCGTTGGCCTTACTCGGAAAAATGTCAAGGCAACTGAATGTCCGAAGTTTCTTCAAAAAGCCCCAAAACGACGATGATGTTGATAAAAGAGGTGAAAAAAGAGTGTGGCCGCAGAGCGCGGATTCAGCCTCCAGAACAACGTCAAAACAGCCATGAGAAGTCGTCTGTCTGAGGCAAAAGTCCAAAACCTCATGAGCCTCATAGCCTCTGCAGCAATCCCACTTGAGACATTTCATTATGCACAATCGGGCACGCAATTCAAGTCCGTGCGCACCAGGAGGAAGGTGTGAGACTGCGTTCAGGCCACAGCAGGTGAACTGGTAGTTACATTGTTCCATACGTAGCCTACCTACTGGGGCCACAGTCAGCTGTTTTTGTCACTGCGGAGAAAAAGTTACATATTCATCTGCTTGATGTGTGATGGCACGGTGTGGATTCTCTGTTAAGCTTATTCGGACAAAATATCAATTAAAAATGAATGAAAACTAAATACTATTGAATATGTCATTATTATCATTTTAAAAATTTAAGTGACGGGTAAAAATAGATTATGACCCTGTCAGTCAAAATGACAGACAACGAAAAAGTCCATCGTAACCTCTGATTCAAACCATCTATAAAACATGCTATAGTTTTTCTGTAAATTATTGTTGGAATGGAAAGCTAAGACACAAGACGGATATATACATTCAACATACGGTACATAAGTACTGTATTTGTTTATTATGACAATAAATCAACAAGATGGCATTAACATTATTAACATTCTCTTAAAGCGATCCATGGATAGAAAGACTTGTTCTTAAAAGATAAATGTTAGTACAAGTTATAGAAATTTTATATTAAAACCCCTCTTAATGTTCTTGTTTTATTAAAATTTGTAAAATTTTCAATCAAAAAATAAACTAGTAGATCGCCATTGTTGATATCAATAATTACACCATGCTCACTCATGGTACTAACCCATAAAATCAGCAGAGGGCGCCAAACACCAAAAAACAAGTAACAAGCGGACATTACACTGTACTGTCATTTTAGTCTGTTTGAGCGGGGTATGTGCGTTAATAGCGCCAAATATTTTAACGTGATTAATTTAAAAAGTTAATTACCGCCCGTTGACGCGATAATTTTGACAGCCCTAGTTTACGCCAAACATGTTTTGGTGTACAAATGATTGAATTTTAGATTCACCTGTCCAAAGACCATTATTCCAGAAGTGATTGTAGAGGCATGCACTTTCACATCATCATTAGCAAGAGCCTAGTGTAGGTCCTGTGATGACATTTTAGGGTTTTTGGAGACTTGGTTTAGCATCTTGCGTTCTGCTCATTGGGTGAACTTGCTTGGACAGCCAGACCTGGACATGTTGGCAGTTGTTTTGAATGTCCTCTACTTGTAGGCTATTTTCCGGACAGTGGAATGGCTGATTTTATATTCTTTTGAAATCCCTTACCAGACTCGTAAACGTCTACAATCTTCTTTCTGAAGGCCTCAGACAGCTCCTTTGATCTCACCATGGTATTTTCTCTCTCTTCAACAGTCAGTCACTGTTGAATGTATTCTGCGTTGAGGAGTGGGGCAAACTTTCTTCAGACCAATGTCAAAGACAGGTAGATGGCTAAAAAAAGCGTCTCACTGAAGTTATTTCAGTCAAGGGGGTAACACTTGCTATTATGTGGTAGGGTGTCCTACCTTTTTCCTCAGTTAGAAAATGCATTTTTGTTGATATATTTGGTTTAATGAGTAGAACAATGTTATTTTGTTGTTGTTTATCTGCATTTAAATCACTTTCTTTTCCAGAGATGAAAAAAACAAGATCAGGCATTGATATGTGAACTTTTCTTGATAAAGAACTGAATATTCAATTGGGTGTCCTAATTTTTTCCACATGACTGTATGTTACGACGTGAAACAGGACCAGTTAAAATGTAGATTCATCACATTTTAGTGTGAAATTAATCACGCTACAATGTGTTGTAGAGTAAGTTATTGGTCATTAGGTTGAAATGTGAAATTTCTCATATTAAAACACTAAGTTTATCAAGTTATAACATGAAATTTATGGCATGTGGAAGTCTTCACGTTAAAACATTAAATCTATCGCATACGTTTAATGGGATTTCAACTTATACCATGATTTTTATGATGACTTAACGTGAAACGTACCCTATAACGTGATACAGTATTGAACTTTGTTTTGTGGTGTGGCAGCAACACTCTTCCGCGTATTTTATTCCATGCCAAGTGCCATCTTGATCTAAACTCCAGACCAATTGAGGGCAGCATATCATATTTTGTACGTCGTCTTTATCCAACCGCAAACATCTGATTGTAAGTCGATACCTCATGTCTAGATTTTTCTTTAAAGTAGGGATTGGAGAACCTGTATTGCACAATATTTAAACCCACAAATGCAGTTAATTTACAAATGGATCTCCGTAAATTCGAATCTAAAAGGAAAGTTGATTTAGTTGAGTAGTTCAATGTAAGGGTAAATCTCAAAGTATTGAATACATTAATATGTCAAATCTTAAAATTTGTTAACATATATTTTAATTGTTGGTGTTAAATGGGCAGATATCAGTCCAAATTTTGATCATTTTTTACACATTATAATATAAAACAAAAATAGTTATCATTCAATCAAACTAACTTCAGCCGTTATTTTTCCGAATTTCTGCCTGTTGTTAAAGAAATACTAAAGAATAATGTCTTGTAAAACAAATATTCTGCCTGCAATTAATATCTTGATTGTAAACATTAACTCATTGCCTGCCAGTGACAACGATGGACATCCAGTTCATTTAAAACGGGAAGATTGGCTGTGAAGATGCATTCTACAGTACCGTTGACGGCGCTAGAAGTCCAGTCCAATTTTAATGGGAAGGCTAGCAGCGTTTATTCGCTGCCAGTCAAAATTGATTGGACATGTCGCGCCAGGGGTGATAGGGGCTAGAATTTCTTGCCGGAACTCCAGACGTGAAAGTCGCCACGGAGCCAGAAATTTTATTTATTTAGTTTCTTTCATTTGGCAGTGGGGGGGGGGGGGGGGGCAAACCTCTTAAACTACTGAAATGCAAAGAAAACTGTTTTAGCAGTTATTTCTATAACACATACAAAAACGAAAGTTACGTATGTAACTACGGTTCTATGAATCCCGAATGACCGCCAGAGGCGGTGCTGAAAGCACTGAATGATCCCTTCGCGCATGCGCAGTGCGAGTATTAATACCAAAAAAGTCACCTGTGACCCCAGGTTGACCTCCTGCCGGGGTATAAGTTCCGGCGTCAACCTCGTACCAGCCCCTACAGAACCTTCTCGCGTGTGGCACGAGGATTCTGAGTGACGGAACGCTCTGGCGGTCATTCGGGATTCATATAACCGTAGTTACATACGTAACTTTCGTTCTATTTCATCCCTGCTAACCGCCAGAGGCGGTGCTGAAAGCACTGAATGACCAATACCAGCGGGGTCACGAAGAAACAGACACAAACCTCACAGGGAAGTCCCCTCCGATCCGAAGACCGCACCCAGCGGGTGGGGAGAGGTGACGTCCAAACAGTAGAACCTGAAGAAGGTGCCAGGCGCCGACCATGAGGCGGCGGCACAGATGTCCTCCAGAGGCACCCCTTTCAGGGCAGCCCAGGATGTGGCCACGCCCCTGGTAGAGTGACAGCGCACACCCGACGGCAGGGGGCGACAAGCCATCTGATAGGAGTAAGAAATAGTATCAACGACCCAATGAGAGAGGCGCTGTTTGGAGAGGGCAGAGCCCCGACCACGTGCCCCGTAGCAGACAAAAAGTTGGGACGACCTACGAAAACTTGCCGTGGAGTCCACATAAAGCCTCAGGGCCCTCACCGGGCACAACAGCTCCGGTCTGCTCCCACCCTCCCCAGGCGGGGGGCGGTAACGAGCAAAGCGTAAGGGACGATTGCAAGGGGAGCCAGCCAACACCTTGGGCATAAACACAACGTTAGGCCACAGTGTGACACCTGAACCCTCGGGGTGCCAAAACATGCACGACGGGCTAACCGAGAGTGCGTGCAGTTCGCCAACCCGCTTAGCAGAGGCAACGGCCAGCAGGAACGCCGCCTTGCGGGCGACCCACTGAGGCCCGGCCGCATCCATAGGCTCGAAGGGGGGGCGGCACAAGCTGTCAAGCACCAGCTGCAGATCCCAGACCGGGGCGCGAGGACACCTGCGGGGGTGGAGCCTCATAGCCCCCTTGAGGAATGTAGCGACCAGGCCGTGGTTCCCCACAGATCCACCAGAGACCTTGGCGTGATGAGCAGAGATGGCAGCGACGTAGACCTTGAGGGTGGACGGAGAGCGACCAATATCAAGGAGGGACTGTAAGAAGTCCAGAACAGTGGGGACAGAACAACTCACCGGGTCATCCCCACGGTCCCCGCACCACTTCACGAACAACCTCCACCGGCCAGCGTACTGCAGCCGGGTGGAGGGCGCCCGGGCGTTCAAAAGCGTCCGCCTGACTGAACTCGAGCAGGCGTCAAACAGCGAGTCGGTCCCCTCAGCGACCAGACATGCAGGCGGAGACGGCGAGGATCGGGATGCCATAACTGGCCCCCCAACTGGGACAGTAGATCCCGCCTCTCGGGGAGGCACCAAGGCTCGCCGACACACAGGCTGCGCAGCAGGGGAAACCATAGGCGAGCCGGCCAGAAGGGGGCCACCAGCAGCAATGAGTGCCCCTCCAAAGACACCCTCCGAAGCGTCAGCCAGATCAGAGGGAGCGGCGGGAAGGCGTAGAGCAGGACCCTCGGCCAGGGGTGGGCCAGCGCGTCCTGACCGAGAGGGCTGGAGCGCTCCCCCAGGGAAAACCAGAGAGGGCAATGGGCCGACTCCCGGGAGGCGAAGAGGTCCACCTCGGCTTGGCCGAAAACTCCCCAAATCGCGCACACCACCTCGGGATGGAGGCGCCACTCCCCCGGCGGGAGGCGACGGCGGGACAAGGAGTCCGCCAGACGGTTCAACTGGCCGGGAAGATAGGTGGCCCGCAGACTCGCAAGACGAGGGGCCGCCCACACAAGAAGACGGCGGGAGGCCTCCAAGAGATGAGCGGACCTCGTGCCCCCCTGGTGGTTGATGTGGTACACGGCGGCAGCGTTGTCTGAACGCACCAGCACGTGCCTTCCCCGTAGGAAAGGGTAAAAGTGCCGGAGAGCCAGGTGAACCGCACGCATCTCCAGGACGTTGATGTGGACAGCGTGGTCCCGCAGAGACCAGCTGCCCCGAGCAGCCCTGCGCTGCCAGACGGCACCCCATCCCAAGCGACTGGCGTCCGTAGTGACCACCTCGCGACGGACTGGGGCAACCCCCAATGGAACGCCCTCCAACAAGAAAGCCCCATTCCTCCACGGCGCCAAGGCCACCGCGCACCGGCCGGAGACTCTCAGTAACCGTCGCCGGTGCCGCCTGGCGTCCAGGCGAAAGCCATTCAGCCACCGCTGCAGGGGGCGCAAGAAGAGAAGACCAAGGGGCACGACCGCGGTCAGGGACGTCAGCACGCCCAAAAGACGCAGAAAGGTCAGATACGGACGTACCTGACCCACCGGAAAATGCGAGAGGAGGCGAAGAGCGGCCTCCACCCGACGGGACGACGGTCGAGCCAACATGGCCACCGAGTCCAGAGACACCCCGAGGAAGGTCGCCTGCTGGGAAGGAACCAGACACGACTTCCCCAAATTCACCCTGATGCCCAAGCGATCCACGTGGGCAAGAAGGACTGCCGTATCGCCGTACGCCTGAGCGCGCGACGGCGCACACAGCAGCCAGTCGTCGAGGTAGGGCAGAATCTTCATGCCCACCGACTGGAGGGGAGCCAGACCAGCCCGCACAACACGGGTGAACACCCTCGGGGAAAGGGAGAGCCCGAAGGGGAGCACCCTGAACTGCCAGTGGCGACCCCTGTAGGCGAAGCGGAGAAACCGCCTGTGGCGAGGAGCGACCGGCACATGAAAGTAGGCGTCCTTCAGGTCCACGGAGGTGAACCACTCCCCCCGGGCGACCACCCGCAATACATCCGCGACGGTCAACATGCGGAACGGAAGTACCTTCAGGTACCGATTAAGGCCCCGCAAATCCAGAACCGGCCGAAAACCGCCGGTCTTCTTCGGAACCAGAAAATAAGTTGAGTAAAAACCCCGGGGGCAAGCCCGGGGATCCACAGGCTCGATGGCCCCCATGGCCAGGAGAGAAGACAGCTCCCGGCTCAGAGCCAGAGAACTGGAGCACGTACCCATGGGTCAAGGTGGATATCACCCAGGGGTCCGAAACTCGAGCAGCCCAGTAGCTGAGCTGCTGGTGGGAAAAAAATCCGACGGCCGGCCCAACGGCCTCAGTCCCTGCCCCTCCGGCCCCGACGGGCCCTGGGGGGCTGGCGGGCGGGAGGCCCCGCCTGCGCCCGACGTGGAGGCAAGCGGGCGGGGTCACGAAAGGAATCGGCTGAATTCCGGGAGGCTGGCTGGGCACCATAGCCCCCATCAGGGGAAAGGTGCGCCGTACGGCGAGGACGAAAACCAGCAGAGGGAGCCCCCAGCCCACCTGCAGGAGCGGAGCCTCGACGCAGGCCCGACAGCTGTTGCCTGGTCGCACGGGCCGAAATAGTCCTCTCCAAGGCAGACACCGCCGCCGGGCCAAAAAGATGGCCGGGTTCAACCGGAATGTCATGGAGCGTCCTCCGGGCAGGCTCAGTCAGGGGGGACTGAGCAAGCCACACCTGACGACGAGCCTGCACAAGATAGGACATCGTCCGCCCGAGCTCCCGCGTCACCAGGGCGAACGCGTGCAACGCCGCGTCGCAGAAGCCCACGGCAGAGGTGTCAGCACCGCTCTCGGGCAAGGACGCCGAGAGGGCCAACAAGAGGTGAGCCATGGAATTACCGATGCGCCCAGCACGCGCACCGGCACCATAGGCCCGGAGAATGAGTTCATCCGTCAGCCGACCCTGTGGCTGAGGGCACCGCACAACCGGGCGGAGAGACTCCTCAGGGGACACGATGAGGGATGCAATGGCGGGCTCAACACCCGGCATGCGGTCCAGGCCCACAGCGGCCGGATCATGCATGGCCGCCAGAGCCCGACCATCGGCCGAAAGACGAGAGAGAGCCGCCGGATCCCTCCAGCCCGCATGGAGCTCCCTAACAAAGTCGGCCGAAGCAGGGACCGCAAAATTCGGGGCGGACCGCTGGTGCCGAAAAAATGCGCTCGCCGGCGCCGAAGCGGGCCGTTGAGGCAAGTCCAGCTGTAGACGCGCCAACGCGCCGCGCAGCACCGCCAGTATGGAAGCGTCAGGGGAGCCGGCTGACGAGCCCAGCGCAGAGGACGAGGAGCCGAGCTCCGAAGGCACAAACGCCGACTCACCCACGTCATCATGGAACATGGAAGCCGAAGCCGCCAGCGAGACGGCATCGGCCTCCAGGTCAAGGTCGGGCATGCCAGGCGAACGCGGGTCAAAAGCAGCCGCTGAGTCACCCGGGGGACGGTCACCCAATAGAGACCGCAACTCAGCCACCTCCCTGCGCAGCCGCTCGACATCAGAGGCGAGCAGCTCGTCAACTTTCGATCTCTTCGGACGGGGGCCGGACGGAGGAGCCGAAGGACCGCGACGCTTCGAGCGCCTAAGCCCAGAAAGGGGCCGCGTCTCAGATGCGGACGGGCCCCCGAGCACGACGGGGGAGGGGGACGAACAAACATCCGCAAACGTGGGTCGTCAGATAGGCCACGGCAAGCCGCACACCGGTTCAGGGTGTCGGACGGCCCAAGGAGGGAACCGCAGGCCACACAGCAGTGAGAGCCCTCCATCGCGACGCGACCGTGAAAACAGCGAGCCGAGGGAAGGTGGCGCGAACGGCACCTACACGGCAAGCGCAGGCAAGCTAGCAAAGATGCTAACCACAGGTAAGCTAGCGAAAAAGGCTAACCACGGGTAAGCTAGCGAAAAAGGCTAACCACGGGTAAGCTAGCGAAAAAGGCTAACCACAGGTAAGCTAGCGAAAAAGGCAAACATCAGGTAGGCCAGCGACCGATCGCCCACAAGCGGCGGAAAAGCGACGCCACACGGCGAATGCCCGCGCGCGGCCAAACAGGGCGGCACGGAAGCCAACGCGGCGGTCGAGCAACGCGCCGGCGGGGACAATCAAACGGGCGAACGGAGCCGGCGGCCGCGCAAACAGCGAGCCAGCCGTGATCACTCACCCAACACAGACGCCGCCGGCCGGGAGAGGGGTCACGCACGAAGCCGTCACCGGCGCGGGTCGGCAGTAGTCCCAAGTCCGGAAAATGAAACAAGAAAAAAGCCCAAGACTTCCCGATTGCCAATAGAGTGACGCAGCCTTAGGAGGGCGAACCCGCAGCTCCGACTCAAAGTCAAACAATGCTATACGCGACACAAGTAGCAACTGCCACGCGAGAAGAAAAAAAGGGGCTGGTACGAGGTTGACGCCGGAACTTATACCCCGGCAGGAGGTCAACCTGGGGTCACAGGTGACTTTTTTGGTATTAATACTCGCACTGCGCATGCGCGAAGGGATCATTCAGTGCTTTCAGCACCGCCTCTGGCGGTTAGCAGGGATGAAATAGAACTGATTTCATTCAAAATTGCATTTTTTCAATGATTTGCAAAATAAAAGTTAACAATAACAGCAATAACCCCAACCACCATCTCCTAATTTTCATGTTCCTCATTTCATCACATACTAAATGCCAAATCTCAATTTTAACTACTTAAGAACATAGGATGTAAAAAATTTACTTTTTTTTTTTTTTTTTTCAGTAATTAAGATTTAAGTAACCTACATTCAGAAAAATAAGTACAAATGATTTATATTATGCAGAGTTAAATGGAATATATTTTGAAGATCGCGCAAACATTGACTTTTTTAAATAATAAGAAAATGAATAAGTAGACTAAGATAAATGAACAAATATAAGTCCAAAGTGCACATTGAGAGCTAAGATGTTCTGAACCTCCCCATCAGAGCAAATAAAACTAAATATGATAAATAAGCCTCCTCAACTCATTCGTTGCCCTTAAAGATTTGATCCATTTTATGTTGCATTGCCGTTTTTTTTGTCGCATCAATTCAACAACCTTTATTATTATTTTTATTTTTTTGCTGTTCCAGAAAACATGCACATTTGAACCAATCAGAGCTAACTATCTCTGCTGATCACATGTCAGTATGTCAGCCAATTGAACAGATAAATGAGTCCAGGCGTTTTGCTTTGCTGCGTGCATTCGCACATTGACGTGACTCATCATCGTCAGACTCAGATAACTGCAGCAGCTGGGGAAAAGTCCATGGCGTCCGTGGAATAAAATAAATATTGGTGGAAACGAATTACGCTACACAAGCAATTTATTATGCTTGCTGTTAAAACTTGTGTATGTAAATCTGATGTTGGTAGATTGTTTTCTTCTTGGAGATAAAATGCATGTATGGCAGCTTAGCACGTAGCGTTTTGACAGTTGCCATCATATTTTCGGAATCAAAGCACCGTGTACCGAAACAGCATTCTGGCCCTGGATCTTATACCGGAACAGCATTCCGGCGCTGAATCTTATACTGGAACTGCGTTCTGGCCCTAAATCTTATACCGGAACTGCGTTCCTGACCGTTCTGGCCCACTTTCACCCCTGTGTAGCACTGTCAAAGGCAGCTAATGAGTTAAGAAAGTTACAGTGAAGAGCAGAAGTATTTGCACCCCATGTGATTTTGCAAGTTCACCCACTTAGAAAATAGGCAGAGGTCTGAAATTTCAATCAAAGAAGCATTTCCACTTATAGAGGCATAATAAAAAAATCCAGAACTCACATTGTATAATTTTTCAATACTTTATTTGTAATTTACTGGCGTTCATAAGTATTTGTACCCCTGAGAAAATCAGTGCTAATATTTAGTGCAGGAGCCTTTGTTTGTAATTACAAAGATCATACGCTTTCTGTAGTTCTTCACCAGGGGCTCACATATGGAAACAGGGATTTTGGCCCATTCCTCCACACAAATCTTGCTGTCATTGAGTAACACTAAGTTTCAACTCCATCCAAAGATTTTCTATTGAATTGAGGTCTGGATACTGGCTAAGCCACTCCAGAACCTTGATATGCTTTTTACGCAGCCACTCCTTAGTTGGCTTGGCTGTGTTCTTCGGATCATTGTCATGGTGGAAGATCCAGCCACGACTCATCTTCAAGTCTCTGACTGAGGGAAGGAGGTTGTGGCTCAAATTTAACGATACATTTCACCATTCATCCTCTGCTTTATACAGCACAGTCATCCTGTCCCCTTTGACGAAAAGCAGCCCCAAAGCATGAGGTCCCCCCCCCCCATACTTCACTGTTGGGATGGTGTTCTTGGGATAGATCTCATCTTTCTTTTTCCTCCACACACGGCGAGTAAAGTTTGCACCAAAAATTTCTACTTTGGTCTCATCTGACCACATGACTTTCTCTCATGACCCCTCTGCATCATTCAGATGGTCCCTGGCAAATTTCAGAAGGGGCTTCACGTTTGCTGTCTTCAAAAGGGGAACCTTCTGAGCGATGCATGATTTTTAACCATTGCACTGTAGTGTTCTACTGAAAGTAGCCTTTGAAACTGTGCATTCAGCTCTCTTCAGGTCATTGACCAGCTCCTGCAGTGTAGTTCAAGGCTGAGCCCTTACTTTTCTCATCGTGAGTGATGCTCCACGAAGAGAGATTTTACATGGAGCCCCAGTCCGAGGTAGATTATCAGTCATGTTTAGCCTTTTCCATTTTCTAACACTTGCTGCAACTGTCAATTTATTCCAACCAAGCTGCTTTCCAATTGTCCCATAGCCTTTTAAAGCTTTGTGTAGCTAAACAATTTTTACTCTGGTGTCTTTTGAAAGCTCTCTGGTCTTGCCCATGGTTGCAGTTGGGTTATGACTGACTATGTGCTGCACATGTGTCAATAACGAGCTCAAACAGGTGGTGGGTGGGTGGTTACTCATGGGGTAAAGGTGGACTTTTTAAGGTAGACTGACTACTCTTTGAGTGTCATAATTATTGCTGATTCTCAGGGGTACAAATACATACAAATAAATTATTAAAAAAAAAACATACAATGTGATTTCTGGATTTTTTTTAAAAATTATGTCTCTATGAGTAGAAATGCATCTATGATTGAAATTTCAGACCTCTACCTACTTTCTAAGTGGGTGAGATTGCAAAATCACAAGGAGTGCAAATACTTCTGCTCCTTACTGTATATAATTGAATTAATCAGAATGAAATATTCAACTATGTGTGTATCAAATCGATATCATATCAATTCAACTCTTTGAATTGTACTACTGAAAGAATTCAAGTTTGTTTACATTTTGTAAAACTGACATATATGCAACTTGAAATAGTACCAGTAATATATACCGATACAAAACCTATATAATGTTAAACATTTTTACATTCTTCCATCAGATTTTTTTCATAGGTTTTCCCTACCCTGCTTTAAATGAATGACATGAATGTTTGAAAATATTCTATGCCTTGGTTTTGGATTGTCGATATAATTGTCCCAAGGTCATGTCTCTGACGTGTTTCCGGACACCAAAGGTGGTGCATGTTTCACTATGAATTATTATGAATGATCACCAGCTTGCGTCTTGAAATATATTCACGCAAATCTTTCTTTACTTTGTAAAAAGATATGAGTCTTGTGCTCGCAAATCCAGAGGAAAGCACAGAGCTGTTAACTACCTATTCCCCATAATGGGCTCATGTAAAACAGGTTTTATCCTACAGTATATAATACAGTACGTAAAGTATACGTATATATTGGTGTTGGCTTAATCATCACCCAATATGCAATAAACGAACTAGTAATGCGGTGTAGGGGATTTAGCAAACTGACCCGGGCTGTGTTGTTTCACGCTTTGTGACTTGTTTGTGGTAATAATATAAATTTTTTAAAATCTTTTTTTGAATGGCCACACTGAAAAGAAACGAAAAATTACTCAATGAGATTGAAATTATCTATTTGGCATGTGAAAAAAGTTGTATATTTTTCAAAATTCAGTTTCATGTTATAAATGAGTCACTATATTACAAAAATTGTGTATTTAAAAAAGAAAAAAAAGTTACATATCTACATTAAAGTCATGTCTCATAAAAAATATATAAAACTTTTCATTTTGAAAGCATATGACTTCTTGAAAATATTCAACTTTTTTCTCATTCTCTGAAAAGGAAACATTTTTTTTACATTAAAGCAATGTTGAACTTATGAAAGAATTATGGACAATATCCTAATAATATTTTAACTTTTTATTCAAAATTAGGACTTTTTACAACTTTATTACGTTAATGTTGTGACTTTTTTTTTTCCTGTTCAGTTGCTTGACACCTCGAATGCAAATCTAAGTGTCTGATTGGTCTAAACAGTTTTAATGTATCTCATGGGAGTATGACATACTACCATTGTGATCAATGTAACTTTTACCCTTAATAATGGTCATTCTACTTTTTTATTTATTTATAAAAATAAGACTTCATCAAAACATTCAAATCTGCTTTATAATCTTTGTCATGTTATCTCAAAAAGCCACAACCTACTCAAGGAATATACTAGTTAATATTCATAATATTACAACTTCAATCTATGAAATATTAATTTACAAAATTTTCACAGGAAAATGAAAGCGATTAAAGAAGAAGTTTCTTGAAATAATAACAATTTTTATCCAGAAATCTTTTCTTCCAAAAATATTTGTTGGAAAGTTCAGTAGTACAGTACAACTCATAAAATTATAACTTGAATCATAAAACTGCATGACTTAATCATGAAACAGTACAACCTAGTATTCACAGCATACAAGTGTATTTTTTTAATACGAAAGTTTTAAAAAGAAAAAAAACAAAAAATACAATGACTTTTCCAAATCCCAAAACTTTTTTCTTCATAATATAAACTCATAGAAATGACAGAAATATTATTTCAAATGAAAATTTCCCCAAAATGATTCGTCTATGTCGAAAATATATTGCTACAGATACAAATGAAACATGGAATATACAACGTCACTTAGCTGTCACGCAGAATTTTTTTAATTTCAAAACAGGTTTCGTTCTTGAGAACATCTGTTTTACTTTATTATTATTATTATTATTATTATTATTGATAGAATTTTCTAACCAAAACGTCATTCCAATATGTTGCTCAAAATTTTGCATTATAAAGCAGTAATTTTTTTGGTTTAAATCAAACTAACTAACAATCATGTTAAAACATAAATTTTCCCACATCATTACTTGAAATTCATGTTATGCATTATTTCCATAGGTGGGTAGTAACACGTTACATTTACTCTGTTACATATACTTCAGTAACTTATTGAGAAAAATGTACTAAGAGTAGTTTTATTAAGCCATACTTTTTACTTCAGTAGATTTGTGAAGAAGAAATGCTACCCTTAGTCCGCTACTTTGGGCTACACTAGTCGTTACATTTTTCCACTCCAATTCTACATGTTAGATTTTATTTTTTATTTTTTTTCCAGCGATGCCAACAGTGGCTCTACCAGTTTCACCAATGAGAGGTCGCAACAATAGTCACATGACTCCATTATGCCAATCAGATTCAAGCTTGCCATTCTATGATCACACCAGCCTGTTCAAACATGTGGTGTCTTCAAAGCACCGTAAAAAATTAAGTACTTCATGTAGAGTGTTGCCCTCAACATGACTCAAAAGCACTGATTTTAGCCTCTCTCCCAGTTTTTATTTGGCATCTATTGACCACGGAAAACCGGTGATATGATCCTTTTAATTTCACAATAGGAACTACTGTACGGAGGAACTATTCACTATTCAACTATTCAAACTAGGAATTATTTTCTCCACTAGAGGACACTCATGCTCTTTGGACGAATGATGCTTCAGTTCTGCAGATTTTTTTTCTCTCGCTTGAATTCAATGTTGTTGTTTTTTAATGATAGATTATGATAGATTTAGTACAGTATAATAATAACAGATAGATAATAGATAACTGTGCTGAGAAAATAAATACAGTTGTTTGGAGAAAAACAATCAAACATCGTAAGCAGGTACTCACAAGTATTCTTTTCACCAAATAGTTTTTTATTTGTACTTGAGTAAATGTTTTGGATGACTACGTTTACGCTTCTTTGAGTAATATTATTTTAAAGTAACTCTACTCTTACTTGAGTAAAATTTAGGCCACTCTACCAACCACTGGCCGCCATTACTGGGGTGTTCGCACACCTATAGCAGCCCGGCATCAGTCAGTGTAAACCAGGGGTGGTCATTAAGTCGATCGTGATCCACGAGTTGATTGCACGCTCTTACTTAAGTAAAATTTTTGGCTACACTACCCGCCTCTGATTATGTCTTCCTTCATAATATACCATCAGACCACAAAATTACTACGGGGTGACCCAAAAAAACGAGAACTTTTTTGCACTCCAATAAAAAAAATATTGGTGAAAAGAAAATATTTATTCACACTAATTGAAACCTTAACACGCCATTTAAAAACCAACTATAGATTATTTATTTATTCTATTTTATTTATTTATTTATTTTTCTCAAAATTACTTCCTTTAAAAAGTGTCCTCCTGTAAGATAGGAATTCTTAATGTTTGGACATGAGCAAGTCGCAGCACTCCAAGACCCTGAGCAAGTAATCACTTTGTAATTTGAGTATACCATAATGAATTCAGAATGAAATTCACACTATCCCAGCGGAGATGTTGCAGCGGTCAATGTAAAAATTAAAATTCCATAATTGTTTCTTAGATAGCACATTTTAAGGTTCCAATCACTATGAATGAAATATTTTTCTTCCATCACTCTTGGTTTGATTGGATTGTTAAAAAGCTCTCGTTTTCCCTGTGTCTGTGTATTTTTCCTCTCTTTTCTGTGTGGCCTTAATAGTTTTTTGTTTTTCCTTTTAGCCCTGTTTCAACCCCCCACCCCCTTATTATTAGTGACAACTAAGGCAGCTTCAAAAGGCCCACCAGGCTAAGCAGAGAAAGAACTTGAAGTCTCTGAAGCACACTGTAAATATGACGATAGCTTCAAATTGGCAGCTTCTGGTGGCTTCTACAAGGGCAACAAACATATAACAACCTGTATACTGCCACTCTCGCCACACAAACCAAACGTGCACACCAGTATGTGATATTATATGAAACGATATGACCAAGAATATCCATATTTACTCCAGCCTGGCCTTGAATGCAGTATATGTAACTTTAAAGCACACTTGTTGTCGTCCAGCAAATTGTGAGTCTTTGTGTTGAATATGAATGCGAGTGTGCGCTGCTTGGACTTTTTCGAGCCATTTTTTTTTTTTTTTTTTTTTTTTTTTTTTTTTGTTACGACCCTCGTACCTCTGTTTGCATCGTAGAATGTGATGTAGTGCTCGGCCTGTAAGAGAATACGCTCAGAGTTCAATGTAAACTGTTTCGCAGCGTATCTAGTTCAGCAATAAGTCTGTAGTCCACTCCCTTTATACGGCCTTGACATGCTTTGGTACATAACACACAAGTGTAAATAGAGCCGAGATGCATTCAGAGTCAACAAGCCATTGTTATTTTTCAGAGAACATAGAACTTGTTTTTGTACACGAGCCACCGATTTTGCTTTCAAAAAAAGCACCTTGGAAACAAGCATCTTGTCTGTCTCTTTATTTTTTTTCTTTATCACTCATTGACGGCCAAAGACAGCCAATCCTTCTGAACGGAATTATTTTCCTAGATATTATTTTGTGTTTATTTGTATTTCCTTACCCTTTTAGAGTTTAGATCAGGGTTTTTTTGTTAACTGTTGGTCTGTACAGCCCTTTGAGACATTGTAATTAACCCTTTCAGGGACAATGGTCACTACAGTGGACATCTTTCAAAAGTTTTCATTAGCTTAACTCATTCACTGCCACCCCAAGTCACAAAGTATGTTTTGTGGTAGTTGGTAAGAGAGGGAAATTAACATTGAAAACACCTAAACCCTAACCTAACCCAAATGGGAGGGGCTGAAAGTTGAAATGGATTGGATGTCTTTTGCCATCAATGGCAGCCAAAGAGTTAAGCTATGCCAGTTTACAAGAGATTTATAATACAAACAAAAACTAAATAAAATTCACACGGTTCACACTTATTTGAATTTATTTATTCTTCTTTTCAATTTATTACAAATTGTTTGAATATATTTTAAGAAGTTTTTTTTTTAGTTAATTTTGTTTTATTTATAATTTTACTATTTTTTTCATTAGTCAAGGCTTTTTTTTTAAATGTTTTTTTTAATTTTCTTTGTTATTTAAATAATCACCCCCCCCCCCCAAAGAAAAATAGATCCTTTATTTATTTCAATGACAGTGAATGAATATTTATTCTTTATTCTTGGTTTTTTACATTATGCACAACTCTGATTTTATGTTTATTGTGCAGTAATCTAATTGTAACATATATTTGTTACATGCACTTTATGCATTATAAAAAATTTATGTCTGAATTTTAGGAGCTATGGAACGGATAAGGGCATTTACATGGAAAACGCGTCTTTACTTACAGAATTTTCAAGTTACGAAACTACTTCTAGAACCAGTTAATTCCGTAAGTAGAGGTACCACTGTACAAACTTATATTGTCCTTTTTCATTAAAAAAAAAAAAAAACACCCACTAAGAAACACGTTGTTTTGTTGTTACTTTCTTTGATAACCTGAAAACAAACGACAAGACACATGCTCCCCCAGAAAAAGTCACCTTTTATACTTCGACGTGTGCAAGGACATTCAGTATCAACATCCACGAGACACAGCATGAACCCTGATAAAATACAACACTACAAAATATCCCATAGAAAAAACAACGCCATAGCGACACTGACACCAAAAAATGTACAAAATTGACAGCGTTGGATTCCGTTTAGCAATTCTCCGGTGGCCTGGTAATAGACGAGAAGAAGGACATGAGGCAAAGCAAAAGATGAAGTCATCTCCACATTCAAAGACACGGACGACACATCACATCAAATACTCTTTCCCCTCATCTCCCCGGTCCTGTTTCTCGTGGTCTTCCTCGTCCAGAGACGCCACCCCGGAGGAGGCCCGGTCGAACGGAAAACGCCCAGAGCTCCAGAGCCGAGCTTCGTGGAACACCTCATCGTCTTCTTCCTCGTCATCCTCTTCGGGTGATTCAGAGTACGAGGTAGAGTAGCAAGAATCAAAACGGCCGGGCCTCCTCTCAGGTTTGTGGTGGACAAACACCTCACCGTCGCCACCGTTTTCCTCTTGGAAAAGTTGTTCAGACCGGACCAGAAGTCCGGATGCCAGGTGGGACGTGGCGGCGTCTGAGGGAGGAGTAAAGAGTCAGAAAACCTAAGAGGATGGGTGAGTGGAAGAGATGGGAAGGTGAATTTTGGTCAGAATGATGGCGGATGATATGGAAATAAATGTTTTGAGGTACCTGCTGTGCTCTGAGGGGTGAAGTCGGCGTGAGAGCCCACTTTGGCCTCCTCGTCATTGGAATCGTCTTCATCCATGTCATCCTCGTCCACCGATGCCCACGCACGCAGCTTGGCCTCAGCGATGGCAAACTGCTCGGCCACACCTTACGTGTTGCAAAATAAATGACATGTTACACAAGGAGTAGGCAATGTAGCAAAAAGAAAATATATCACAATTTCCCCCCCAGTTTCCATATTTTCTAGATCTAGATCATTTTCGGGATTTTTTTCCTTGATTTTCTGTTTCATGTTGCACTTCAGATAGAAGTGACAGTAACATATGGTAGCGGAAGAGAGCATTAGAAGGTGTTTGCGTTAAATATTCACATAACACTACTGTTCAATGGCATCTTACATTGTATATTAGCATTAATACAATTTTAAACTACATAACTGAGTATCACGTTCTTCCTTTACCATTGCTTTACCCTGCTGTTTGAATCACATCAAACAGACCTATTTCGAGCCATTTGCAGATAATGTTAAAAGTCCATCCATCCATCCATCTATTTTCTCCTGCTTATCTGAGGTCTTATCGCTGGGGGAGCAGCTTCAGAAGGGAAGCCCAGACATGCCTCTCCCCAGTCACTTCGGCCAGCTCTTCTTGGGGGATCCCAAGGTGTTCCCAGGCCAGCCAGGAGACATTGTGTCCCCAGCGTGTCCTGGGTCGGCCGCGCGGCCTTCTCCTCGTTGGACTTGCCCGGAACACCTCACCAGGGAGGCACCCCGGAGGCATCCTAAACCAATGCCCAAGCCACCTCATCCGGCTCCTCTCGATGTGGAGGAGCAGCGGCTCTACTCCGGCCCCTCCCTGATGACTGAGCTTCTCACCTATAAGGGAGAGCCAGGACACCTGATGGAGGAAACTCATTTTGGCCGCTTGTATCCGGGATCTTGTTTTTTCGGTCATGACCCACAGCTTGTGACCATAGGTGAGGGTAGGAATGTAAATCGAGCGGTAAATAGAGATCCGCCTATCGATCTCCCTTTCCATTTTTCTGTCACTCGTGAACAAGACCCCAAGATACTTAAACTCCTCCACTTGGGGAAGGGCTTCATCCCTGACCCGGAGAGGGCATTCCACCTTTTCCCGACTGAGGACCATAGTCTTGGATTTAGAGGTGCTGATTCTCATCCCGACCGCTTCAC
The DNA here is from genome assembly GCF_030265065.1 of Corythoichthys intestinalis. Taxonomy (NCBI): domain Eukaryota; kingdom Metazoa; phylum Chordata; class Actinopteri; order Syngnathiformes; family Syngnathidae; genus Corythoichthys; species Corythoichthys intestinalis. The sequence continues at coordinate 32,269,251 of NC_080408.1, read as the reverse complement.
ACTCGGCTGCGAACCGCTCCAGTGAGGGGTGAAGGCACGGCCCGATGAAGCCAACAACACCACATCATCCGCAAAAAGCAGCGATGCAATATTGAGACCACCAAACCAAACCCCCACAGTGCCTCAGCTGCGCCTAGATATTCCGTGTAAAGGTGATGAACAGAACCGGTGACATAGGGCAGCCTTCGCGGAGTCCAACTCTCACTGGAAATGGATCCGACTAACAACCGGCTACACGCATCAAACTCTGACACCGGTCGTACAGGGACCGGATCCCCCCGTATCAGGAATTCCGATACCCCATACTCCCAGAGCACCCCCAACATGACTCCCCGGGGGCACACTCGAATGCCTTCTCAAAGTCCACAAAACACATGTAGACAGGTTGGGCGACACTGCTTCTCTTGAATCTGAGATTTGACTTCCTGATGGACCCTTCCCTCCAGTACCCCTGAGTAGACTTTCCCAGGGAAGCTGAGGAGTGTGAACGTTTAAATGTTTGTTTGTTTTTTATGTGCAAATAGTCCAACAGCGGTCCAGTGCTTGCTGGAGGCTCGCCATGAGATTTTTTGCCAGTAAAATGGGTGCCTTGACACAGTAAAGACTGGTGGAGTACCATCAAGTGTTTTGATTACAGATAAGCGGCCATAGGCATTTTCCTAAACAGCGATGCAGACGAGTCACGGCCAAACAACAAGTGTTTCTCTGAGGAAACACGGCCGCCATCTGCTCACCATCGAGCTCGGCCGTAGCACTCTGGAGGCTTTTGCAGGATTAGGAGCTTGACAGAAGGTCAGAGGTACCAGATGATGCCGCCGCAAAAGCCGACTAAGTGAAATAGTGCACGTGCTCAAGCGCATACAAACATGACACCAGGAAGCTACTTTTACTGCCAGTGTACTCAAGATAGCCCCATATTGTACGTGCATACAGTACAATATCATGAACTATGATCATGGCAAAAATACACTTTTATGCAGAATATTGTAAATATTTAATTATCTACAGTGTATCACAAAAGTGAGTACACCCCTCGTATTTCTGCAGATATTTAAGTACCGTATTGGCCCGAATATAAGACAGTGTTTTTTGCATTGGAATAAGACTGAAAAAGTGGGGGTCGTCTTATATTCGCGGTCTAGACATTATACCATTTCGCGACGCTAGATGGCGCCAGATATTATTGAAGCGAATGCTGAGTAATGTTCTGTTTTGACAGATCTCAGCTACTCTCAATTTTAGCCAGTTTGCATTATTTTATTGCAATGTTTTTCCTTATTCAGATTTGTTTCAAGACTACAGTTACAGTTAGACCTCACTTTGATGGTTAATGCCGTTATTGCAATTTTGTTGTTTTATCACAATAGACTGGTTTATTTACATTTCAAAAACCAGATGCCATTCATTTACGAATGTGATTGCACTTTAGTTTACATATTTAAATGTTCAGATATTAAAATTTGAATGAGGCAAAATAACATGCTTTTTCTCTCAAATATATTGTTATAATCATTTGTTTCAGATGTATTGTAATTATTTTGTGTATAAATATTTGGTGTTCAAAAAGTCTTTTTTTCCCCAAGCATGAGTCTTGAAAAAGAGGGGGTCGTCTTATAAACAGGGCCGTCTTATATTTGGGCCAATACGGTATATCTTTTCATGGGACAACACTGACAAAATGACATTTTGACACAATGAAAAGTAGTTTGCGTGCAGCTTACATAATAGAATTAATTTATTTTCCCCTCAAAATAACTCAAAATATAGCCATTAATATCTAAACCCCTGGAAACAAAAGTGAGTACACCGCATGGGAACTACGTACATCCCTAAATGTCCAAATTCAGTACTGCCTGTCATTTTCCCTCCAAAATGTCATGTGACTCGTTACAGGAGTGCTGTCAGCTTTGCTGCAGAGACTGAAGAGGTGGGGGGTCAGCCTGTTAGTGCTAAGACCATACGTTGTACTCTACATCAAATTGGTGTGCATGGCTGTCACCCCAGGAGGAAGCCTCTTCTGAAGATGGTACACAAGAAAACCCGCAAACAGTTTGCTGAAGACATGTCAGCAAATCACATGGATTACTGGAACCGTGTCCTACGGTCTGATGAGACGATGATTTTTTTTGTTCCGATGTCTCAAGCATGTATGGCGGCGACCAGGTGAGGAGTACAAAGATAAGTGTGTCATGCCTACAGTCATGATGGTGGTTGGGCATGGTGGTGGGAATGACCCCCCCCCCCCCCCACCACCACCACCTCTTCAGTCTTTGCAGTAATTCTGACAGCACTCCTGTAATGAGTCACATGACATTATGGAGGGAAAATGACAAGCAGTACTCGATTTGGACATTTAGGGATGTCGTTTCTAAGGGGTGTACTCACTTTTGTTGCCAGGGGTTTAGATATTAATGGCTATATTTTGAGTTATTTTGAGGGGAAAAATAAATGAACTCTATTATATAAGCTGCACGCAGACTCTTTTCATTGTGTCAAAGTGTCATTTTGTCAGTGTTGTCCCATGAAAAGATATAGTTAAATATCTGCAGAAATGCGAGGGGTGTACTCACTTTTATTATACATTGTATAGTTAAATGAAATTATGATACAAGTTTACCCCACCTTCGGCTTGTAGTCAGCTGGGATAGGCTCTAGCCCCCGTGCGATCCTCATGAGGATAAATGGGATGGATTATGAATGAACGAATGAATGAGTGCATACATAAATTGCACAAGGTAAACATTTCATATGTATTTATTCTCATCGTTTTTGAAATGTCAGTGCTAAAGTAGTATTTTCATATTTTTTTAATATGATTTAAGCGTTGAAACATAAATACAGGTAGTCACCACGTTACGAACGAGTGCCCTTCCTACGCTGGCGACGTAAACTGAATTTGCACGTAAATTGGAATTAACCCTTTAAATACACCTAAATACATAATCAATCTCAAAATAACTATCCAAAAACATGTACGGTGGTACCTCTACATACGAAGTTTTTTGTTCCAGGATCTTGTAAGTCGAAATGGTTTTATGTCTAGCAGGATTTTCCCATAAGAATACTTTATAATTCCAATAATTTGTTCCACAGCCCGAAAACCTACACTGACTCCTTAAAGAATACTGCTGGTACTATTAGAAATAGCCATTACACATAGCAAAACAAATAAACTATGAATAAAAATCGGAATAATAATATAAAAATAGTAGGGCTGTCAAACGATTGAAATTTTTAATCGAGTTAATTACAGCTTAAAAATGAATTAATCGTAATTAATCGCAATTAATTGCATTTCAAACCATCTATAAAATATGCCATATTTTTCTGTAAATTATTGTTGGAATGAAAAGACACAAGATGGATATATACATTCAACATACGGTACATAAGTACTGTATTTGTTTATTATAACCATAAATCAACAAGATGGCATTAACATTATTAACATTCTCTTAAAGCGATCCATGAATCGAAAGACTTGTAGTTCTTAAAGGATAAATGTTAGTACAAGTTATAGAAATTTTATATTAAAACCCCTCATAATGTTTTTGTTTTATTAAAATTTGTAAAATTTTCAATCAAAAAATAAACTAGTAGCTCGCCATTGTTGATGTTATTACACCATGCTCACTCCCCAAACCCATAAAATCATTTGGACCCAAGCGCCAGCAGAGGGCGCCAAATAACAAAAAACAAGTAACAAGCGGACATTACACTTCTGTCATTTTAATCTGAGCGGGCCATGTGCGTTAATTGCGTCAAATATTTTAACGTGATTAATTTTAAAAATTAATTACCGCCCGTTAACGCGATAATTTTGACAGTCCTAAAAAACAGTAATAATAAATAAAAACAGCCTGTAATAATATAACAAATCAGGCGGATGTGTTTTGCGTTATGTACCTGAACGCACCGCGTGGCTGACGTGACAGAGTGAGATAGGTGCATTAGAGTTGTTGGCATCAGCTGCGGCAGACAGTAGGCGTGCTGTGTTGCTCAAGTTCAGAAATAAATGGTTAAAAACCTGACGAACCCGGCAATTTCTTTAGCGATGTTACCACAATAATAATTGTCACCTTAACTTATAAAGACTAGCGAACGGAGGTCGGAGGAGGACCGTCGAGATCGTAGACATTATACAGCCGTATTGTCGAGCCAGTTCACGGATACGCACGCCACGCTCATATTTTTCTATCATTTCTATCTTTATTTCAATGGTAAGCATCACCCTTTTCCCCCACCTGCACTAACCTTCTCGGAACCTGTTTTGATTTTTCCCACAAGAAAATCCGCCGTGCGTCCGTCTTGCAGCAAAACAAAGGAACTGCAGCGCTGTCATAAAAAGATTGTCGAAGCGATCGTCCATTAAGGTACCACTGTATTATACGTCATTGTACTCTCCTCGCCACGCAGTTGGAGCAAATCCTAGCTAAACAGCGAGCTAAGCTGTAATCTTTCCCATCTCTGTTGCTCGGCCAGCTGCGCGACATATTCGTAAGAGCAAATGTGCTCTTCTTTGTTTGCGCAAATACATTCTTCTTCGTGTTTACATGCGCTCTTACTCGCGTGCGGAAGTACTGCCTGCTCTACGATTCCTGCGCCAAAATAAAAGCATGCATCACAAACTAAAAGTCCACATTATAACCAAATACACATTTCACTAAAAGGCAGAACAGTCATATGGATAAAATAAAGCAAAAAAATAACATACTGTGAGGTACAGTAAGGTTGTCAGGAAACGGGCAGGCAGGTGGTGTGTGGACCAGGAAAAGGGAAGCGAGGCAAAAAAGACAGTGCAATAATGTTTTAATTAATGCCAATAAAAAACAAAGTACCAACAAATGACCGAGGAATCCAAAAAGTCTTAACAAAAAAAAAGTCAGGCTAACAAATCAACTTACTCTAGAAGCAGGACGAGGAACACGAGGAACTGGGGAAAACGCTGTCATGAACGTGGGCATGCAAATTGAAAATGACGCAACAAGGCGTGAAAAGAAACTGGGAGCTTATATACACATACAGACAAAGGGTAACGACACAACGAGGAACAGGTGAGCACAGAAGGATGCATGTTAGAGGATACACTTGGAGCAGGTACAACAGGTGAAATCAATGGGCAATCACGGGGACAAGTCACACTAGGGAAAACCAACACAAAACCTAACAAGGTACTGTTTAAGCGACAAAAAAAAAAAAAAAAAAACCCGACTGGAGACAAAATGGCAGACAAGACTCCGGCGTCGTAAAGTCGGAATCATGTAAGTCGGGTACGTCGAAACTCGGGGACTACCTGTACTTCCAAAAAGAATTGGAACAACTGGCATAATTGCATTTAGTGTTTAGGTTTTCATCCTCACTTTCAAATTTTGATTCCGGCCAGGAAAATTCATTTCGATGCATCCTAACTCTGAACAGTGAACGTGCTTATCTTAAGAATGATGATGATTCTAATGTTAATAATCATACCGGCAGCAAAGCGGGCCTCCTTCTCGCCTTCGCTCAGGCGACAGTAGGAGCTGAAGTGGGCGGCGTGGGAGGGTTCCACAGGTTTGGGCCAGCCTTTCCATTCAATGAGGTGGGCAACCCGGCCCTGGGCCAGTGAGGTGGGTTTGGTCACGTGGTCCCTCACCGCTTGCGAGATGCCTGCACACGCATACAGAACAGCTTCATGTACCAATCAAGTGTTTCATTGGTAACACATTGACTCATACTTGAAATGTTGATCGGTGGGGATGGGATCAACTGTATTGGTGAGCAATCCCCAGCAAATGGCGACAATATACCGTTTAAAATTTGAGATCAACCCAGTTTGGAAATTCGCAATTCTGGCAGAAACAGCTGCATTTTCATAAAACCAATCCAAGCTCTAATGCTGATTACTAAAAAATGGAGAACTTATTTTAAGATATAAGAAGTGAGTCTTATTTCATCTGATGAATTTGGCGTGTTTACTGTACTAGCAGTATGGCCCTGCGTTGCCGGGTGTACTACTTGTGCTGGGTTTTTGGGGCCAATGCCGTTTTCGTCAACGATTACTATAACGAAAATATTTCATCAATGAACAATTTTTTTCATGTCAATGGCGAGACGATAACAAGCTAAAAACGTGTTTTGTGAGACTAAAACCATAGACTTCATAATGTATTGACATGACACATTCGCCATTCACTGCGACACGCCTTCCCGAAGGGGGCCGTCCCGCAGACCGCTTCATTTATTACCAGTCGGTCACATGCAGCGATCTAACGTCGGATTTAGGTTGAAAAAGTACGAAAGCTGTATTGAATACAAATTACGTAAAATACGTATTTACGTAAAATAAATGCTACCTGCACTTTTTTTTTGTTTTTGTTTTTTTGTTTTGTTTTTTTGCTTTTAACCAAGAATCAACGTCCATATCTATAAAGAATTCAGGGATTAAAGCATTTGTTCACAAGAATTTTCAACGGGAAAAGCTCTTTGTCTGTGTTTCCACTCGATCAGCTTTGACGGAGATAGGCCTCCTATGAATCGGCCCCCTGTCCGGTCAATGCATTATGAAGTCTATAGAGGAAAACACAGACAAGACTGAAAAAGCAGTTTCTGCTCTCGCACTCCTCTTTAAAAGAAACTGTTGTTTTTAATAGAACAATATGTCTATATGCTGCCATAGCAGATTCATGGCGCATTAAGCCCCCGAACTATTTTTAATTTGTCCGTTTTACCCTGAAAACCCCCGTTTACAGACGTTGCTCAACCACTTTTGTTTCAACCCAGCCATAAAACGAAGGGAATTAATTATATTTATTATTCAAAATGTCTGTCGTTTTTAGCTAAGAATCATTCATTGGTGTCTAATATCTAGTTTAAAAAACAAAAAAAAAACGACTTGAAAAATTATTCACTCGCATAAACTTAGAAAAAACTTACCTCACGATGAAAAAATTGACGTCTGTAAAAAAGTCACGGATATCTACCTCATAACTATCGCTTAATTGTATTTTTTTCGTTCCTGTCGCATTTTCCCCAATATTTTAGATGATAAATAACCGGTCCAAACAAACAAAAAAAGATGAAAAAATGTTTAAAAGGGTAAATATATGAAAAAACAAATCTCGACCACTCCTTGATGTCTGCGATTTCTGCATCGCGACCCATGTTTCACCCATAAAATCCCCAAAAAATCCCGCTGTGGCCATTCACAGCTGTGTCTTGACGCTCAGGGATACATGCTACATGGAGTTTTTGGATCGAAACAAGGTAAGTACGCAATCATGTCTCCTTAAAGTCATGGCGTCTGTAATTCTGCTCTCACGTGCTCTCACATCCAGATAGGATTTTGCTGTTTAAAAAACATTTTTTTTTAAAATTCCCTCCTGTTCAAAATTTTTTTCCCCCAGAAAATTGAGATTTTAAGCTTACCAATGATGTATCACACATGCGTATCGGCCAATTTTGAAAGTTGGCTAAATTGGGGGTCTCTGAGCGGAACTTTAGGTCACCTGAGTGTTTTCCACCCTATGCTAAAACATTAGGAGACTAATGCCATTTTTCGTCTGACGAGACGAGAACGAGACGAAAATGCGCAATAGTTTCAGTCACAACAATGTGAGAAATTTTTTGTGTAGTTAGCCTGCATCGTAGCCGTGTCTGGTTGTCTCACTCACGTGACGTGCTGTCCCTCCTCCATCTTGGACATAGAAAATATGCAATGTTGCTCTAGCCTTTAAAAGTCTGTGCTGAGTGATTGTCACACTCTAATTGTAACTTGTAATGTTAGCATAGCATTCGCATTCACGTTGGCATTAGGCTAATGCTATCGGCGAGCGTCCTCTTAAACTCTTGGACAACTTTTTTTTTTACATACAGTTCGTGGTGTCTAGGTGTGTACAATAAATTGAAAATAATGTCCTGTTTTCCTGCTGTGTGTATTATACCAAGTTGGCGTTGTCCTTGTAGACGCTGCAATATGTGCTCGTCTGTCAGTGTTCATTCGAAATAGTTGGAAATCTTTATTTACTTATTTATTTTTTAGAGTATTTTTTTAATTTTCATTTTAGGGACGAAAACATTTTTAGTAAACGTCGACGAAAACTAAACGAAATTAGTAGGGCTGTCAAAATTATCATGTTAACGGGCGGTAATCCATTTTTTAAATTAATCACGTTAAAATATTTGACGCAATTAACGCACATGCCCCGCTCAAACAGACTAAAATGACAGTACAGTGTAATTTCCGCTTGTTACTTGTTTTTTATGTTTGGCGCCCTCTGCTGGCGTTTGGGTCCAACTGATTTTATGGGTTAGTACCATGAGTGAGCATGGTGTAATTATTGACATCAACAATGGCGAGCTACTAGTTTATTTTTTGATTGAAATTTTTCAAATTTTAATAAAACGAAAACATTAAGAGGGGTTTTAATATAAAATTTCTATAACTTGTACTAACATTTATCTTTTAAGAACAGGTCTTTCTATCCATGGATCGCTTTAAGAGAATGTTAATAATGTTAACGCCATCTTGTTGATTTATTGTCATAATAAACAAATACAGTACTTATGTACCATATGTTGAATGTATTTATCCTTCTTGTGTCTTATCTTTCCATTCCAACAATAATTTACAGAAAAATATGGCATATTTTATAGATGGTTTGAATTGCGATTAATTACGATTAATTCATTTTTAAGCTGTAATTAACTCCATTAAAATTTTTAATCGTTTGACAGCCCTAGAAATTAGTCTTGAGTTTCGGTTAACAAAAGTAGACGAAGACTAACACATTTTGAGATTACTAAAATATGAATAAAACTAATAAGCATTATCGTCCAAACGACTACGACGAAAATTAAACGGGCTGGGGCCAAGGTTTGTTAAATCGACATGTAAGAATCCCCGAAATAAGGGCGTCCCCATGATTTTTTTTTTTTTTTTTAATATATGCTGGATGGATTTATCAAGAAGTATGGCCCAGCGTTGCTCGGGTGAAAAAGTGAAATTTGGCATTTTCTATGGTAATTTTTGGAGTTTTGGATGAATTTTCCACACTAAATGGAGGCCCACAGAGATAAAAACCCATCCAAGAACACTTCAAGACACATAAGGTACAACTGTGTAAAATTTCATCAAAATCCGCCAAGCCGTTTCAGAGTCCATAGGGAACGAACACACACACAAACACACACAGAAAAAGCTCTATCTACCGTAAATTCCGGACTATAAGCCGCTACTTTTTTCCCTCCCTCAGTATTCTGCGGCTTATAGTCCAGCGCGGCTTATTTGTTGATTTATTTGGGTTAATAGGTAACACTTTATTTGAGAGCTGCGTCATAAGACCGTCATAATTATAACACTATCAAGGGCATTAATGAATGCTTATGACAGATGTCATTGTCATCCGGCAAACTATGTCACTAACTCCATTTATGTCCAGCTCGGATGTTTAAATCTATTCAAAAGTGAGATAATTTCTATGACACAAAATGACATCTGCCATAAGGATTCATTAATGCTCATGGCAGTGTCATGTCATAATTATGATAGTCTTATGGCACGACTGTCAAATAAAATGTTACCAAATACCATAACTAGCAATTAATGAAACAACTGGAACAGCAACTGAAGAAATAATTGGCACATAACATGAATTTTGATCGTTATTTACATCTGTAGCGCTGCAATGCATGCTAGGAGGCATGTTGGACAACAACACTGTTGACGGCAGGTGGCAGCAGAGGCTTACTGTCTCTCCAAGGGAACAGTAATGTCCAAATGAAGCTTCTTGAAGCAATGGTGGTTCATTTGGTCTTATGACCGTCATAATTATGACATGACACTATCATGGGCATTACTGAATGCTTATGACAGATGTCATTAAGTGTTATCCGGCAAACTATGTCACTATCTCCTTTATGTTCAGCTCGGATCTTTAACATCCATTCAAAAGTGAGATAATTTGCCAGATAACACTAAATGACATTTGTCATAAGCATTCATTAATTGTCATAACAGTGTCATGTCATAATTATGATTGTCTAATGACAGTTTTATGGGGCCACTTGCGAATTAAGAGTTACCAAATACCATCTCTAGCAATAAATGAAACTGAAACAGTAATTGAAGAAATAATTTGCAGAGAACATGAATTTTGATTGTTATTTACATCTGTACTGCTGCAATGCATGCTAGGAGGCATGTTGGACGACATCAGTGTTGACAGCAGGTGGAGCAGTGATGGGCAAATTAAGCTTCTCGAAACAATGAAGCTTTTTAGCCTATTGGTTCAAAGCTTCATGGTGGTTCATTTGGTCTTATGACAGTCTTACGGTGCCGCTGTCAAATTAAGTGTTACCGGTTACTATCTTTTGGTGTAAATATTCCATAATACAGTGAGGAGTGCTGCGGCTTATAGTCCAGTGCGGCTTATCTGTGAACAAATGCTGTTTTTGTGTCAAATTTGGTGGGTGCGGCTTATAGTCAGGTGCGCCTTATAGTCCAAAAATTATGGTATATATAATCATAGACATAGATACAGTATAGATATAGATATTCATAGAAGGCAATATTTGTGGGCCTGAATAATCAGTCCAAATGCTCAAACATGGCTCGCAATTAAGCTCTGAAAACGAATTCACTCTTCAATGGAAGTGAATGAATTAGAAAACATTTCATTGCTTGAAATGACACCAAAAAACAACTCATATAAACACATATACAAACACTGTAAATATTTCATTCAGTGTATTCACAGACACGCTGAGGTTATTATCTTTGGATTTGAATGGACTACCAAAAGATTTCTCTGATTAAAAGGGAGTATTTTTTTCACCATTGAGCGAAGATCTGGCGAGTGCTGCAAACTCATGGATGCCCGCCACACTTTTCCGCGAGTCCATCGGAGATTTTCCTGACTTTGGAATCATGTCACTCTCCTCGAATTTCACCTGTAAGTCAACATCACGACTTTAGCACAAATCAAGATTTAAAAAAAAAAAGTAAAACACTTAGTTGTGTTCACCTCTTCTTCCTCCTCTTCGCACCTCCTCCCTCTAATTGTGGACTTCAACCTCACAGCATGCATGTCATCCGTGTCGAACTAACAATTTACCACGAACGGCTGGTGTGTTTTCAAAGTGTCACCCGTGCCCTACTTTTCCATGCTAAGCCCAACCAAACGGTTGCCCCCAAAGCCAGTGGTAGGGAGGTGAGGTTCAAAACATATGGTGTGTGATAGTAAGCAGCTCAGCCCCACCCACAAGCTGTTAATCCTTATTAACTCATTGGCTGCCATTGACAGCGATAGACGTCAGATCTATTTGAATTTTGTCTATCTGCCATCAATGGTAGGAGATACTCCATCATAGTACCTGAAAAAAAAAAAAACCAAGCGAACATGAGCATTTCACGAGCTGGGATTCAAACCCAGAACTTTGACTGTGGGGTAGACATTCAAACTTACACTTATATTCTACTAGTAGCACCAAAGAGCTCTCTATTACAGTGGTTCACAAGGTGTGATACGAGTACCATCAGTGGTGCGCGGACTCCAATGAGTGGTATGCAGTGCTTAATTTGTAAATCATAAGGTGCCGGAACGCAAAGTACATATGACAGCGCAGTGATGACGAGACGGACACAGGTCCCAGAATTTCAGCAGAAATGGTGCTGAAACAACATGCAAATGCCCACTTGCCATGCTGTGGGACTTATAAGCCTCAATTTCAGATAATAATAATAATAATGCATTGTATTTCTAGAGCACTTTTCAAGCCACACAAAGACGCTTCACAAGAGAGATGGAATCATAGTACCAGCAAAACAATCATAAGAAAATTAAAAACATAATATGAATGTATGAATGAAAAATTTTGAATTATTTAGTCTATACTCTGCACAGCATGGGCAATTTTCCACATAACCACAGGTGGGACTTGCAGTCAGCAATTAGTTTTTCAACAGGTCTAACTTGTAAAACATTAAAAAAAGATTGGCACGGTGGCCTATTTAGCTTACCATATTTGGTGGCCGGAAACATTCCTTGTTGTCATTGTTGCTTTTCTGACTCGTTTGTCTGTGCTTTAGCCATGCTAACGTACCGTTTGATCCTAAAGTTTTTTCTAATTTATGTCAGAGGCTGATTTGTTGGTGCAGCTTTTGAGCATATTAACAAATCTCTGACTCTTTCAAATGACGTAACATTTTTATAAACAACATTGTTACCAGCATCTCCAAGGGGCCGCTGTGCCATTTCAGTGTGACCGGCATTGCCGATTTGTATGGAGATAGAATAGTGCCAAAAGAAGTGAGGTTGTAAAATGAAAATTATCTCTGTAAAATGACCAATTTTAACTAAAAAACACTTGTATTTCCAAATTTTGCGTTGTAAAATAAACATGAAAAAAACTCCAAGGAATAAATTGTTCTACAATTTGTTTTGTTTTTTGTTTGCAAGTATTTTTTTTTGTTCTACAGGTGTTTTTTCTTCACTACGGGTTAAAAATTACCAATTACAAGTGCACAAGTTTTGTCACATTCTTGTCGAGTTTTATGAGCTCAAAAAGATATTCGTACCCTAGTTTTAAAATTTAAAAAATACCTGTAAAATGACTAACTTGTAAAGCAAAAAAAAAAAAAAACACTTGTATTTCCAAATTTTGCGTTGTGAAATAAACATGAAAAAAAACACAATGTAAAAAATACATTTCTACAAGTGTTTTTTTTTCCGTTTACAAGTGATTTTTTTGTTCTACAGGTGTTTTTTCTTCACTACGGGTTGAAAATTACCAATTACAAGTGCACAAGTTTTGTCACATCCTTGTCGAGTTTTATGAGCCAAAGATACTCGTAACCTAGTTTTAAAATTAAAAAAAATACTTGTAAAATGACTAATTTTAACTTGTAAAACAAAACAAAAAAACAACAACTTGTATTTCCAAATTTTGCGTTGTGAAATTGACATGAAAAAAATAATGTAAAAAAAATTTCTCCAAGTGTTTTTTTTTAATTTACAAGTGATTTTTTTGTTCTACGGGTGTTTTTTCTTTGCTACAGGTTAAAAACCACCAATTACAACCTCACGAGTTTTGTCTCCCCCTTGTCGCGTTTTCAGAGACAAAAGTCACTTGTAACCACAGACGAAAAAATACTACTTGTACATCGAAATAATCTGTTGTAAAACACAAACACAAAAATATCATTCCAAGTCGTGGTCAAAAAAAGACGTTAAGAACACAATCTAGTGAATGGTTCTTCGGGTGTTTTTTCTTTAACCCTTGTGCCGAATATTACATTATTTGTCATTTTTTTGATGGTTTTTGTTTTTACATCAAAGAGAAAGCATAGGGAAAAAAACACTATGAATGTTAAATATTTCCTAGGTTCTTAAAACAGGCAGACGTTCCAAATGCAACTTTGCCGTCATTTCTAAACCTTTGCATTAAGTAGCCAAAGAACTTGAATGCACGTGACTCAAAATTACAAAATATGTAACCATTGACTACCATTATAATTCATAAATTTGGATTTATTGTACACCAGATGTATTTTATTGCAATTTTCGTGATTTTCGCATCGACTATTCACTAGATTGTGTTCTTAACGTCTTTTTTTGACCATGACTTGAATAATATTTTGGTGTTTGTGTTTTATAACAGATTATTTCGATGTACAAGTAGTTTTTTTCGTCTGTGGTTACAAGTGACTTTTGTCTCTGAAAACGTGACAAGGGGGAGACAAAACTCGTGAGGTTGTAATTGATGGTTTTTAACCTGTAGCAAAGAAAAAACACCCGTAGAACAAAAAAATCATTTGTAAATGGAAAAAAAAAAACACTTGTAGAAATTTTTTTTACATTGTGTTTTTTTCATGTTTATTTCACAACGCAAAATTTGGAAATACAAGTTGTTGTTTTTTGTTTTACAAGTTAAAATTAGTCATTTTACAGGTATTTTTTAACACTAGGTTACGAGTATCTTTTTTGGCTCATAAAACTCGACAAGAATGTGACAAAACTTGTGCACTTGTAATTGGTAATTTTTAATCCATAGTAAAGAAAAAACATCTGTAGAACAAAAAAAAAAAATATTTGCAAACAGAAAAAAACAACTTGTAGAACAATTTATTCCTTCGAGTTTTTTTCATGTTTATTTTACAATGCAAAATTTGGAAATACAAGTGTTTTTTAGTTAAAATTGGTCATTTTACAGAGATAATTTTCATTTTACAACCTCACTTCTTTTGGCACTATTCTATCTCCATACAAATCGGCAATGCAGGTCACACTGAAATGGCACAGCGGCCCCTTGGAGCGCGGTGTTGACTTTTACTATGGTTCGGAGTTGAGAGCACCGCTAACCAAAAGTGCAGATTAGAAACAACATGCAATTCTTGTGATATGTTCTGTAAATGAATCTATGCATCTTATTATTTTATCCCCGCGACCCGACCCTGGAGCAAGCGGAAGATGATGGATGGATGGATTGACATTCTTTAAGAACGTTTTTATACTGTAGCATCACCGGGGCTGTCATCGGCACGGTAATTTATGCGTCAACGCGGGGCTCCTATTGGTGCGCCAGCGCGACGCTCCAATTGGTGGACTGCATAGCCAACCGCCAGTGACTTGTTGTTTGTTTTGCATTAGGGTGGCGGAAAGAAGAATAAAAGGGGGTAAAAAGCGTCAAGGTTCCTGTTTTATTTTCGCTGCCAAGCTTTCACTTAGCAAGCGTTACAATTTAAAGCGACTGTTTTCTGTTCAGCCCAAATGCTTGAAGTTTGGGCAACCATGACTTTAGAGTGGTGGTTTCCAGTGTCCCGGAACACGTGGAGTCGAAAATCAAGAGGTACCGGGACATGTTCCGGCATGATCCGGCACAAATTAACGCCTGGTGGTATGTTAGTAATTGACTGAATTATATGTTCAAACTAACTGTTTGTAGTCCACAACAGTGCATTTACAAAGTGCAGTTCAGCTGGACTCAACTGAAATTACAATAGATTTTTTTTTTTTTTTTAAATTTTCAGAAGTGCTTTTTAAAGGTGCTCAATGTAGGATTGATTGCTAAAAATGGTACTGCAACTAGATCAAAACATTGATGGCACAAAATGCCCTGCCACTTCTTGTTGCCAGTATACCGCTTCTCATTGGAGAACCTGCAAGAAAGAACTTTAAGTGGCAAGCGATGAGTCCTCTGCAGAAGGTATACAGTATGTTGTTTTTAATTTTCATGCAAGATGTTTTCAATGTAATAATGCCAACATTTAGTAACGACGGTAAAAACAGCCATGATACGAGATCCAAATTAGCTAATGTCACCATGACCGAAGTGAGGGAGGGCTACTTTTTCTCAATGTATAAGCACACTGGCAAAGAAATTTATCATTGGTAATGTATTGATCATTGTAATGTCAATTACCGACTAAATACAATAACGCGTAAAGACTTTTATCTTTACCTCGTTGAATGGATCCACATGCTACATAATGTAGCACAACCACGCCAAATTAATGCCTATCCTTGTTTTGCTTCTCTTCTTGTCTTGAATCCTTTGAGATTCGTAAGACGTTTTTTTTTTGCTTGCGAGGGTGAACATAATTCAGACTTTGCCAAAGTTGGCGCAGCCTAAATATAGAGCTGTGGCAACCCGGATGGATACTGGAAACTGGTATCATGACTGGGTGTTGATCAGTGGTGGAATGTACTTACAGTGCTGGCCAAAACTATTAGCACTCCTGCAATTCTGTCAGATAATACTCAATTTCTCCCAGAAAATGATTGCAATTACAAATGCTTTGGTAGTAATATCTTCGTTTATTTTGCTTGCAATGAAAAAACACAAAAGAGAATGAAAATGAAATTAAATAATTATCATTTTCAATTCAATTCAATTTTATTTGTATAGCCCTAAATCACAACAAGGTCGTCTCAGAGGGCTTTGCAGAGGCAATATGATACACAGTCAGAAACAGCAAATTAAGTAAATAAAGATGAATAAATAAAGTTCAAGTCCTGGGCATCCCCCATTCTTGGACCCTCCATGTCGGCAAGGAAAAACTTCAAAAACTCCAGAATCTTTGGGAGAAAATGAGAAACCTTGGGGAGTACCACAGTCAGGAGAGATCCACTCCCAGGACGGATAGACAGGACGCCCCAGGACTGCTAATGGGAATTAGCAGGCGAAGTTACAGTCCGTAAAGATGCAGTGGAGTAAAGGAACAAGAAGAGGTCCATCTAGCCAGATGAGACGGGGGTAGCAACGAGGACGTCTATCCAGCCAGGGCTCCGGACAGTCAGGAGGCTGCAGCTGAAAAATACCCCCTTCCCAGAGGGGTGGGGGGAAAGGGGACTCCGGGTGACTATTGATGAAGAGACTAGACAACTAGATATTAGCATTGGAAAATAGAAATAAAGTAAGACAAGTGGTAGGTAGAGTGAGAGAAAGGAGATAGAGCTCAGTGGCTGTACAGGGTGACCCAAAAAAAAGTTTACACTCAGTTGACTGCTTGTTTAAAAGCCATTGAAACATATCTAAATAGGTTGTCATGCTTAAGTGATTCATTAAGGTCACTCAATGCAACTGGTAATCTCTCGTCTCTACAATTCAAGTCCTGGGCATCCCCCATTCTTGGACCCTCCATGTCGGCAAGGAAAAACTCCAAAAGCTCTTCAGGAGAAAATGAGAAACCTTGGGGAGTACCACAGTCAGGAGAGATCCCCTCCCAGGACGGATAGACAGGATGCACCATGACTGCTAATGGGAATTAGCAGACGGGGTTACAGTTTGTAAAGATGCAATAGAGTAAAGGAATAAGAAGAGGTCCATCTAGCCAGATGAGACGGGGGGTGAGACAGGGGTTTTACGCATTTTACGCAAAACTCTAAAAATGGGCCGGACAAAAGTATTGGCACCCTTTGAAAAATCATTTGATGCTTCTCTAATTTGTGTAATTAACAGCACCTGTTACCTGTGGCACATAACAGGTGGTGGCAATAACTATATCACACTTGCTGCCAGTTAAAATGGATTAACATCGACTCAACCTCTGTCCTATGTCCTTGTGTGTACCACATTGAGCATGGAGAAAAGAAAGAAGACCAAAGAACTGTCTGAGCACTTGAGAAGTAAAATTGTGAGGAATCATGGGCAATCTCAAGGCTACAAGTCCATCTCCAAAGACCTGAATGTTCCTGTTTCTACCATGCGCAGTGTCATCAATAAGTGTAAAGCCCATGGCACTGTGGCTAACCTCCCTAGATGTGGACAGAAAAGAAAAATTGACGAGAGAATTCAACAAAAGATTGTGCGGATGGTGGATAAAGAACCTCGACTAACATCCAAACAAGTTCAAGCTGTCCTGCAGTCCGAGGGTACAACAGTGTCAACCTGTACTATCCGTCGGCTTCTGAATTAAAAGGGACTCTATGGTAGGATAACCAGGAAGACCCTATTTGTGACCCAGCGACATAAAAAAGCCAGGCTGGAGTTTGCCAAAACTTACCTGAGAAAGGCAAAACCGTTTTGGAAGAATGTTCTCTGGTCAGATGAGACAAAAGTAGAGCTTTTTGGGAAAAAACATCAACATAGAGTTTACAGGGGGAAAAATTAGGCCTTCAAAGAAAGGAACACGGTCCCCACAGTCAAACATGGTGGAGATTCCCTGATGTTTTGGGGTTTGCTCAGCTACCTCTGGCACTGGACTGCTTGACCGTGCGCATGGCAATATGAAGTCTGAAGACTACCAAGAGAAAGCTGGGTTTCCCTCAGAGGTCATGGGTCTTCCAGCAGGACAATGACCCAAAACACTCTTCAAAACGTACTAGAAAATGGTTTGAGAGAAAGTACTGGAGATTTCTAAAGTGGCCAGCAATGAGTCCAGACCTGAATCCCATAGAACACCTGTGGAGAGATCTGGCAGTTTGGAGAAGGCAAGGCACCCTTCAAATCTAAGAGACCTGAAGCAGTTGGCCAAAGAAGAATGGTCTAAAATTCCAGCAGCATTGTAACAAACTCATTGATGGATACTGGAAGTGGCTGTTCGTAGTTATTTTGTCTAAAGGTTGTGCTACCAAGTATTAGGCTGATGGTGCTAATACTTTTGTCCGGCCCATTTTTGGAGTTTTGTGTAAAATGATAATGTTTTTTTTTGTTTTTCAGTGTCTTTTGTGATTTTTCATTGCAGGCAATATAAAAGAAGCTATTACTACCCAAGCATTTGTAATTGCAATCCTTTTCTGGGAGAAATTGAGCATTATCTGACAGAATTGCAGGGGTGCCAATACTTTTGGCCAGCAGTGTATATGCACACTGGCAAACAAATATATCATTGGTAATGTATTGATCGTTTTAATGTCAATTACCGACTAAATATAATAACTCGTAAAGACTTTTGTCTTTTCCGCGTTAAATGGCTCCACATGCTAAAAAATGTAGCACGACCATGCCAAATGAATGCATATCCTTGTTTTGCTTCTCTTATTATCTTGAATCCTTTGAGATTTGTAACGCTGTTTTTTTGCTTGAGAGGGTAGACATAATTCAGACTTTGTCAAAGTTGGTGCAGCCTTTATACAGAGCTGTGGCAACCCGGACGGATACCGGAAACTGGTATCATGACTGATTAATGATTAGTGGTTGAATATACTTAGGTACATTTTTGTGTATCTATACTTAGACCATCAGTTGACAAGACAGCTCCCACATTGCGCCACGCCTTCCCGTTGTGGGCCGACCCATGCAGAGCGTTTGGCTTTCACTGTGATAAACTCAAACACATGCAGCGTCCAAACGCCTGATTTAGGTGGAAAAAGACGAATGTTTTACTGCGTACAATCAGGCAGGAGTGTCTCAAGAGTGTTTTGGTCAAGGTTTGAAGGTAATTATTATATAAAATATCCCCATGCATGCACTTTGAAATGTTGTAAAAAATATGCATGGGAAAAAATTTGCTTAACTTTAGCTTCAAATATTTACATAAACTGAATGATAACTGCCCGGTTTGTTGCTTTTAATCAAGAATCTAGACCAGAGGTCACGGAACTGCAGACCTCGGTCCGGTTCCGGACCCCCAAGCCGTCTGGACCGGATCTCAAGCTGTCCAGACTAATACACGTTGCCACAACAAAAATCATTTTTTTCTGCGGGTTTGCAGAGCAGAGATGGGCAACAAACAAAAACCTTAGCGGTGACGCGCGTGAGCCAGCCAATGGGAGTGAAGCATTTGAAAGTTATTTTTAGAACAGCATGTCTCACACTCGCTTTCCAGACTCTGCGGAGTGACAGCCAAAAACTGAGCCGAATGAAGTTGGAGGAAGAGGCGAAAAGGTACGGCAAATGGCGTGCTCAAAACTACGCAAGATTGATGCAGAAAACAGAGTGTTTAAGGAGGAGTAGATCAACACATTTTTGTTCATTTTACCTGGCTGCAGCACAAGACCGCTATCCTTATCTGTTCAGAGACGGTGTTCTGCCAAAATCTGCTACATCGGCGAAATGTCCTACATTAGTCGAATTTGACACCCAAAGTACTACCGTGCGCGCTAAAATTGTTTTGTTTGGCTGCATACAGGCAGAACGTACTAAAAAATGCCTTAAGAAAATACTTAAATGCAGTTATACCAAATAAGGACGGTTTAAATACGCTACGTGACTAATGTGGTCAACTGCTTCAAAGCTAACACAAAAAACCACAATGGTTAAAAGTATGAGAGGGTAATACATGCAAAAATTATTTTTCAGGCAATGAAAAGGTTCTAAAAAACTAAATAAAAACAAAAATAGTGAGTACTCGCTGCTTCTAACCGTTGTGCGCATGCGTGCGGATGCTTGCGCAAGCGCGCTGAGCGTTGTGCAGAGTGTTTCGCCGCATAGTAAGGAATGGCCGAACAACGGAAGCGCTTGTAAAAAGTTTGCCTGGTACACCAGACTCACCGCTGTTCCAGCTATGGACCCTACTCACATGACGTCACAACCACGCCCCCGCGCCATATTGTCTGTCAACTTGTCGTGTTGACGCATTACCGCTACGTAAATTCCTCCTATTATGGCGTGTTTTTCTGCTCGTTAACATTAATAATCAAAATGGTGAAGGCGTGTGTGGCGGTAGGTTGCAATAACAGAGAAGATAGACGGAGAGACTTGAAGTTCTACCGTATTCCGAGAGACCCGGAGAGGAGAGCAAGATGGACTGTTGCAATTCGATGAGAAAACTGGGCTCCAAACGATTACCACAGATTATGTAGTAGTCATTTTATATCTGGTAAGATGCATTTAATATATATTTAGAGGGTTTTGGGCTGACAACCACAATTAAGATCATTGCTAGGCTAATCGCCGACAACATACAGTTTCAAATTCAAAATGCTTATTTGTTACACCATCATTATTTTTTTAATTATATTCAGCTGGTAACAAGTGAAAGAAGCTGGCCTCGTCTACGGGTCAAAAGCCAAAAAATAAATTCAACTAGGGACAATCTGGAATAGTGCTATCGCTAAACCATATAAACAATAAAAGCCCTTGCTCCATTGACAAATGACATGAAGTACATTAGACTTGACAGGTGATGTTAGCGAGAAAAAAGATTTTGAATTGAAAATTTCGTAACTCACCTCACCGAGCACAAGATAGATTCCTGCCGAATTTTCGTGGACGAGGACCTGTTTCACCCAACCAGCAACAAAGTATTTATAAGCCTCCAAGCTCAAAGTTTTTCAAACTTTTGTGAGAATAGGCTGATTTTGTGTGGACACGATAGTTGTAGATATCAGGGTAGCAGATGTCAGGCAGAAACGGCGAAGACAGCGGGTCGAAAAATATCGATTTAGGCTTCAAATATGGATCTGGCGAATGGATAGACTCAAGTTTTTCCTCATAACGCCTTTTATGCAACGCATCCAATGAGTTTACAGCGTCAGATAACACCGGGGCTTCCATGAATTGCTCTATAAATTACACGAGTAATTGAAACCATTGAGAATACCGATAAAGAATGACTAACATTATGGCGGCCGGATACAGCGACACGTCATTGTGTGACGTTGGTGAGTAGGGTCTATTGAGTCTGGCCACCATTCAGCGGATACAATTTCCAGGGCGGAGCAAGCCACAGCAAACAGACAGCGGAGTGGACCAATCAGCGACGGGCAGACGTGACGTTAGTAAAACGACGAGGGCAGGACGAGGGACTTGCGCGCGAAAGGAAACATACGAGGAGAGCGGAGTTTATTCAACATGGCTAGCGCGAGACAGACTGTTGTCAATGACTCGTGTCGATGTGTTTTTGGTAATTTAAAACAGATTTTACCGTGGATTGGAACATATTCTCGGCTCTCCTGTTTACCATCTGTGTTGTTGCGGAGACGACTTCCGATGCGCAAGAGTGACGTTGCTCGTTAAGAACATGTCATGCAAATAAACGAATCTGATTTGTCGAATGATTTTGTATCTGCTCGAGAGGCTGTTAATGGGCTGGTTCCCAGACTTTTCTCTCAGTGTTTGAAAAATACAGGGAGAACAGTCTGGCCGTGCCAGGCAAGTAAAAAGTAACCATTTGAAAAGGCACTATGAAACGAAGCACGCAGCTTTTTCGCAAAGTTTCCCTATGAACTTTGCCATCTGTTCTCAAAAAATAGCGGAATTAAGGGCTCAATATGATCGCTGTATTGTTTATTACTAATTAATTATTTTTAAATATTATTTATTACTTACTATAAATTTATTTTTTATATTTTATTTACATTTTTGAATGTTGTAATTATCAGCATGGCCACGTAAAGATACGTTTGTATTTTTGGGGAAAAAAAGAAGCATTAAAAATATTTCCGGACCCGAGATTGTTGTAATTTTTTAATTTCGGACCGAGAGGATTTTTAATTCATGACCCCTGATCTAGACTATTCTATGTTCAGATATATAGAAATTCTGGGATGTACGCACTTATTTACAAGAATTTTCAACTTCAAAAGGTTTTTGTTTTCGGCGCGATGTGTTATCCATACACAGTTGTGTAACTTTACAGTCAGTCAAATGATAAGGTAATTTTCGGCCAACTGCCCGTTTTTGGCAACAACAAAAAAGAAAAGAAAAGTAGTAATTAAGACATTTCTGCGTCCATACAAAAAATTTGTTTTAAAAAATTTTGTTTTATTATATATAACATTTCAGTTTTAAAAACGACAAGAGCCAGATAGCCAGCAAGATGTGCTGTGGCAATAGTAACATCGGAATTCAGTCCAGTCCATTTTTTCCCCCCTCAAATGCACGTTTGAATAGCGGATTATTTGCCCCCCCCCCCCCCCCCCCACACACACACACACACACAGACACACGCATTCACAGCTGCGACAGAAATACTACATGTGGTCTTAAAGCAACCCAAAGGAGATTTCATTTTTTTTTTTAGTTTGGCTGTGCTTGTGGACAAAAGCAGTAGTGTTTTACCTGAAGAAAAGCTCCATTTTTATTATCTTTTTGTTATTGCTGGACTAAAAAGTTTTTTGTGATATTCAATTTATTTAGACAGACAATTTTGAATGGTATTACGACAAACGTTTATTTATTTATTTTTTTGCATTCCTGGATAGTTAAAAGATTATTAACAATTTAGTATTTCTTGTGTATGTTTATGCCGGAAAACACAGACAAGACTAAAAAAGCAGTTTCTGCTCTTGCAACCCTCTATAAAATAAACTGCTGTATTTTAAGCCAAAACAACTGTTGTGTTTGATAGAACAATATGTCTATATGCCGCCATAGCAGATTCATGGCACACTAAGCCTCCGAACTATTTTTAATTTGTCCGTTTTACCCTGAAAACCCCCGTTTACAGACGTCGCGCAACCGCTTTTGTTTCAACCTAGCCATAAAAAGAAGGTAAGTGCTTTGTTTATTATTCAAAATGTCTGCCGTTTTTAGCTTAGAGTCATTAATTATGTCTAAAATTTAGTTTAAAAAAAAAAAGACAACTTTTAAAAAATTATTCACTTGCATATTTGAAACTTTTAAACAAATGACATCACAATGAAAAATTTGGCGTCTGTAAAAAAGTCACGGATATCTACCTCATAACTATCGCTTAATTGTATTTTTTTTTTGTAACTGTCACATTTTCCCCGATATGTTAGATGATAATCGATCCAAACAAAGAAAAATTGAAAAATAACGTTTAAAAGGGTAAATATATGAAAAAGAAAATCTCAACCACTCCTTGTTGTCTGCGATTTCTGCATCGCAACCCTTGTTATATCACCATGTTTTACCCATAAAATCCCCCCAAAATCCGGCTGTGGCCATTCACAGCTGTGTCTTGACACTCGGTGATACATGCTACATGGAGTTTTTGGATCGAAACAAGGAAAATACGCGATAATATCTTGTTAAAATCGTGACGTCTTTAATTCTGCTCTCGCGTGCTCTCGCCTCCAGTTAGGGTTTTGCAGTTTAAAAAAAGTATTTTTTAAAAAAAAAATGCCTTCCTGTTCAAAAAATTTCCCCCCAGAAAATTGAGATTTAAAGCTTTCCAATGATGTATCACACGTGCATATAGGACAATTTTGAAATTTGGCCAAATTGGGGGTTTCAGAGCGGAACTTCAAGTCACCCTAGTGTTTTCTGCCTTATATAATTTGTGTTCAAATATTGCTTTTTAAATTCTCTCATAAAATCCAGACATTTATTCTGGAAGTTTTCAAAATGTTTCTTTAGTAGTTTTTCAAAACAAAGGTTTGACTCAAATGATGTATCACCTGAACCAATACACATGAAAGTTAGTATAAGTCAATACGGGTTTTTTTTTTTTTTGCATTGATCATTTAGCCTATCAATTGATTAGGTTCATATTCGTGCGAAACGAAGCCCTGACCGCTGTCTAATTGGTCTTATCAATCTACCGTCCCCGGCAAAAAAAAGTGTACATGCATGTTACGCTGTTATATCGTCCCTATACCAACATTGAGACCAAACCTACGCCCTTGCTTGGAAAAGACGCGCAAACGCACGCGGGCTGCGCCATGGCGGACGTCGGACGACCAACAAGTGGATTCCAGGTAACCCGCCCGTGCGGGGTCGTCTTGGGCGAAGAGAGGGTGCTCCACGACGTTGATGGTGAGTTCGAGTACCGCAAGGGCTGCATCGCGTGACGTCACGACCCGCAAACGATGCACTTACGTGGCAAAAACAAGAGAGGGGGCGACGAAGAGATGGGGAATTCTTCCTTTGGTGTACCCCCTCCACCTGACCCCCGCGTGTCTCTCCGTGCACCGCCTACCTGTAAATCACATCGCTCATCATAACGCACGCCGTGGCGTCCGGTCCAAATCCGATCAACAGCTTCCAAGCGAGGCGAACGTGCGCCGATCTTGCCGCCGTCACGCCGTCGTCGCCCGGAGCATCTTCAGCCGCTCCGGCGTCGGGTTTGTACCGCTGCAGGAGAAGGAAGAGAAGGCAGCATGGATCGCTCGGCCGGCCAAATGTCTCCCGATACGGCTAGCGTCATCAAGGCGGCGGCACACCCCGACAGACACCCCCCCCCCTCCCTCGGTACCCCTCTTTTGTAACCCTCCCTCCCCTCAACAGGCAGACCGTATTTTGTGCATATTTTTACCTGCATTCAACATCTCCACATGAGCAGTACAAAGAAATACATTTTAAAAAATGTTTTTGAGATACTAATTTGATTTGTCCACGCTTGTATCTCAAATGATTTTTGCGAGATTGAATAAATGGAAAAACAATCCATCCGCATAAGATCGCCTAAATGGCCGCCTTATTGCATAAGCGGGTAACGCCAGAGGTGGGTAGAGTAGCCAACATTTTTACTCAGTTAAGAGTAGTGTTACCTCAAAATATCCAAAACGTCCAAAAAATGTACTCAAGTACAAGGAAAAAAGTATTAGGCGAAACAAGGCTTGCCCACCCTATACACAGACTATGCAGCTGCTTAGGGCCCCTGACCACTAGGGGGCTCCCAATCTGGCAACCTCATTTTATACGTTGTTAATAGACCCTACTCACATGACGTCACAACCACGCCTCCGCGCCATATTGTCAGTCAACTCGTCGTGTTTACGCATTACCGCTACGTAAATTCCTCCTATTATGGCGTGTTTTTCTGCCCGTTAACATTAATAATCAAAATGGTGAAGGCGTGTGTGGCAGTTGGTTGCAATAACAGAGAAGATAGACGGAGAGACTTGAAGTTCTACCGTATTCCGAGAGACCCGGAGAGGAGAGCGAGATGGATTGCTGCAATTCGACGAGAAAACTGGGCTCCAAACGATTACCACAGATTATGTAGTAGTCATTTTATATCTGGTAAGATGCATTTAATATATATTTGGAGGGTTTTGGGAGGACAACCACAATTAAGATCATTGCTAGGCTAATCGCCGACAACATACAGTTTCAAATTCAAGATGCTTATTTGTTACACCATCATTATTTTTTTAATAATATTTAGCTGGTAACAAGTGAAAGAAGCTGGCCTCGTCTACGGGTCAAAAGCAGAAAAAAAAATTCAACTAGGGACAATCTGGAGTAGTGCTATCGCTAAACCATATAAACAATAAAAGCCCTTGCTTCATTGACAAATGACATGAAGTACATTAGACTTGACAGGTGATCTTAGCGAGAACAAAAGATTTTGAATTGAAAATTTCGTACCTCACCGAGCACAAGATAGATTCCTGCCGAATTTTTGTGGACGAGGACCTGTTTCACCCAACCAGCAACGAAGTATTTATAAGCCTCCAAGCTCTTAAAGTTTTTCAAACTTTCGTGAGAATAGGCTGATTTTGTGTGGACACGATAGTTGTAGATATCAGGGTAGCAGATGTCAGGCAGAGACGCGAAGACAGCGGGTCGAAAAATATCGATTTAGGCTTCAAATATGGATCTGGCAAATGGATAGACTTAAGCTTTTCCACATAACGCCTTTTATGCAACGCATCCAATGAGTTTACAGCGTCAGATAACACCGGGGCTTCCATGAATTGCTCTATAAATTGCACGACTAATTGAAACCATTGAAAATACCGATAAACAATGACGGACAATATGGCGGCCGAATACAGCAACACGTCATTGTGTGACGTTGGTGAGTAGGGTCTATAGAGCATCATGAATAATGTGGCGTACATTGCCGTTTATCCATGCAAACATCCATTTTCTTGTCATTACAAAGTCATTTGGGGTGAGAAGTTTGAAGTATGCAGTGCAACAAAATATGATTAATATACAAAATATGGACATATGGGTTGGATTGCATGTATGGGTTTCACAGTACACTGTGACGAAATGGTTGGCCAAAAATATGGGCCCCTTGGCTTTATTTTGCTTAGGGCCCTCAAATGGCCTGGGGCGGCCTTGGGCGAAAAGAATACTCAAGTATTGAGTAACATTGTGAGTAACTGCTTATATATATATATATATATATATATACAGTGGTACCTCTACATACAAAGTTAATCCGTTCCAGGACCTTGTTTGTAAGTCGAAATGGTCGTATGTCAAGCAGGATTTTCCCATAGGAATACATTATAATTCCATTAATTCGTTCCACAGCCCAAAAACCTGCACTAAATCCTTAAAAAATACTGCTGGTACTATTACAAATGGCAATTACATATAGAAAAACAAATCGGATTAATATAATAATAATAATAATAATTCCTGTAATAGTGTAACGAAACGGGTTCTAATAAGGCGGACGTTTTTTTCTGTACCTGAAGGCACCGCGGGGCTGACGTGACAAAGAGGGAGGGGAGCGGGTGAGTTTACTTTCGCTTTCAATGCTTTCTTGAGAACATCGTCAATTGCGGCAGACAGCAGGCGTTTTGTGTTGAATAAGTTGTGAAAGAAATGATGAAAACGTGGCGAAGCTGGCGATTTCTCTGGAGATGTTACCACAATAAGAATTGTCAGCTTAATTTATAAAGACTGGCGAACGATCGTCGGAGGAGGACCGTGGAGATGTATTGTTGAGCCATTTCACCCCACGCTCATATTTTTCTGTCATTTGCATCTTCATTTAGAAGGTAAGCTTAAACTTTTTCCTTGTTTCACCACCTGTACCAACCTTTTCTGAAACCTGTGTTGATTTGTCACACAAGAAAATCCGCCGTGCATTCGTCTGCGGTGCTGCCATTGTCGTCGTATTTCGAGCATGTCGTTGGATGTAGAAACAAATGGCGAGTCAAATTTTACGTTGGATGTCGAAAAGTTCGTGTGTCGAAGCGATCGTATGTAGAGGTACCACTGTATATATATATATATATATATATATATATATATATATATATATATATATATATTTTTTTTTTTTTTTTTAATCAATGGTATTTTTTTCAGCACAAAGTTATCTATATGAATTGTTGCTATACCCACATTAAGCCAAAGAAATACAGAAAGACTTTTTTTTTTTTTTTTTTAATACTTAAATTCCAACAAGAGACAAAAAATTAAATAAATGAAGCATTATTCATCCAAAGAGCATGACTGCTCTCTGGTGGAGAAAATAGTTATGCGTTCGAATAGTGAAGAGTTCCTTCATAATTACTATTTTGAAATTAAAAGATCATATCTCTGGTTATCCGTGGTCAGTCGGTGCCAAATAAAAACTGGGAAAGAGGTTAAAGTGCCTATGACAGGATAAAAAAAAAGTCTTAGGTAGCATTATTATGTGAATTAGGATCATATTTTGAGACGATTCGACCATATACAACTATTTGGCAAAGCGTAGATGATGAGAAGTTAGTCTTTTAATCTGCTGTTTAGCCCCTGCCTGTCATTATAGCGCTCTAGCGTCCCCAATAGGAGGATGACGTCGGCAGGGTCATGGCTTCATCTGATTTAGAATTCAGCCCATTGAGGGGGAAGATTTAGAACGAGGAAAATGCGACAAAGAGAGCCGCAAAATGTCATGGTTTCAATCCCTCTACTCCAATATTTTTACAGGATATTCTTTTTATCGAAGTATTTTGCCCCAATTGCTAAATAAACGGTATGGTCATGAAAAATAAGTCTTGTGCTAAATGGAATATGAAATTTTAAAAATGCATTTATTCAGTACGACATGGCAAAATTACTCAATAATGGTCAAAACTGTCGACTTTATTTTTATTTATATTTTATGCCACCGGAGTTAGTCCGACTTTTGTCATTTCCCGGCCCCAGCTTCGGAAAGTGTGAAAAAAACAGGAGGCGTGACAGCTAGACGACATGCTAACACGAACCGAGTGATGTTTCAAAGTCTTATTCTTGATTTCCGAAGCGAAAAACCAACGGATCATCTCACACGCAGGCGGGGTTGTCGATTGTCTTCGCCAATCGCCAATCGCCAACCCGCCCGCCGGCAAGTATATTACAGCTCGTCGTTCCAAGTCTGCAGCCAGGAGAGCTGGTTTGCCGGGGAAGGAGCTGCAGAATGACCGCCGGGCAAACCGGCCGACGTCGGAGGAGCGCATGGTCAACACGAATATGGCTTACATTAATGTTAAACTACTCGGCGAATATGTAAAGAGTGAGAGGGGCGGCGTGCAGTTGTTGAGCAGCTAACATGGCAGGATGTATCTGAGGAGAAGTGTTCTACATGTCTGTCCATGATCAAATCTAAGTAAATAGCTGCAAAGTGTCATTGCTTCAAGAAGCTTCATTTGACCATCACTACTCCCTTGGGGGAGACAGTCAACCTCTGCTGCCACCTGCTGTCAACACTGTTGTTGTCCAACATGCCTCCTAGCATGCATTGCAGCGCTACAGATGTAAATAACAATCAAAATTCATGCTCTGTGCTAATTATTTCTTAAGTTACTGTTCCAGTTGTTCCATTAACTTCTAGTTGTGGTATTTGGTAACACTTTATTTGACAGCGGCGCCATAAGACTATTTTTAGAGAATCATAATTATGACATGACACTGTCATGAGAATTAATGAATGCTTATAAGTAGGGCTGTCAAACGATTAAAATTTTTAATCGAGTTGATTACAGCTTAAAAATTAATTAATCGTAATTAATCGCAATTCAAACCATCTATAAAATATGCCATATTTTTCTGTAAATTATTGTTGGAATGGAAAGATAAGACACAAGACGGATATATACATTCAACATACGGTAACAGTACATAAGTACTGTAATTGTTTATTATAACAATAAATCAACAAGATGACATTAACATTATTAACATTCTCTTAAAGCGATCCATGGATAGAAAGACTTGTAGTTCTTAAAAGATAAATATTAGTACAAGTTATAGACATTTTATATTAAAACCCCTCTTAATTAATGTTTTTGTTTTATTAAAATTTGTAAAATTTTCAATCAAAAAATAAACTAGTAGCTCACCATTGTTGATGTCAATAATTACACCATGCTCACTCATTGTGCTGAAACTCATAAACTCATTTGGGCCCAAGCGCCAGCAGAGGGCGCCAAACACCAAAAAAATAAGTAACAAGCGGACATTACACTGCTGTCATTTTAATCTGTTTGAGCGGGGCATGTGCCTTAAGTGCGTCATATATTTTAACGTGATTAATTTAAAAAATTAATTACAGCACGTTAATGCGATAATTTTGACAGCCCTACTTATAACAGATGTAATTTATGTCATTTTATCTGGCAAATTATCTCACTTTTGAATGGATGTAATGCACTTTTGAATGGATCCATGCTGGACATAAATGGAGTTAGTGACATAATTTACCGGATGACACTTTATGGCATCTCTCATAAGCATTCAGTAATGCCCATGATAGTGTCATGTCATAATCATGGATGGCGTATGACACCGCTGTCAAATAAAGTGTTACCTATTAACAAATAAATCAACAACTAAGCCGCACTGGACTCAAAATGAAGGAAAAAAGTAGTGGCTTGTAGTCCAAAAATTACGGTACATATTTTTAAATCTTCAAAGTTAATTATGTTATGTGGGCAACATAACCTCCTCATATGTTGCTAACACAACATAATTATTTTTGTACATTAAAAAAACAAACAAACAAAAAAAAACGTTTTAAGGCTGTTAAGGTAGCTCGCGGGATTTTGTCTCCTTGAAAAGCAGGGGTGAAAGTGGGCCAGAACGGACAGGAACGCAGTTCCGGTATAAGATTCAGGACCGGGATGCTGTTCCGGTACACGATGCTTGGATTCCGAAAATATGACGGCAACTGTCAAAACACTATGTTTGAAAAAATAAAAAATGGTAAGCCGCCACATATGCATTTTATCTCCAAGAAGAAAACCAACATCAGATTTACATACACAAGTGTTCACAACAAGCATAATAAAGTGCTTGTGTAGCATAATCCGTTTCCACCAATATTTATTATCTATTTTATTCCACTGACGGCATTGAGGTTTCCCCAGCTGCTGCAGTTATCAGAGTCTGACGATGATGAGTCAAGTCAATGTGCGAATGCACGCAGCAAAACAGAACGACTGGACTCATTTATCCGTTTATTTGGCTGACATACTGACATGCTGCATACAGTGATCCCTCGCTATGTCGCTCTTCAAACATCGTGCCCTCATTCCATTGTGGATTTTTTTTCAATTGAAAAAAAAAATGCAGGATTATATAGATCCCATCCGATCACGTACAGCCTCTCACTCTCCCTGATTATTTCTTTCTCACTAGGCAGCTGCAGCTTGTTAAGTTAACAATGAGTGACAAGGAAACTGCTTTGAACTTGCCAGAGAAGCTTGAAAGTACAGTGGTACCTCGACATACGATCGCTTCGACATCAGACGTAAAATTGCCTCGCCATTTGTTTCCACATCCAATGAAATGCGACGATTCATGACAGCGTTGCAATTTCATTGTTTTCCCGCAAGACGGACGCACGGCAGATTTTCTTTTGAGAGAAATCAACATGGGTTCCAAGAACGTTGAAGCAGGTGGTGAAAAAAAGAAAAAACGGGAGGATAACCATTGAAATGAAGATGGAAATGATACAAAACTATGAACGTGGTGTGCCCGTCCGTGAACTGCTTGACAATATGGTCGTCGATCTCGATGGTTATCCTCAGACCGCCGTTTGCCAGTCTTTATTAAAGTGATCCTCCAACTTAAATACATGTAGGCTCTAATAAACCACAATTGTTCTCTTGTACTAAAATATGTTGTTAGAAACACATAAAATGTTAAATCAATGGCAATATTTTATAATATTTAGTCCATACTTTGACCGTTAGTTGGCGCCATGGTTTGCGGTCTTGCAGTGATGACGTCATTGGTATCTTGTGTGTTCAACAATTGCTTATTGCTGCCTAAACTCGCGAAGTAAAATGCCACGATGTGCTGCTTTTGGATGCAATTTCCAGTCAAATGGAAACAAGGGGAGTGAAGTGAGTGGTCAAGGTGGAATTATTATTTTTACTGAATAAATGTGCACAAGTGGAAGCTTCTCCCCCTTTTTGGTACAACTAGCGCCCAAACATTTTTCCTGGATCATCAGTCAAGTAAGGGATCCTTCTATTTTCTGGATCTGACGGTCCCACCGCGTCTGCAATATTGGTTTCGGATCTGTCCATTTTTTTTTGATTCGTCGGTCCCACAGCGGCTTTTCGGATCAGTCAATTTTGTGGAATCGACGGCCTAATCGCGGCTGCGACATTGCCATGGTATCGGTCTAATTCCTGGATCTTCGAGTGAGTAAAAAACGCAGATTTGGATTACTATTGCTATCTTTTTTGTTGACTATTCTTCGTGGGAGTTTTCCCCAAATCATACTAAATAATTAAAGCACTATTACACGCTACAGTGACGACAGTGACTCTGACGTGGACCTTACAACAATGTTGGGAGTTTGTCAGGGAATGCGTGTTTGCGTACTGCTGAGCTCCCGAGTGAAAAGTGGTCAAGGTGGAAATATTATTTTTTGTGAATAAATGTGCATAAGTGGAAGCTTCTCCCCTTTTTGCTACTTTTATACACGTATCCTAGCTACCACGCGTTACAATGTACAAGACATGGATTACACAAGGTGTGTTCTTTGGCCTGTACTGTAAGCACACGACAGCTCTGGATGCTAACAATCTACATAATTATATTGGGAAAACATTTGAAAATGCAATATGCTTACCTTGAATATCTGCTAATAAAACCGGACAGCATACACTCTCGCTCCCAACCGGACTTCCCAACAGGACTCTCTCGCATCACCAGTTTTGCCCAACTTTTGTCTTATCAGGTATTTGCTGCATGCATTTTTCCCTGAAGCTCGTCTTGTGAACGACCGACAGTGCTGTCCTGCTCTTCACTTCTCAGATCTGGTTCAAATAGGAAGGGTAGAACTGACGATATGTTGGGAAAGCTAACGAGTGACGCGCTTGGCTTTCCGCAACGGGACCAGTGACGTCACGCACTGCGACGTAACAAGAATGGCGACCTATCACTTAAATAATTTTACAAACTTTATTAAAACAAAAACTTTAAGAGGGGTTTTAATATCAAATTATTATAACTCATACTAACATGTATCTTTTAAGAATTACTTGTCTTAAAAACAGAGGATCCCTTTAAGGTGACAATTATTGTGATTGTAACATCGCCAAAATTTCGCCAGCTTTGTCAGGTTTTTCATCATTTATTTCAGAACTTGTGCAACACAACATGCCTACTGTCTGCGCAGCAAAAGTGAAAGTAAAAAATTCTCTTTTAACTGGCACATTAGCCACGCGGTGCGTTCAGGTACACCACGCAAAACACATCCACCACATTAGAACCTGATTGGTAACATTCTTACAGGAATTACTATTATTATTCCGATTTTTATTCCTAATTAATTTAGCTCTGTGTAGGTTTTCGGGTGGAGGAATGAATGTAATTATGTTTTCTTATGGGAAAATCCTGCTCGACATACGACCATTTCGACTTACAAACAAGGTCCTGGAACGAATTAACTTCGTATGTAGAGGTACCACTGTACTACCTTTCAAAAGCGCCGACTCGTTTAACTTGTTAAACATTGGCTGTAGTGTGCTATGGCAACTCATTGAGTTGTGTGCTGTTCTAAGCAGCATGAGTTGATTTGAGAGGAGTCACTCAATGAAGTATTTAATAAAGAGATATACTTTGGGGAGAAAAACCATGTCGTGTCTTTTTCCAACGCTGAATCTGAATACATTGAACACACAAAAAAATGTATATACACTCTACTTCGCGGATTTTGATTATCGCGAGGGGTGGGGAGTTCCCATTAACCATGAAAAACGAGGGATCACTTTCCGACAGTTATAATTTTTGACGGGAGAAAGTCATACAATTGAGAAAATTGATTTTTCAAAGTAGTAATATTAGAAGTCCTGTATTTTCCAGTTATTTGAAAATACTGCATATTCTAAATTATCACTGTAAACCCACTCATTCAAATGTGTTGGACAGCTAATGGTAGACAAATAGTGAAAGGGAGAGACAACACAGAGTATAAATGACCTTCATGAGAAAGACTATTTTAGTATGCAAATCACATTTGCATGTGATAAATGCGTATAATGACGAGGTAGGTGCACGTGATAATGGGAATTATTGACATAGCACCTTACGGCGGGTAATTTGGGATACTCACATTTCATTAGCTAAAATAGTGTCAGCAATGATAAAATGTCTGCCCCCATTTTGTGCATATATTTACGTTTTTCCTCTACTAGCACAAATTAGAAAAAATTTCTTTCAATTTATTAAACATTACTTTTCCTGCACATGTTGTCGGTCCTTTTAAGAACTAAAATTATGATTTGATGAATTCGAGAATAATCTAAAAAAAATAACAAAAAAACTTCACTGCAACTTAAGTCCTTTATTTGGAACGTTCGTCTTTCCAGTTTGCGATGCAAAAGAAGCCATCATTTGTTGAAGAAAGCAAAAAAATATATTCACAAAATTCCAATAAAACTAATAATCAAAGGATTATCTAAAGCAACTCTCTGCATCATCTAAAAAATAACCACACACACAAAAAAAGGGAAAAAATAAGGTTTTACAGAATGCTCCATAACTAAATGTAGTAAAAGGTGTATGGATATTTTCTCTTTTAACTTTATATAATTAATCAAGTCAATTCCTTATCGGACTCTTCTTCGGGCTCGCGCAGCCAAGTGAAGAAAGCGGTGACGGACTTGAGAGCCACGCCTTTGCCGTTCTGCTCCGCCGCGTCTTTGCTTGACTCCCACTTGTAGAAGGCATCCTCCTTGATGACGTCGGCGTCGTACAGCTTTCGAAGAACATCCGCAGGAGGTCTGCACGCAGAAACCCGCACAGTCAACATCCAAAAGGACATCTTTACACTGAGAATCACATTCAACAAATACTTGGTCCTCCACAACCATCTAAAGTCACCTTTTCCACTTGAAGCCAACAAAAATGACTGTTCCAGACCCATTTCAAAATACAGGTAGTCCCCGGGTTAAGAACAAGTGCTGTTTCTACACTGGCGAAATAACCAGAATTTCCGAGAAAGTGTGAATTAAACCTTTAAATACTCCCTGAATCTCAAAATAACTATCCAAAAACCTGGTTATACGTCATTGTGCAGTCCTCCCCAAGACATTGGCGCCAAGTCCCAGCTAGATTGCGAACTACACTGCAATCCTTCCTCTCTCTCTATCACTCTCAGCTGCGCAACTTCTTCATGGGAGCAAATGCGCTCTTCCCCGAGTGTGTAAATACATTCTTCGTGTGTACATGCATTCTTACTTGCATGTGGAAGTACGACCTGCTTTACGCTTCCTGCGCCAAAATAAAAGCACCCCCCCCCCCCCCCCCAAAAAAGTCAACATTATAATCAAATACAGACTTCACCAAAGGGGAAAAGTCATAAAAAATGAAGTAAAAAAATAAGATACTGTGAGGTATAATAAGGGACTGTTTACCAGACTTTAAAAAAAACAAAAAAAACGACTCGAAACAACTAAATGGCGGACGAGACTGGCATCATAAAGTTGAAATCGCGTTAAGTTGGGTACGAAGTAACAAAAAAATTCATCCTACAATTTCTGTTTAACCCTTGTAACAGGGCAATCATTTAACTTAATGGCTGCCATTGACAGCGATCATTCGCTATCGATCGCTACCAGCACAGTTCCAGTCAAAACTGATTGGACGTCTAGTGCTGTCAGTGGCACTAAATGATTATTCAATGTCTGCGGTCCAAGTTCAAATGGATTTTGACATCTTTCACTATCAATGACAGGAAAGAGTTAAATACTATGATATAAATACTGGGTCTGTCAAAATGATCGCGTTAATGGGCGGCAATTAATTTTTTAAATTAATCACGTTAAAATATTTGACGCACCCATGAGCATTGTGTAAGTAATCATTGACATCAACAACTGCGGGCTACTAGTTAATTTTTTGATTGAAAATTTTACAAATTTTATTAAAACAAAAACATTAAGAGGGGTTTTAATATAAAATTTCTATAACTTGTACTAATATTATCTTTTAAGAACTACAAGTCTTTCTATCCATGGATCGCTTTAACAGAATGTTAATAATAGTAATGCCATCTTGTTGATTTATTGTTATAATAAAGAAATACAGTACTTATGTACCGTATGTTGAATGTATGTATCCATCTTGTCTTATCTTTCCATTCCAACAATAATTTACAGAAAAATATGGCATATTTTATAGATGGTTTGAATTGCGATTAATTGCGATTAATTAATTTTTAAGCTGTAACTAACTCTATTAAAATTTTTAATCGTTTGACACCCCTAATAAATACATTTAAATATATCAAGTGTTATTTGAGGGCCATGACCAGTGTATTTCTGTTTGTATTCATTGTGTTCTTATTTTTTATTTATGATTTTATCTATCTATACACAAGTTTTATGAAAAGAATAAAAAGATACAATGATTATTTGAAAAAATATATATATTATAATTGAGCCCTTGCATCCGTATATGTGGAAATCACATTTTGGGTCACGTAGGTCACACCTGTATATCAAAAGTTAATAATGACGCCTGTTTTTTTTTTTTTTTTAAACATACAAAAAAGTCACTTGCCCTATTAAGAGTTAAATATATAACTACTGAATGTTTTATGCATAATTCGAAGAACTTTTGTGTCATGATTTCATATTTTTACTCACAGGTCATCTGTATTGCATGAAATGCTTGGCTACTGTGGGTGGGATGGGAGGGTATAGTATTAAGCCTGCTTCTGCGTTGCGGTGACGGCGTAGCCAGTACGGCGTCAATGAGCATTCGATAGTTGGGCGCGTTGCTTTGTAATTCACCGCCAAGCCACTAGAGGGGTTTGGCATTGTGTTTGTACGGTTTTGAGGGACACTTGTCGACTTCCTCTAGTTTTCTTCCGGTTACGCAACAAAAGAGATGGAACGCTTGAATGTGGATCTTCAGCTCATCAATATTGAACAACAAATGTTGATCATATAAATGTTGAGGCCCAGACGACGCAGAAGACTGTTGCGGAGGTGGTCGTTAGCGCAAGAATGTTTGTAAATGGCGGTGATTTCACGTTTAACCGGAAACAACAGGCTGAGTGTGCCAATCACAGACAATTTGCGTCATGTCACCACGTGTTTATGCGACACGTACTCAGAATTTTGTGGAGCTGCACGTCAGGCTAAGGCGGAGGGTCGTAAATAGAGTCTGCCTTGACGGCGTAGGTCTGCCGCAGAAGCATAACTCAGCCTTTAGTAGATGGACAATGCTACAGAATTTTCAGGAAACGCCACTAGTAATTGATTCATGATTTTGATGGAGAAAAGAAAAATCATTTGGCAAAATGTTTAAAAACTAAAAAAGGTTTCGGTTTTATAAAAAAAAAAAAAAAACAAGCAGGATAAAGGTAAACAAAAAGCGATACGCAGAGCATCAGCGAAACAAAAATGCTATGTTTTAACTAGAGATGTCGATGCCGATCGATCAGGTCCGATCACGTCATTTTCAAAGTATCGGAATCGGCAAAAAAATATCGGCCATGCCTTTTTTAATATATACGTATATATATATTTTTAAATTAAATCGTTTTCTAATTGTATTTAACGTCACAGACATAATATGTTTCACTCTTCCAGAGTCTTTAGTTTAGGCTTAAGGTAGGGTTATCAAATTTATCCTAGTAACGGCGGTAATTAATTTTTCAAAAAATGTATCACATTAAAATATTTTACGCATTTAATGCATGCGTTGCACGACCCACTCACACATTGTCGCACTCAATCTGTAATGGCGCCGTTTTACCTATATAGAAAGATAAAAGGCAGCATAAAATGAGTAGAGTGAATTTTGGCAGCCTTTGGAGTCTTTTGTTAATTGGCTAAAACCTTACATTCCCTCTCCCTACGATTAGAAATATCATGGGAAGCAATGTGGGAAAGCAAGGTAGCAAATGAACTTTATCTTAACACCTTATGTTATTTGCCAACGCAGAGAAGATATATCAATTGGTAGCACTACGCACAGTCATGGTTCCACATCCCATCATGCATTTGGGCATGACTACAGTATCATTTACTGAGAGCTCAACAAATACACTAGATGGCAATATAGTCACAATATACAAAGTCACAAGTCTTTCTATCCGTGGATCCCTCTCACAGAAAGAATGTTAATAATGTAAATGCCATCTTTAGGATTTATTGTCATAATAAACAAATGCAGTACTTATGTACTGTATGTTGAATGTATATATTCGTCCGAGTTTTATTCATTTTTTTCTTAATGCATTGCCAAAATGTATATGATCGGGAAAAATTATCGGGTATGATTGGAATTGAATCAGAGCAAAAAAAAAGCAATTGGATCGGGAAATATCGGGATCGACAGATACTCAAACTAAAACGATCTGGATCGGATCGGGAGCAAAAAAACAAGATCGGAACAACCCTAGTTTTAACCCTTAAGAGTCGCGGGATGTGTCCACGTGTCCTGCGCATATGTCATCTTTGCAGCTTCGTCACGTTGTAATTACATCACCCACGAGCCGCTGGTTGGTCTTGTATGAAAGTGCGGGAGTTCAGGTTCACTCTCGTTTTTACCTGAAGTCAATCGACCAAGTAAAACGGGAAATAATGTTATTTGAGTTTTATAGGTTTAATTGCCCTCATGAATAAACATTAAAATGCTGCATGGACCACGCGTTTATCGACATATTTCCATCATTTCTTGTCCTTGTCCTTTTTCAAAACCGAAAGCGCCACATCAAACTACATATCCCAGGAGCCATTGTGAGGGCACATCGGACAGTCGTAATACAAACATTTTTAACAAATTGCCGAGCAAGGCGCCACCTAAGGAGAGGGAGATGAAGTAGCGCGTGACGGCCTGTTCGATTTAGCAAGCGACTTTGAAACGTGCGCAAAGCATCGAAAACTAAATTTTGTGCTAGGAAAGGCAATATCTCATCAACTCGAGGAAGAGTCAGATTTGTCGTTGTTTTCTTCGGATGAGTCGGTGAGCGAGAAGAGTGACAGGCTGACAGCAGTGTGCAAATGGCGGAAGAGTGGGCTGTGTGACAGTGTGTGACTGTGACGGCCCTGGCCGTTTAACTGTGTTTTATTTTGAGAAGCCTCCAGTCAGCTGATCGTCACCTCCGCCAGCTGGCTGCCTCCCCTTCCACTGTGACATAAGCTGATCAATGCCGGACTGACAGATGACGTCGCCGCCGCTGATTGGCCATGACGAAAAGGCGCCAAACATCTTAAACCTGCCGCTGTCAACACTCTGGGAGGTCGCATCTGACAGCATTCTGCCGCGGTCCTCCTCGCCAGCTGTTTGCTCGCCATTCACTCTTGTGTGCTTTGATCGCTAATTTGATACACTCCCGCTTTTTCGGTGAGGTCTTGTGTTTATTTGTTATTGGATCTTTTTTGTTCACCACTGTAAATAAGAGCACTGAAGCAGTAGGGGTAGTTCGCCATTTCTGTTCAACCCGTTTTCTCCTGTTTTGTTTAGTGTAGGAAGCTAGGTTAGTGGCTGTCTTTTCTTTGTTCCTTTCACATGATCAGGGTTTAGTTAGCGGGCGGGGTTGAAGTGTAGATTCCTTTTGTTTGTTGTTTTGGCCTGGGTTTACCCTGAAGCCGCGCTTCATCCACATTTTGTATATATTGTTCATTGGGAGTTTGTGTAAACAAATTTGTGCCACTTGTGAATCTGTGTGGCTCGTTTTATGTTATGCCCTTCGCGAGCCGTCCTTGGGACGTAACAGTGACGTATCCCTGTGTCCTGTTCAAGGGGAAACTGAGTGGCACTCCTGAAAAAAATTTAACTGAACTAGTTTATTGTCAAAATGTTTTTAAATACTTTTCATTGTTATGACTCGGGCTGTCAAAATTATCGCGTTAACGGGCGTTAATTAATTTTTTTAATTAATCACGTTAAAATATTTGACGCAATTAACGCATGCACTGAATGACCAGCTCGCACATTGCCTTAAACAGATTACAATGAGGCCGTTTATGGACATTAAGAGTGAAGAGAATGCCACCAGCCGCTTGGGGGCAGCGCCGTTCCATACTAATGTTATTTCTTCTAAACGTGGGAATTAGTAGTTGTGAGATGTTTATGCTGTATGCACAATGCAATGCAAATTGCTATTTGTGCTCCACACATATTTCGGTAAGTTTTCTTTCTTTTAGTGGCAATTATGTGTCTCGTGTTGTATTTTGGGTAAGATATGCACAGAGATATATATTTTATAAAGGCGAGTGGACACAGGCGTTCTTTGGACCGCGCCATTTATTGGCATAAGCTTCGCCTTCAAAACAAACATAAGTATCGTTTACTGAAAGCACAACAAAAATAATATTCCTATCTCTCTCAAAAAAAATGATGTTCACAAAAAGAAAAGCACTTCAGTCTATAGTAATGAGGCCCTATTCTCACAGTTAAACAACAATGCAAAATGAACTGGCATTCCATATCAAAATAGATATGCAAAATACACGTAAAACTTACTCAGACTTTGGTCACTCTATTCTTATTATTGTTATTTTTACATTTATATTAACTCTACTTTTGATTGAAAATTTTACAAGTTTTAAAACGAAAACATGAAATTACTATAACTTGTAACTATAACACTTGTCTTTTAAAAACTACAAGTTCTTCTATCCGTGGATCACTTTAACAGAAAGAATGTTAATAATGCCATTTGTGGATTTATTGTTACAATAAACAAATACAGTACTTATGTACAGTATGTTGTATGTATATATCCGCCTTGTGTCTTATCTTTCCATTCCAACAATAATTTACAGAAAAATATGGCATATTTTATAGATGGTTTGAATTGCGATTAATTGCGATTAATTACGATTAATTAATTTTTAAGCTGTAATTAACTTGATTAAAATTCTAATCGTTTGACACCGTTAATTTAAATGTTTTCACTATCAATCTTTACAATTTGTACATAGATGTGTGTGTTTGAGAAGCTTGATTGTACTCTACTGTTCATTAGTTTGGGTTCGCTTAGACCCCAAAATTTTGACCTGTAGTGTACATAATGAAAAGTCCCACATGATACACTACGGTTCAAAGGTTTGGGGTCGCTTAGACCCTAAACTTTTGAACGGTGGTGTATGTATATACTTTTTAAAAAAGTGATGGGTGCAATACCTAACCTCACAAAGTTATGTCCTCCAAACCTTTACTGTGTTAGATGACATATCAAGATTTCCCCTACAAACAAAAAATTGTGGTGCACCGCCACACCAAAATAAAAGCTGCCTTGCAAATGATTTTGTTTTTAAGGCCGTTTGGAACTAGCGGTAGCCGAGTATGAAGGGTTCAGCAGCAACTTATTCATTTTGTATTGTAATGTCAGTAACTAAGCGCAGTCTCCTTAAGAGATGATTGGACTTGGGAGCTGTGACGTATGGGGAAACCAGTTGGAAAAATGGGAGAACGGGCGAGATATAGCGGTTGCATGTTGCAGTAGCCTGCTGTTATTTCATTGTTTTTCTTTATTATTGTTGCCACAATAAGGTGGGTAAGCTCTCGAGCCAACAGTATGGCTAAAGGAAGCTTGAACAATAGCGAAGGTGAGCCACTCACTCGCAGGTTGCTTCATTTGCACCATGAGCGCCTGCAGGGCGTAGAGCGCCTGTAGCTCCTTCTGTTCGTCGTTCAGAAAGTGTTGCAGCAGGGAGGCTCGGTTGTTGATAAGCGGCACGTCCACCTTGTACGGGTCACCTGCAAGGCAGACACGGTTTAAAAAGAGACCTTTTCAAATGTACAAAATCCGTGGAAGTCCTACCTGTGATGGCCAACTGGCAAATGGTGGTCATGAGTGCGCGTACAAACTGGTTGGAGGACCATTGCTGCT
The DNA here is from genome assembly GCF_030265065.1 of Corythoichthys intestinalis. Lineage (NCBI taxonomy): Eukaryota > Metazoa > Chordata > Actinopteri > Syngnathiformes > Syngnathidae > Corythoichthys > Corythoichthys intestinalis. The sequence goes on along the minus strand of NC_080408.1, from coordinate 32,227,961 downwards.
CATCCAGATTGGCCTTGAAGACAAAAGAAAGATTGAACATGATAGGTAATTTAAGGAACTGTCAAATTCGCCATAAATAACCCTAAATGGGTTAGTTAATAAAAAAAAAAAAAAAAAAAAGCGCTTGATTACGCACCTCCACCCAGTCTTTGAGGCGCTGGTCGCTGGCTTTATCGCGGAGGAGGTGCTCAATCTCTTGCTGGAGCTCATCCACGCTTAGTGCCTCTTTAGTACTGTCCTTGGACTGCCCCTCTCCAGTTGTGAACTCCACTTGCTGAGTAAAAACAACAGAGCTCACAATTGGGTCTGCGATGAGACCAACTGAAAATGAATACTGGAAGGAGTTTAAGTCAAAATGTGATTTATGACATTACACTTGTGGGTTGTATATTTTCATTGGGGGTTGGGATTACAATTAGCTAAAATGTCATAATATTATATTCAGGGATGTCTCCGATCACGTGAGCGGAAATCAGGCTATTTTTCAGAGGAACGGAATAAGGTGAACAGTATCAGGTTTTTAATAAAAAATATACTATCTATATATATTAAAGGGCTAAAAAGTAACAAAATAATCCAGAAATACAATGGCGTTGACAAATGAAGCAAAATATGTACATTTTATACTCTACAACACTCCTAGAAAAACAGAAACGGAAGTTTGGAACTTTTGTTCAAAAGACTTTTGTTATCGGATTGGGACTGTATTGGCAGATTCTCAAAATCAGGTGAGTGACCCAGGTGCAAAAATATGCGATTGGGACATCCCTAATTACAACTAAAGTATTTTTTTAAATAGCATTATAAAGGTAATATTATGACTGTTCTTTTTTTTTTTTGAACAGCATTAATATATTACATCAAGCAATTCTTGTATCGATTCAAAATCTGTCTGTCACACGGGTTTATTGGAAAACAATTCAGTTGCTGCACTTCTACTCCTGTCCAGTTTTGGCTTTTAATGCAAAAACGGAGGCATAGAGTGTTTAGAATCCTGCATTTAACCAGGTTTGCACTAAAAAATAAAAATGTTATAATGAAAACCATATATTGTTCAAACAGAAAAACATTTTTACCATAGTGCCGGATGAGATTTCAGGAATAAATTGATATAAATGTACTTTTACCATAAAAATACACACATCAATCAAATATTTATATCAATAAAAATGGACTTTTTTTATGAGGCAATACACACCCTTTATATATACAGTGGGGCAAATAAGTATTTAGTCAACCACTAATTGTGCAAGTTCTCCCACTTGAAAATATTAGAGAGGCCTGTAATTGTCAACATGGGTAAACCTCAACCATGAGAGACAAAATGTGGGGGAAAAAAAAAAAAACAGAAAATTGTTTGATTTTTAAAGAATTTGTTTGCAAATGATGGTGGAAAATAAGTATTTGGTCAATACCAAAAGTTCATCTCAATACTTTGTTATGTACCCTTTGTTGGCAAAAACGGAGGCCAAACGTTTTCTGAAACTCTTCACAAACTTTTCACACACTGTTGCTGGTATTTTGGCCCATTCCTCCATGCAGATCTCTTCTAGAGCAGTGATGTTTTGGGGCTGTCGTTGGGCAACACGGACTTTCAACTCCCTCCACAGATTTTCAATGGAGTTCAGATCTGGAGACTGGCTAGGCCACTCCAGGACCTTGAAATGCTTCTTACGAAGCCACTCCTTTGTTGCCCTGGCTGTGTGTTTGGGATCATTGTCATGCTGAAAGACCAAACCACGTCTCATCTTCAATGCCCTTGCTGATGGAAGGAGATTTTCACTTAAAATCTCTCTATACATAGTCCCATTCATTCTTTCCTTTACACAGATCAGTCGTCCTGGTGCCTTTGCAGAAAAACAGCCCCAAAGCATGATGTTTCCACCCCCCATGCTTCACAGTGGGTATGGTGTTCTTCGGATGCAATTCAGTATTCTTTCTCTTCCAAACACGAGAACCTGTGTTTCTACCAAAAAGTTCTATTTTGGTTTCATCTGACCATAACCAGTGTTGTCAGTAACACGTTACTGTGACTGTAATGTGATTACTTTCTTCAGTAACGAGTAATCTAACACGTTCATTTTTCCAAGCCAGTAATCCGATTAAAGTTAGTTTTCCCTGTGCCTGTGCGTTACTATTTTGTTTTTGCCTCATAATGTATGTAGAATACTGTAGTCATGTACGAAGAGCATTTATCATCGGGGGGGGGGGGGGGGGGGTTACATGTATTACGGTGTTACGGTGCTGTCTGAGGCTGAGCGCTGTCTGCCACGGCGGTCAACAACATAGCATTCTGACGAGGCAGCGAGGCTAACAGTGAAAGGCAGGATATATACCGCAAATGGATGCCTTTGCTCACTGGAAATACAGCCATTACTTCACATTTCTGTCCAGTAAAGATGACAAAAATATCTCCGTGCGTTGCAAACTTTACGCTGGCTGAAAATGACTCTCGGTCGCTAAATCAACAAAGAAGCACTTGGAATTACAGTACATCGCGACAAAACTTGAAACAGCCTACAGGTTACAAGACAGCCAGCACTTCTACAGTTTGTAACCAGCCTTTATGCACATTTTATTGTCAGTGATTGTAACCATAGGCGGAGTTTTACTTTTGTGGGGCTGGGGGTAAAGGATGTTGATGACAAACAAAAGTCAAAAGTTTAGACACACCTAAACATTTTTACGTTTTATGTATTTTCACTACTATTGTAAATCCTCTCTGAACACATGAAAACTATGAACGAAAAAAGTGAAATAACTGAAAACAGGTTTTATATTCTACATTCTTCAAAGTATCCACCTTTGAGGTGTCGCCAAACTTTTGGCCAATACTGTAAACAGTATATACATATATATAAAACTGTTCAAGCTCAGTTGTTGTTGGTTGCGTTTGAAAGCTTAGGTTTACAGAAATTCTAAATATCCATCTTGCCTCCACAGGCGTAGTTTTAGCTAGTGTCTTAGGTACTATGGTAAATGGTGTTATACTTATATAGCGCTTTTCCACCTTTCAAGGCACTCAAAGCGCTTTACACTATCTCACCATCCACCTACTGGTGACGCAGCACCAGGAGCAACGTGGGGTTCAGTGTCTTGCTCAAGGACACTTAGACGAGTTCATCAGGGCGGAGAATTGAACCCATAACCTCTGGGTTGGGGGACAACTACTCTACCACTAAGCCACGCCACCCCAGCAAATTAGTCAAATGACTACTAGTCAAATGATCTGCTCGAAAAATGATTCTGACCCATTATGAAATACGTTGTAGGATTCTTGTTCATTTCATTAATTTATGTTGTTTTATTGCTTTACAACTTTTATAGACAATATTTTAACATCTAGGTCTTTATTTTAAAGGGGAAGTTCAGAATTTTTGACATTATGCTTTATCTTGGAGTTAGCTGGGGTTTATTTAGTCGTTGGAGTTGATTTGAACAAATTCCATGCAGTTTGTCAGTTATTTGTTAGTTTCAGGGCTCCGGGGTGGCTAAGCTAGCGCGAGTCAATGGTGGTTGAAATCAACTCCATTGACTAATTAAACCTCGCTAACTCAAAGATTAAGCCTTATGTGAAAAATTCAATTACATGTGATGACATTTTTTTGTTGTCATGTTGAGGCAGCAAAAGGAGAAAAAAAATGGTAAAAAGTAACTGATAAGTTACTTTTAAAGTAACTTAGTTACTTTGATAATAAAGTAATCGGTAAAGTAACTAGATTACTTTTTTGAGGTGTAATCAGTAATTAAATTACTTTTTAAGTAGTCTGTGACAACACTGACCATAACACATTCTCCCAGGCCTCTTCTAGATCATCCAAATGCTCTCTAGCGAACCGCAGACGGGCCTGGACGTTTTCTGGCTTCAGCAGGGGGACACGTCTGGCAGTGCAGGATTTAATTCTGTGGCGGCGCATTGTGTTACTGATAGTAGCCTTTGTTACTGTGGTCCCAGCTGTCTGTAGGTCATTCACTAGGTCCCCCCGTGTGGTTCAGGGATTTTTGCTCACTGTACTTGTTATCATTTTGACGCCACGGGGTGAGCTCTTGCATGGAGCCCCAGATCGAGGGAGATTATCATTGGTCTTGTATTTCTTCCATTTTCTAATGTTTGCTCCCACAGTTGATTTCTTTACACCAAGCGTTTTACCGATTGCAGATTCAGTCTTCCCAGCCTGGTGCAGGTCTACAATTTTGTCTCTGGTGTCCTTCGACAGCTCTTTGGTCTTGGCCATTGTGGAGTTTGGAGTGTGACTGACTAAGATGTGGACAGGTGTCTTTTATACCGATAATGAGTTAAAACAGGTGCCATTAATACAAGTAACGAGTGGCGCCTCGTTAGACCTCGTTAAAAGAAGTTAGACGTCTTTGACAGCCAGAAATCTTCCTTGTTTGTAGGTGACCAACTACTTATTTTCCACTCTAATTTGGAAATAAATTATTTAAAAATCAAGCAATGTGATTTTCTATTTTTTCCCCCACATTCTGTCTCTCATGGTTGAGGTTTACCCATGTTGACAATGACAGATTACTCTAATCTTTTCAAGAACTTGCACAATTGGTGGTTGATTAAATACTTATTTGCCCCACTGTATATAAATATTTTAAAATCCCACCTTAATCGTGTCGTCACGCATTTTTGAGACATATCTTGTAAAAAGTACTCCATATGAAAATATATATTATGAAATATATGCCCCCAGGGAAAGACAACTCTTCACCTGCTCAGTGACAAACTTGTTGACGTTGTCATTCTTTGGCAGGAAGTCATTCCACTTTAGCCCCACCTCTTTCCACAGGGCCCCAACCTTACTATGAGTCTAGTGCAGAGACGGAATTTGAAATCAGTGGCGCGGCCTCTCAAAACGATCTCCTTCACAACATTCAAAAAACAAAAAACAAAAAAACATTTGAGAACACACCATTCCTTTGCAGAGCAAATGAAGGATTTGCACCAGTAGCACACCGGCCTTCCCTTGTGGTAGGAGAGGCTTGGAGATCTCCCTGGATGAGCAATTAAGACACAATCAGGATTTATACTTTACAATTAGAAGTGCATAATGTCCTTTTCAAGTGACCGACAACAGGTTCATCATGTGCACCCCAGTGGACAGAACCTTCTTCCATAAATTGAAAAACCCCAATTTATATTATCATATTAGCAAAGAAAAACGTAAATAAAAGCCTGCATATATTGGGGGTGGCAACCCTTAGTGAGGCTAGAAATTTTATAATTGCCGATTGGCCACTCTTTTACGTGATGTACCGTATTTTTCGGACTATAAGTCACACCTGAGTATAAGTCGCACCAGCCATAAAATGCCCAGCGAAGAGGAAAAAACCATATATAAGTCGCACCGGAGTATAAGTCGTATTTTTGGGGGAAATTTACTTGATAAAATCCAACAGATAGAACAGATATGTCATCTTGAAAGGCAATTTAAAATAAAAATACAACAGAACAACATGCTGAATAAGTGTAAAGTATAATAATGTTACATGATGCATGAAGAACAAAATGCGAATGTACTGTCCTCACCAGGACGCTATGGCTCGGTCCTGGCTATACAGCGAGCTAAAGTCCCAAATGACTATGCTGGACGTCCGTATAATTTGCTGACTTTATTTTGGCCGTCCTTATGACACCATCATTTGAAGCGTGAAATTAAAAATAGAAACAATACAAATCCCTTTCGTCCTCGATACCAAACAGGTTCGCATCAACCTAAATAAATGATTATTAGCTGCTATTACAGCAATGACACAAACGGTTACCATGCGTTGGCTAGCATTAGCACATCGTTCAAACAACCACATAAATGGCACTAAGTGTCCGATTGCGGATGGAAAAAACACAACAACAACAGAAAAGATGATACACACAGGGGCTTCCGCTGTAGAGATATTTTACAGGCATAAACAATGAACGTAGGTTCGCAGCCGTTTCTCTCTCTCTCTCTCGGACGCTGCGCAGCTGTCCGCCTTCTTCTGCCGTGTGAGCGCTCCTCTTCGCGTAAACAAGTGCGCCCCCACTTGGGCGTGAAAGCGCCACAAACTAAAAGCATGCATTTCAATATAAAAAAAGTCAATAATACAATTGAACACACATTGCCAAAGGAAGAACGCTAATGTGGCCATAGCTATTAAGAGTTATTCAGATAACTATAGCATTAAGAACATGCTCACAAGTTTACCAAACCATCAGTGTACGCCAAAACACCAAAATAACATGTGAAATGATATAATAATGTGTTAATAATTTCACACATGAGTCGCTCCTGAGTATAAGTCGCACCCCAGCCAAACTATGAAAAAAATTGCGACTTATAGTCCGAAAAATACGGTAATTAATACCTTTTTCACAAGCACCTATCAATATCAATATATATGTGCGGGAGTATAACTGATAATAAAAAATGCCTGTGTTAAAAAGTAGTGTCATTTTTTAAAAACATTTTTTCCATGGTCAGAGGTCACAGAAATCCACTATATGCATACTACCTGAATACTTCGAGCGACCGTGCGTCGCATGAGGGTCATTTAGACTATAAGGGTTGCCGCTCCCTTTAAATTGGCACAACGTCATGAAAAACAACTAACAAATATTTCGCAAAACTGCACGCCTTTTGGCTGAAGCTAACCTGAAGAGCTGCCCCATAGGGAAGCCACCCTCAAGGAGCATGGGGGTGATGATTTCAGCCAAGTAGAGCCAGATGTGAGGTATGTCTATGGCCATGTCGTCAGCGGCATCCAGGATCTGTGAAAGCCTGCCAAAGCACAAGCAAGTCAAGTTTTGCGGTCATTTTTGAATGTGCGGCAGCGAATGCCGTGCAGTGCCTCACCCTTTAAAATACTGCTCAATGGGCAAGGTTCCAGCCAGGATGAGTTTAGACAGGAGCGTGCCCATGAGCTCACGAGCTTTGCCGCTGCGTTCCAGTGTGGATACCACACTGTTCCACACAAACACGTAGGCAGTGCACTGCTGCTTTTTAGCTCATCTACGCACCAGGTTGCCTCCTAAAGTGGCGTAGGGGAGAAAAAGTTGAAACGTTGCCGCTGTACATGAGTTCCACACGCATCTGAATGCTTTTGGTACATTAAAATCGTTGATATGGAGGAACTCATCGATGATGGCCGTGGACTTCTTCTCCATCGCTTCTTCTGACATTGCTGGTTCAGGAAGAGTAGGTGGTGCGGGGGCACTCTCGCGCTTGGCTAGAAGTAAAAAAAAAAAAAAAAAATTTAAAAGGCAACGTTTCAGTCCATGTTTCTTGGAAAAGTACGAAGTTTAAAGGCAGGTGTTGGTAAAGCACGGCCTGCTCGATCTTTTGAGAAGCCGAGCAATTTTGACATTCATGTAGCATATACTTTAAAATCTGTGAACATGGTGGCAAACTTTGTGGAACATCAATTCAAAAATGTGCAGGGTCAAAGTACTTTACTAGGAGTTTAAGCCACACCTTTTAGTTTTCCAATTCATCCCTTCAAAATTTTTAAATTATTTTTTAGATTTATTTAGTAACTTCAAACTTCAATAGCTCATTAATAGGCCATTTGACCTTTTGACCCCAAACCAGTGAAGGGTGTGTAAATACTTTACTTGTAGATCAAGGCACACCTCTTAGTTTTCGAATATATCTATTTATAGGTTTTTAATGATTTTTTAAATTGATTGACAGGCTTCAAACTTCAATAGCTCCTTGGCCATTTGACCTTTTCACCCCAAACCACTGCAGGGTCGACTTACTTTAGTTGGAGATCAAGGCACACCTCTTAGTTTTCCAATCTGTTTATTTTATTATTATAAGTTTTTAATGATTTTTTAATTGATTGACAGGCTTCAAACTTCAATAGCTCTTGGACATTTGACCTTTTGTCCCCAAACTAGCGCAGGTTGGAAGTACTTTACTAGGCCATCAAGGCACACCTCTTAGTTTTCCATTTTATCGCTCCATAATTTTTTAATGATCATTAAAAAAAATTTGGGTAAATTTAAAATTTAATAGTTTCTAGGCCATTTGACCTTTTGACCCCAAACCAAAGCAGGGTCAAAATACTTTACTTGCAAATCAAGGCACACCTCTTAGTTTTCCAATTCATCTGTATATAATTTTTTCAAAATTTTCATGACTTTTTAATTGATTGACTTGATTAAAACATTTGACCTTTTTATTTATTATCAGTGCACATTCGTAGTACTTTCCTTGCTGTTTGTGGATTTTTCTTTTAAGACGGCTACACATTTTCCATCTGTTTCAGTAAGTCCCAGCCCAAATTGAATATGATCTGTCAATATACAGTACTTGACACAATTATAGAAAATGTGTGCTTGATTTTACAATGTGTTTTTATTACTCAGGCAGCCATCATTCATTTTTTTAATTGAGAAAAATACAAGTAAATTAAATGGAGGTCTCCAGTTATCCTGTGCGACAGACGAGCAACTTTACCACCAGACTATACTTTGTCGTGACGCCACAGCCATGTTTTTGTATATAGACCTATTGCACCACACATACGCCATCTGTCGCTGTGCGGTAAAACCTGAAAAGGAAACGCAACAGAAAAGAAAGTGCGGCTGGATTGACCACGGAATTACAAAACGCGGCAGTGACCCAAGATATCCGTCGTGCTTTGTCATCTCTGATATTTGGTCCCCTTTATTGGTCCTCCATGCCGGAAAGCGGTGAAAAGTGAGTGCAGTTTTCTTTACCCCTTTTTCATCGTGGGAGACGCGGTTGCGCCCGGTAACACAATAATGCACACCCATTTTATTCTTTTGAATACAACGACGGAATTGGTTTACCACTACCACAAGTTACAATCCGCGTTGAGTCTGCCAGACCGGAAGTAAGTTATATTGCCAACTTGGCGGTGTAGACAAACAATGAGGTAGTACATCGCATTCCCTATTATAGCAGGCAAAGAAGAACTAAAACACAGTTAGTGCGGTCTTTGGGACGCAATGGGGAACGGACCGAGAGTAAATATCATGTTCAACTCATGTCGCTAGATAAAAAAACAATAATACCTGACTGCGGCCGACAGCTGCTTCAAACAATGCCCAGTTGCGAGTTGCTACAAACATACGGCCACATACGGCTATAATAGATATCACATATATGTAGAACTAGATACAAAATGGCAGATGACGGCAGCGTTAAAACATATAAAGAGAACTACATTCGAAATGACAGACTTGCCGTTTAGTAGTTGCCGCGTTGTAAACAGCCGCCGTCTTAAAGCTGTACTCTTCTCTAGAAGTCTCTGTAGTAGCGAACCCAATTAACTTTTTATCTAAAATACTCCTAAATCGGCAAAATCTTGACTTGAATCTATCTTTAAGGATGAAATAATGTTAAAACTTTGACATGTCGAAAGTAGTCAGGAGGGAAATTATGGAATAATGGGACCAATTTTAACAACTTTAACAGTTGATTCCCATCATTAAATTGATTGAATGTAGTTTAAAGCTGCTGATACAGAATGGGAACTTGAGCATTTTATTTACTGTTTTTAACTTAACTTGATACTGAAATATTAGTTTGGTTTAGCCTGAGAAGATTTTTTGAACAATTTTGGAACTAATGTGCAAAACATTAAAGGGGGAGCGGGGGGGCTTTGGTAAAATTAATAATCGATTAATAATCGTATCGGAACCTCGGAATCGGAATCGTACCGTTAGGTGCCCAAAGATTCCCACCTCTGGTGACAAGTAATTAACCACTATGATAAAAACTGAGGCAATCAGTGAGCCTTTTTGAATGGTTTCTAATGTAATTGTGACATATAATCAAAGTACCCCATAAAATTTTGAAACTTGTACATAGCCATATGGACTATAGAGGGTATCCATTTTAAGCTTATTGTCCCAGTTCATTACAGAGTTTGGTTTCCACAGTGGGATTTTAACTTGAACCCAAGTCTGAAGGCGTTGTAATCATTAACTTACATTAAACATGAAGTTATAATTAAAGATAACATTTGTATGAAAAACAAACGTAACATTGAAAAATATGAATTGTGCGGGTAAAATGCTCTCCTTTTGCTACATGGAGAATTATATTCATATATTACTACAATACCAAAATTCTGACTTCAGTGTGAAATTTGAACACAACATTGAACAGACCACAGTTATAATGTTCAATTGATGATAAATTTGCACCATGAAGTCTTCATTTAATTGCTAATGACCCAATGAAGTGTTGCGCTGCGCCTTACTTTGCTTCAAATTTCCAAATACCTTGTAGAGATGGGCGGATCGATACCAAAATATCGATATTTCAATATTTCTTACTTAACTTTATTATTATTTCCTATTCATTTATTATTTTTTTGTTAATTTATATTTAATATTTTTCTGTGAAATATATTTTTCCATATTGTTTTATGTTACAAACAATTAAATTCTTGATTTCTTATGTTTTGTTGCTATTTATTTTTTTGTTAAAGGTCTGTTTCAATTATTTCAAAATCTGTTTGAAAATTGTGTTAGTAAAATAAAATTCCAAAAACGGCAAGTGACTATTGTTTATTGGATTTGTTTTTAATGCTCTACCATTAGAGGGCGGTAACATGCTACTATTAATTCGTTCTTTAATTAGATAAAAAATATTTAATTTAGGTAGATTAAAATTTGATCAAATACAACGTGTAGCAGGGAAAAGTTCTGTGCATATGAATTTAAGGGTCATGGTTAAAGAGTGAGACTGACTAATCAGATGTTGTTAATGGATTGGTTTTTGAGTTTGTAGGGAAACTGCTTTGCTAGTTATTAAAAGCAGCATTTTTTCCATTGCAAATGCATATTTGACACAAAGAGACTATTAATAGTTTTTGAGTGCTTGCTGTAGTTGTACATTGGATATCATCAGAATGGCTGAGAACTCTTCAGGTTTGTATATATATATATAAGGGCTGCAGCTATTGATTATTTTAGTAGTCGATTAATCGATGAACTAGTTAGTTCGAATAATCGAGTAATCGGATAAGGAACATGAAAAATTAAAATACCCGAGCTTAGCCTCAAACGTTATAAAAATAAAATAAAATATGGATTTATGTACAACAAAATAACAATTGGCTAACTTACACAGCAAAAGACTGCTAGCTTCAATGCTATAAAATGCTAACTTTTTTTTTTTTTTTTTAACAATCCTCTTAGCGAATTGTTGGGACACATATTCCAACAAAAAATGGCAAAAAAAACCTGTAAACCATAGTCCGAATGCTTTAGAAAACATTAGCTCAAACAAAAAACTAGCTTATGTTGGTCTTCTCATGAACCAGCTGCATTCAGCCATGTGAAATGAGACGGACTAGAGGGCAATGTAGCCACCCAAATCAATAAAACTCAATGCAAACACTTTCAAAATAAACCATTACAACTCCTCTTTAATTAAACGAATACTCGAGGCAGCAAAATTTAATTCGAATATTTTTTTCTAATCGAATACTCGAGTTAATTGATTAATTATTGCAGCACTAATATATATATATATATATATATATATATATATATATATATATATCGGATTGGGATCGCAATATTTGGCCTTGGTATTACTTGGTATCGGATCGAATCCAAAATCACTGGTATCGCCCATCCCTAATACCTTGTCACTACAGGGATAGAATAGTTACCACAATTTAAGAAAAAAGAAAAAAAAGCTAAAACAATTCACCGTCAAATTATATTGAATGGAACTATTTGAAATGCTTCACAACTAGACATGTGCCAGTTACCAGTTGCATGGTATGCCGTGGTATGACAACGTCACAGTTTCAAAACAACGGAAAATTTCCAACATACCGTTCCTAAATTATCAGCTATTTTTTGTGTCCCAAAAATGCAATTCCATGATACTTATGTTCCAATTTGTAAATACGTTCTTTTGGAAAATAAAAATCCAGTTCATTGGAAAAAAAGTTTTTTCTTTTTTTTGAACCCAGATATAAAAATAACAAATTTTAGAGCTTGTAGGCTAGATGTTTTGCCATGTTGGAAGCGTTTTGATTCTAGACCAGATTTATCTGAATAAAAGCCTTGCTATCAGGATCCTTTGTCTGTGCAGGAAAAAAAAAACATCGTATTGTACTGGTATTTTGTGCAATAATAATCATTACAAAAAAGAACTCATTTTGAAACCTCATTGAACACAATGATTAAAAGGTGAGGACGACACTATACCTATATCAAACTAAATCAGCTTTACTTTCGAGTCATTTTTACATTTATGTTGCGTGGACCTAGAAGTGATGCTTGTGGAACACCACTCGTTTCTTGTGTAACCCCAGACAATTTTGACATGTTGCATATAATTTAAAAATCTGCATCTACTGTATCAGGGTACAAACAAGGTTTATGACAATTTTCCATTTCTAAAGCAGCGTAGTGAGCGACATTTTCTAATAGAGTTATGTTGTTTTTACCTGGAAGGTCCCGGCTGCCACGATCTCCCCCTCCTGGTATGTGAGGGCGTTGGTCGCCCATACCTCCTCCCATTCTGCCTCCGCCCCTGTTCTTTTTGGACGCGAGTTGCTGCAGGATTTTGATCTGCTCCCTGTGCTCTTCCATCTCTGCATCCTTGTGGATCTGGTCAATGGTTTTAATACCCTGGTTTCCTCTCGGAGGCACCCAGTTACACTGCGGCGCAGGTTAAAGAGGACGGTTATAGTGGGATGAGACTAAAAGGTAGAATGCCCCACGACAGAAAGATTGAGGGTTTACCTTTCTGAGGTCAAAGACATCTTGTAGCATGATGCGGATTCGGGATGACGTTTCTCTCTCTTTGATGATCTTTTTCATCTGATTAAAATACTGATCCATACGAGGCTAGATTGGATAAAGAAACATTTGCATTATGAAACTTAATAGCAAATCAAACGGTACAATTTTCAAGAGACTGCACGTGCTTGTGGCTCATAATATAGCAACAGCAGACATGTTTAATATTGAAAACTGAGTCAGGTCTTTTGAAAGTTTTTTAAAAAACACCTATGCCACATAAAAAAAAAAAGTTTTTCCCAATTAATTTCGACATTTAAACCAACACTAGGCAACTCATCGGTTTTGGTCGATTTTAGCGACGCCGGTGGACAAAAGCGGAAGTGTTTTGCCTTAAGGAAGACTGTGTTTCTCATGAGGACCAGTGTACACCCGCACAGTGTCGTAAAATAATGACCTCCCAGTCACCTGCAGATGGATTAAACAACATTTCTGTTTTCAGCGGCAATATGAAAGATGAAAAGAAGACTAGTAACAAGGTAATGAATCCAGTTGTGGGTAAACATTAGCATATGATGGTTAGCAACCGTGTGACTTAAGCGTAGCTAACGCCTCCACCGCACCCGAACTGGTCGCCGCTGACGAGTTCGATTGGGGGGTTCACGCCAGGAGTGAAAGCTGGGCTTCAGTTTATTCTTGAGTATCCTTTTCTCCCTGGTAGACTCCTTTTTTTCCCCTCCTTGGACTAAACGTTTGTTACTATACCATCTTTGCAGAATTTGTACGAAGCATTCGCATCAACTTCCGTCTTTATAATGAAAGGGGGAAGTGATCTATGCCATAAAGCAGTCAGCACATTTGTAGTTTTTTTTGTGTAGCAGGCTTCCTGCCACCCTTCTCAAAGTTAATTAGTGACGGTGAAAGCAATACAGATCACCTCAAGATATAAAATTGGTGTCATTCAACTAGTTGTCAGTTGACATATCACAAAATATTTTATAAAGGTTGAAAAGTTACCTAGTGTTGCTTTAACAAAGTTAAATATATCTTTATAACAGTTGTATTGTTTTTCTCTAATGATTTCCTTATCAAATGAGTTTCAAGAAATATTTATATTTCTATATAATTCTAATTTCTTGATAAACTACAACACTCTTCACAATGTTAATATTTGTTGGGATTGATTAATAAGATGCATATGTCATTCTTTGCCCTACGGCCACATTTCCGCCATGTTTTCAATAGAACACTTCACGTCACGATAAATATATCAATAATTGTTATGTTGCTTCCAAAACCTTGGCTTTGTCTAAGTCCAAGATCTTGCCAATTGCGGAGAGAAGCCTGCAGAGGCACTCCAGAGACTCTTCATCATGATTCTTCAGTAGTTTCAACACACAGTTATGCATGACGGCTTCCGTCAGCATCCTCAACTTGAAAAGTTCACCGATGAACATGACGTTGCCCAGCCGGCGGTGCCAGGCCTTGTCACGGGCTTCCTGCAGCTCTATGCGCACGCGTTCACATTCTTCCTCCTGCGGGTGCAAAGCTGGTTAAAAGTCACACGGCAAAGGAAACTGCAGCGGCCGCAGTGAACCATGCTTACGTCTTTCGCGGCCTCCATCTTTTTTTGCTTTTTGTCCAAGAACTCGTCATCATCCAGGTCCTTCTCAAACTCTTTCTGGCAGCGTTTGAGCAGCAGTTTGCGGAAGTTCACAATGGATCCTGGTTTGTCTGTGATGGGGACTTTCCACTGATGACAAAAAAAAAAAAAACAATCATTTTGGGGGTGTTACGGTAACAATTATTGATTTCCTACAGCTACATTGAGGAGCAAATTGAATGTTCTCACAACATATAGCTAAAATAAAGCAATACTTATCCATATTCTGTTAAAGCACGTCAGCCCATGTAAAACAGATCAATTATGACTGGGAGGAATGGCAGTGAATGATCACTACCAGCCCAAAAACATACAAATAAACAGGGGCTCAGGGGCTTAAAAGAAACAAAACAGCCAATCATGTGGAGCAGTGAGGTTAAAAAAAAAAAAAAGTTAAGGACTGGGTTGAAAAAAAAAAAAAACAAGCACAGGATGTGCAGAAATAAGTAGAGGATGAACTCATTGACAATTATGTACAATGAACCTCATATCGTGAATTGTGAAACTATTCCCCCACCACTCTTTCTACTCATTCGGCACCATGGACAGTAATAGAATGTCAAATCACATCATTCCATTTTTGAGCTTGTAGTTTAAATCAGTGATTCCCAACCACCGGGCCGGGGAGCGGTACTGGTCCGTAGTGCATTTGCTACCGGGCCGCAGAGAAATAATAAATTATTTGTTAACAACTGCAATCTGGCCTGTGCTACTGTACACATCAATATGCCTGTTTTCTCAATTGACTACTCTGAGTAGAGATTTGTGTACGTCGCTCTCTTGTGGTTGGCAGCCATTACTGGTGTGTGAGCGCACCTATAGACCCCAATCACGTGACGTCACAACTCCGCCCCCCTGACTGGTGCCGCCATATTGTCCGTCAACTCATCGTGTTTACATATTACCGCTACGTACATTCCTCCTCTTACTACGTGTTTTTCTGCTTGTCTAAGGAATCACCGCCTAGTAAATGAACCCAAAAACCTTCTTGACAATCGTTAACATTGATTAGTCAAAATGGTGAAGGCATGTGTGGCGGTTGGTTGCAGTAACAGAGAAGATAAACGGTCATTTTAGTAGTTGCTGTGTGCCCATTGTTAAAAGGGCAAATCTCGAAAGCAGCACGGTTTGTTTTATCTCGGTCCATGATACGTTTGTGTCGACAGCTGTTAGACAGCGACGAAAACATATATATGATGCCAACACGATTGCAGACATCATCAGACGGAGACTACGAAGCTCGTCGCCACGGTCGCGCAGCAAGAAGGGTTGTGCCGAAAGATAGCCGCCCTGCGTGAAAGGTCCCCCCTGATGGGAGCGCCCACACAGAAACGACTTTCTTGTACCGTGAATATGTAATATTTTACTCTGCTTGAACTAATACCTGTGTGATTGTCATTGAGATATGGTCGTGAAAACCTGTAGACTAATACATTTATGTTCAAAGATGGTTATGTGGCCCAGTCCACGATTTGTTACTAAAATACAGTACTAATATTTTGTGTAATTCAATTATTTGAAACTGATCTTACAGTCGTAAATCCATTACTGTAATGCGTCCAGGAAAACGATGTTTTCACGTCAATAAAGTGTTATAAATAAGCGCTCCCGTCAGGGGGGACATTTCACGCGGGGCAGCTATTTTTTTCGATCAAGCTTCATTTTACAATCGTGACAACGGTGACGCTCAGCTGACCAAATGTCAGTTTATATTCAGGCCGGTGCCGATTTTGGGTACCCGACTCCTCATCGTGACATAAACTGGAGTATGATTGGAAATTTTGTGGTCTCAGGACGAGCTCTGACGCACGGGACGGGACGAGGAAACATCGGTTTGGACATCAAATACGGATCTGGCGACTGGATCGACCGAAGCTTCCAAATGACGGCTTTTATGCAACTCATCCAATGAGTTTACAGTGTCTGAAAGCACCGGGGCTTCCATAATTTGCAAGTGAATCCACCTTTAGAAACTACGATCAATGACAATACGGACACACAATGACGGACACTATGCGGCACAATACACCGTGTCACAGTCTAAAAATAACCTGCGTGCTGTACGCAATTGACTACTCTGAGTAGAGATTTGTGTACATCGCCCTCTTGTGGTTGGCAGCCATTACTGGCGTGTGAGCGCACCTATAGCAGCCTACCGTAGCGTGGCAGCGTCAGTCAATGTAAACAGTGACGTTAATTGATGCATCACTTTTACTACTTTTAGGCCTTTAGCTCTACCTTGTGGTTTTTAGCCACTAGTTAAGGACAAGTGCAACAGGAAAAGCAGGGAAAAAAGGGGACTTTGCAAATGCTGGATCGCAAAAATTTAAGATTGATTTGCTAGGGAGTGCGGCAAAAAAGCAAACCCATCAGTGAAACTTTCCCATCTTGGGACCAAGCATCACTTACCCCAGAGAGACACCGGCACATGTTGGCGTAGACCACAGAGAAGTTGGGCTCCAAGATGGCTTTCTCGAAGATGAGGTCGATGGCGCCCTTCAGTCTCTCTTCCGTGTCTATGCTCAGCTCCTTCACCTGATTCATCAAAATCAGGAACTTCTGCGGCGTGAGTTTGTTGAGGATACTGCGCAATCGCTTCAGGGTTTCTTGCGTTACGACTTGCTCGGGGGTAAGCTCTTCATCATTTGATCCAGTCCCATCATCCTCCCCTCGGCCTCTGGCGGCCTTTTTCGTCGAGGGCTTCCAGGCCTTCTCCGCCTTGTGTAGCTGCACGTCATCAATGAGCGACATGCTGGTGATGTTTTTGCAGTGCTCCTTCCACTGACCACGGTGGGACTGCCATGGCCTAGGGATCTAAAGAAGTAGAGCAGATTCCACATTACTACAACAGCCAACAGTTAATCGGTCAATTACTTTTTGATTGAATTATTTTGGTTATGGAATGGTGCAATCAAGAGAAAATACAGTTCTGGAATTCTTTGTGAACAAATTGTCTTTGTGGCCATTAGATAGAAATTGTATTCCACTGATAAACAGTAAAACTGGCAACGCAACACACGAAATTGTGCATTTCCTTGTATGCGTCAGCCTAATTTGCGTTTTAAAAGGGAAAAAAATCTTAGGCATTTAAATCTGTGAATTTAGTTATCTGAATGAAGTTTCACTTCCATTACTCACCCGCACGTTCACAGATGTTTCTGTTTTTTGAATGAGTCTCGTAGAGCGAGCCTTGCACATGATGATCAGATCCTGGTAATCCTGTGCACTTGCAATCTCCGCCTCCAATGCTTCGGTCGGAGTCTCATCTTCAATTACTTTGTCCAAGTCAGTCAAGCATTCCTCTTTTGTCTTCAAAACTGACAGCATGTCACGGAGTTTATCACAGTCGGGCTCATCTTTGCTTACCTCCACTTCAATCAGAGTCAACAACTTTGTTGTCAAAGCGCGAATTGTTGCCCGTTTCTTTTTCATCCGTTCAAAGCGCTCTGCCATTTCCGCAGTTAGCATTTGCTAAGTCAAAGTCCCTTCGGTCTTGAAATCCCGGGTTTCGGCATCAAATGTAATGGAAGCTCCTAAATGATGACCAAGACGCTTGCTTTTCAACTTGAATTTTGATACATATCTTGTAAAAAGTACTCCGTTTGTAAATATATGCTTCCCCACAGAAAAAGACTCACCTGTTCAGTGACAAACTTGAAGTCGTCATTCTTAGGCAGGAAGTCGTTTCAGTTTAAGCCCCGCCTCTTTCCACAGGTGTTCTGTGTCGATTTGTTCACACTACAGCTTTAAGCCCTGACAGCTGTAGTGTGAACTAATTTCTTCACATGCCAAATAGGGTCACAAGTAAAGTAATTAAACATTGTCCACCAAATAAAGCATGAAAAAAATAATTTATATGTTGTATATTTGACAAAATAATCACGTTTCCAAAGTTCGAGCCTGAAAGGGGACGAACCCGGAAGTGATACGTCACACCGGGAACAGCGTTGGCAGCTCCATACATACTGCCGCCATACAAAGCCCTTCAAACTATGATTCAAACAGCGATATAAGCGATAGACCGAGCGCAAGGGAGGAGATCCAAGTTTTTGAAGAGTTGGAGGAAGAAGAGGAGCTTGGAATTTTATGTTGGATCTAACATGTATTAGCCAGACGCTAATCAGAATGCAAACATTGTGCCTAGACTACCTGACATGGAATGGAGACAAGACCCATCGAGATTACAACATTGGTAAGATATAGGCGGTTATTATTTTTATGATTTGAAGATGCAGGCATTTACACATAATTTTATGTTTTTGTCTATCTGATGACATTGTTAAAAAAAATAATCAGACCTCATGTTCATTTTGGCAGATCCGGCAGTTGTCGTGCATATAAAATAATAATATAAAAACGTTGGGGGGGAAAGAAGGAGATGAGCCCTCGATGGCTTTCTCCACTTTATTGTGGCAACAATAAGAAAACAAAATAATAGCAGACTGCCGCCACATTCGACCGCGAAGTTTTGCTTCTCGCCGATCTCCTCCTCGCCTCCCACTCCAGCGTCTCTTAAACGGATTGTGCATAGTGTCTTGTTATGAGCTTTTTGTTTACAAAGTATCGAACACACGACGCACTGACAACCTTGTCTCTTTATTAACACATGGAGCAGTTCTTATGGAAAAGTTAGAACACAGCTCTCGGCAGGAATTGGTGTCTAATGGCGTGAGGAAATGTAGTTTTTTCACACAAGCGAACAGATTACAAAGCACCACTTCAGTGTTGTCCCGAGACTACATTTCCCATGATTCACTGCGTGACCTGCGCGCTTGCTGATTCGCTGCGAGATTGACTCAATGGCTACGCTAAGCCAACATGCTATTTGTCAGCTGTCAGCGGCTCTCATAAAACACAAACTAGAAGCCTATTACCGCGACGCCGGCCCGTTTATATGCACATCCACACCTGTTTCCCAATTGACAGTGGATTAACCCTTTCAGACACGATCGTAGATGACGCACAATTTAAACACGCTTAACCTAGCGAACACAACAACAACTATGATCGGGGATTGCCACGAGTTAACTTTCGGGTAACGTCGCTAGCTTATACTGTTCAATTCCACAACAGTAGGCAGCTATGCTTTGACAAAGTCATCAGTCATCTATCCAAAAATCACACTTACTTTTTGGCAAATCCTTGACCATAAGCAGACCGGTTAAGGAAGCAGGAATCTTCGAAGTGTTTGCAGCAGAGAACACTACTCGATGATGGCGTGAAATTCATTCGCTTCGTGCGAACGAAAGATGTCCATTTACGTGCCCTGCTATCCTTTGGCCACTCATACAACTTTTCCTTTGAGCGAGAACAAAACATCGCCACACACCGCTGTGGCATCTTACCGAGAAGCAATGCAACAAACAATACTGTTCTATGGTGGACTTCCCTCGCACGTCTAGGTGTGACGTAATTTCCGAAGATTTCCGAAGATTGCCGAAGAAAAGCATTTTCGTTGTCAAGGGCGTTGCTATGGGTTAAACAAAGAATCTGGAAGGGTTGCTTAAAAAAAAAAAAATGAAAATATGCTTATAAATGTTTAGCCATTGATATTATTCAAAAACATGGTTGGCCAACCTTACTTCAAAGTTCCCCTTTAAAAAGGTGAGAAGGGCGTGGAGGAAATATGTTCCGGTACACTGTAAAACTCAAGAAAATATTGAGCTCTGTCGACCTACACTGTGTTTCAACAGGGCCGTACAGAGACCGGTGGAGGGGCTGGTGCTCGTAGATCATAAGGGGCACATGAACAAGTATTTAATTCACCTTAAAACAAAATAACTTCAATTGTAACCAGCTTTAGATAACAATGGCGTACCGCAAGCAACACGTCACTTCCGCTCATTAATATTCATGACATTAGCTACTGTTGCTAAGTAGGGACAAGTCACCGTTTGTCCCTAATAGGAACTGAATGGAAAGGAGATGTTTACAGAGCTAAACCTACCAATTCTCTCCGAAAATGATGTGCCTGGCGCCAAATTGACTGACAAAGATGTGGAAGAACATAAAAATGTTCAGTTAAAGAGATGGCTTTAGTGTCGAAGGCTGAAAAAGACAAAAAAAACGAGCCGACCTAAGCATAGCTTTAGCCCAACCCACATGATGAGATTAGCTGGTGATATGAGGACATTGTTTACAGTGGGGTAATAAGTATTTAGTCAACCACCAATTGTTTTTGAATTTTTTTTTTTTACATTATTTTAAAGGGCACCTCAGACTTAGACTTGTAGGCTCTTACAAGCCACAATTGTTGTCTTTTACTAAAATTAGAGACACATAAAATATTGCCATTAATTTAAAAATCTATAATAATTGGTACATGTTTTGACCTACGAAGGGCGCCATGTTTTATGCGTGCATTGAACGCTCCGGGTGTTGACTTAGTTTGTCACTGTCAAGAGACAAACACTACCGGTATTCTGCAATTCTTTCCTATGCGTTTTTTTTTATCGACGCGACTGACAATGACATTCTCCTGTTTCAACAAGCCATCCTTTCGCATCAGCCCTGTGTTTCTTAAATATCCTCTGGTTGTCCTACGTCTCTTACCGTTGTTGGGGGTAATTTGGTAAGCTTTGTGTAGCGATCGCAAATGCTACTCAGTGACAGCCAACGAACACGTTTCATTTTTTCATTGATAACACATCTTAATCCTATAATTTATTTACACTTCCCCCTTACTAAAGTTTTTTTTTAAATATATATTTATATATATATAACAGAAACGGTAACAGTGGCAGTCAGATACCATTGTAATTCTTTTTAGGTCATTCATTGTCAGACAGAAGCAGTACGGCACAATGTTACGCTAAAAAAATAAGTTAAAAATATAAAAATGGCTTACCTCTTTGTCCTCTGAAAGACCATGCCAACCCAACATAATGTTTACTGCATATGAAACGTGAATGGATTCGCCGAGCTGGTGTTAAAGTCCGCGCAAGTTGATTCGGTCTTCACATTTTTTCCTCCCGAGGTTTTGGTTTCCGGAAACGTATGAAGAAAACATCCTTCATGTGTCGTAATGTCTAGAGTCGTTTCTACAAGTTCCAAAAAAGTAATCCGTGATCGGCATGTTCGTTTTTGAAAGATTCGCGGAGAAAAGTAGCACTAATTACATTGGGTCTATGCGAGGGCGGGTCTATAATGTCCCACTTCGGCTTTACTTCCGCTTTACGATGCGACGTCACGGTCTAAAAATAGCCTGCGTGCGGTACGCCATTGGCTGCGACTGTGACATACTTTAATTGGGAGGGGGCAACAGTGAATAGAAATAAACACTGTCATCAACACTTTCTGGCTGTGACTCAGTCTGCCTCTTTTCTTCCTTCAACCTCCGTATCAAAACTTCCTTCCTCAACTTGTTCATCCGAGAACAAACCACATCAGATGGTCACTGAGCCACCAACAGCACAGTTTTCTCAAAACTATTATTTCATTATTATCCATTTTAACAACTCTAGCACTTCATAATTAATAAAGCAATGACATAAAATCTTATAGAAAATAACATTGTAATTGTGTTTATGATTGTATTTTCTACCCGACTATCCTTGCAAATTTATTCTTACCAAGTGTGCTATTCACCCAACTGATGAGGTATCCACTGCCTTTAGCAGCCTCATCCAAATCATTTCTTTATCCCTCAATCTCCTTTCCTTATGAGGCATGTCTATATAATGAAATATAAATCTTAAAGAAAAAAAAAAAATCTGACTCCCGGTGGCTTTTCTTTTTAAAGCTTTCTTAATTTCTTTCTCTCTCAGTAACTATGGCGGTAGATTTGTGTCTTTATTATTCAATCAAAAAAAAAAGTTGCTTCAATCAAAAACAAAGTTGCTTCAATCAAAATATATATATATTTTAATCCCAAAAAAGTCACTTCAATAAAAAAATTGTTTTTGATTGCAAAAATAAATTTGAGACAAAAAAAAAAAAGCATTTGAAAACTATTTTTCTTGATTGAAACATCCATCGAAGTAATGTTGTTTTGCGTTTGGGCCACATTTTGGCTAGGACATTTGTGTCTTTATTATTCAATCAAAAAATAAGTTGTTTCAAACAAAAAAAAATATAACTCACTTAAATCCCCCCCAAAAATTCAATCATAGAAAAAGTTTGCACGTTTCAATCATCGTTTAACAAAGTGAGCAGCCTGAGAGGGTTTGAGTAGACTCACTATGAAGCATTTAATAAAGCCAAGCATTTTCTTACTACTTTATTCTTGCTTGAAAATAATTCGGTGGGGCAGTAACATGTTTAAAACGTATCATTCTTACATTATGAAGTGCTTAAAAACTATTTATAAATGATACTTTGGGGGGAAAAAAGTGAAAAAACATGTCTTATATATGCATCTTTTTTCCAATGTAAAATCTGAATACATTGAACACGCACAAAAAAATTGGGGTGGGGGGGGGCGCTACTTCGCGGTTTTCACTTATTGCGGCAGGTTCTGGTCCCCATTAACCGCGAAAAACGTGGGATCACTGTATTTCTGTATAGCTTTAAGAAGCAAGAATCATTCCCACCACTCGTCGGACCGGTGTTGTGCCGACACCGGCCGTCAGCTCAAGTCCCAGCTGAAAATAACGCGTCCCAGGCGGACGACGGGAGCGATGCGACACGCGCCCCTCCATCCGAGAGCATGCAGCTTAATTTGACTCAACAATGTTTTTCTTCGTTTATATTACCGCTAAATACACAAGCTTGACACTAATTTAACGGGAGCTATTTTTTTGCGGGAGATTTGGCTAGCTCTGGCAGTGTTCAACGCAAGCTGCAACGAATGGCAGTAACTTTTTTATATCGCAAAATATGAAAACGATTGAAACCATTACGCACCAAATTCAATCTACTGGCAAATACAGGCAAGTGTGTATGCTGCGCTCTGGTCTGCACCGGTGTGGAAAGCCTTTTGCTTTCGCAGCTTTGCAATGCAACCAAAGGCTCTCCAAGCAGTCCATGTACACGAAAAGAGTGTGCGTGATTTATGCAGGTAGATGTGTCTTTATTATTCAATCCCAAAAAAAGTTGCTTCAATCAAAATATATATTTTCAATCGAAGAAAACGTCACTTCAATCAAAAAAATTTGTTTGAATGCAAAAATAAATTTGAAACTCAAAAAAAATATATTTAAAAACTATTTTTCTTTGATTGAAATTTTTTTTACTTAAGTCTTTTTTTTATTGAAACACCATTTTTGATTGAAGTCATGTAATTTTGCGTTTGGACCACATTTTGGCTAGGACATTTGTGTCGTTATTATTCAATCAAAAAATAAGTTGCTTCTAACAAAAAAATATATTTTCAAAAGAAAAATCACTTCATTCAAATATTTTTAAAAAATTCAATCGTAGAAAAAAAGGTTTGAATGTGATATTTTTCATTCAAACTGTTTTCTTTGATTGAAGCAATCCTTTTTGTGTTTGAGCCATATTAGAGGTAGGACATTTGTGTCTAAATCATTCAATCGCAATAAAAGTTGCTTGAATCAAAAAACTATTTTTAATCAAAGAAAGAAATCATTTGCAAAAATATATATTTTCATGAAAATATATTTTGTATTTGAATTTTTTTTTTTTTTTTTTTTTTAATTCAAGTGTCACTTTTTTTGAAAAGCAAAAAGTTTTAAACTCCTTTTTCTTTTTTTTTTCAAAGTGGAAAAAGTTTTGAACACACTTTTTTTTTTTAAGTGGAAAAGGTATGAAAGGCACTTTTTTTTCGATTGAATCATTTTGACACAAAGATTCAACTTCAACGCTAGTTCCGGTGTGTTTGAGTGGCAGGTGATTACGCCAATGGCATAAAAGTATGAAGCAAGAATAATGGCCACCAGGGCTCCATCCAGCCATCGGAGTCTCCTGGAGTCCAAGCCGAATATAGGGCATTATTTTTGCATTCAAACACATTTTTTTTGATTGAAGTGACGTTTTCTTCGATTGAAAATATATATTTTGATTGAAGCAAGTTTTTATTTGATGGAAGCAACTTTTTTTTTGATTGAATAATAAAGACACAAATCTGCCTCCATAGTGATTGGAATAATGGAACGCAGTTTGGGCCGATGATTGGTTCTTGTCAGCGAAGCATCTAGAAGGATTTGCTGACTGTCCAAGTGTCACTTTTTTAAAGGACCGATTTCTGAAGTGCTCAGTTTACGTACTAAGTTAATCACATGATGATAATGATAATAATTAAATTAAATCTCCCCCCCCCCCCAAAAAGAATTTATCCTCGGTTCTACGCAATTCACATGTTACCCTTATTGACTTCAAAACGGCGAATTTCACCGAAAGGTGAGAGATTTTCATTTTGTACTCCATCGTCAAAGTAGGAGTCTTTTTGTTGAAAGCAGTTTAACTCGACGGCGGGGACTAGCCAAGCTGTCCCGTCGAACAAATCTACCTTACGTTTTGACGTTTATTTAGATATTCCCACAGTTAAAACACCGATAAGATCATGGGTAGCTGCGGGGCATTTATCAGCTTCATAAAGTCCAGTAAATATTACAATAGCATACGGTGGAAAACACTCAGGTGACTTGAAGTTCTGCTGTGAGACCCCCAATTTGGCCAACTTTGAAAATTGTCTGATATGCATGTGGAAATATCATTGGAAAGCTTAAAACCTCAGTTTTCTGGGGGAAGAAAAATTTTGAACAGGAAGGCATTTTAAAAAATTCGGTCCAAAAACTATGTAGCATGTATCACTGAATGTCAAGACACAGCTGTGAATGGCCACAGCCGGATTTTGGGGGGGATTTTATGGGTGAAACATGGTAATATAACAATGGTCGCGGTGCAGAAATCGCAGACATCAAAGAGTGGTCGAGATTTTCTTTTTCATATATTTACCCTTTGAAATGTTTTTTTCTTCTACTTTGTTTGGATCAATTATTCATCATCTAACATATTGGAAAAAATCCGACAGTAACAACAACAACAAAAAATACAATTAAGCGATAGTTATGAGATAGATATCCGTGACTTCACAGACATCATTTTTTTCATTGCGACGTAATTTGTTTAAAAGTTTAAAATATGCGAGGGAATAATTTTTTTAAGTTGTTTTTTTAAACGAAATACTAGACATCAATTAATGATTCTAAGCTAAAAATGACAATTTGAATAATAAATATAATTACCTTCGTTTTATGGCTGGGTTGAAACAAAAGCGGTTGCGCGACGTCTGTAAACGGGGGGTTTCCAGGGTAAAACGGACAGATTAAAAATAGTTCGGGGGCTTAATGCACCATGAATCTGCTATGGCAGCATATAAAAATTGTTCTATCAAGCACAACAGTTGTTTTGGCTTAAAATACAGGAGTTTCTTTTAAAGAGGAGTGATAGAGCAGAAACTGCTTTTTCAGTCTTGTCCGAGTTTTCCACTATATATACACATATAGTGTAGCGGCGCAACTACACGTTGAGCAGCGAATGCGTCACAAATGGACGTAAGCCGACAGGGGGCGCAGTCAAGAGTAGTCTGCCATTCAAACTGCAAATGGATCAACGCAAACAACGCGTCACTTTTGCTCAATAATATTCATGACGTTAGCAAACTTTTTGCGAAGGGGGCCAGATTTGGGGTGGGAAAAATGTGGGGGGCCGACCTTGGCTGACGTCCTTTACGTAGAACAATATATTTAAGCAAAATTTAGCAAGTCATTCAGTGTCACATTTGCTTTATTATTTTTTTTTAATGAATAATTTCAACAATCTCGCGACTAGCCTTTGCAGCGTTCTCTTTCGACTCTCGGGCTCTTGCGAAATACTACTGCTGTGAAATTAAACTAGCTTCAGGTTGCTTCAATTTCTCGCTGCGTATCTTCCCTGTAATCTTTGTCGTACATGTCAGCGTGTCTTGTTTGGTAATATCGCCTCACATTGAAATCTTTAAAAACAGTGACCGTCTCTTTGCAAATGAGGCAAGACACAGTTGTTGCGTATTTTAGTGAAGAAATAGTCCAATTTCCATCTATCCTTGAAGCGTCAGCCGTCACAGTCAACTTTTTGTTGTTGTCGCCATTTTAGAAAATTGAAGTAATGGGTCACATGGAGTAATGTTGCTTAGCCCTTAAATACCTGCAACATGAACCAATTATCAGAGAATCCCAAAATTTGAAAAACAAGGGCCTAATGAAACCTTTTTTTCGAATTTGTAAAACGAAATGTCAAAATGAATATGTGTAATAAGCGCTCTATTATCTATAACCCATGCTAAATCATGTTTTTTTTCTCATGGAACCTGCAGATGCATGTGTTGATTTGCATCCATCATTTTTTTTTTTCAAAAAGAAATGTCAAAATTCTAAATCTCAAAATCATGAAATGTTAGTTATATCAAATGTGATACATTTGGCGATAAAGGGTTAAAGTGCTGCTGCCTTTTAGTGGGTAAATGAGGAGCAGCATTTCGTGTGTAAGTTACTTCATATGCTGGTTGCAGTACTGCTGACCAATTTATTAAGTCTGTGCGGGCCAGATGTTATTGATTTTATGACAGAAGCTGGGGGCTGGATGAAATTTGACCACAGGCCGCATTTGGCCCCCGGGCCGGACTTTGGACATGTCTGGAATAATCGATGAAAATAATAATCATCATACCACTAACATAATAAAAAAGCAGCAAAGGTGCTACCTCCAAAAAAGTATATAGGCTGGATTAGGGCCAGTTGGTACGTGGGGGGTGCCATTTTTCATTTCGCATACCCACACAGGTGTCAAACCGATTCCAGAAAGGGCCAAGTGGGTGCAGGTTTGCTTTCCAAACAATGAAGAGGACACCTTTTCTCCAATCAGATCTTTTACATGTGTAATCAGTTAAACTTTGTCAGGTGCTGCTTGTTTCCGCAGGAAGTTCATTGGTTACTCTCTTCACGGAATCGGTTGGAACAAAATCCAGCACCCACTTGGCCCTTTCTGGAATCGGTTTGACACCAGTGCCCGAACAAAAATGGGTGGTTGCACCCCTGGCATTAGTGGTATAGTGTAGAGCAGGGTTCACTAAATCCGGACCTCGGTGCCACTTTTCCTGTCGTGTTTTCCACGTCTCTCTCCCCTAACACACCTGAATCAAATGATTATGTCATCAGCAACCGCTCCAGAAGCCTGATAATGATCCTGATTATTTTGATTCAGGTGTGTTGGAGGAGGGAGACATGGAAAACACGACAGGAATAGTGGCACCGAGGTCCCGATTCAGTGAACCCTGATGTATACTGTATATAGGGTTGGGCATCGAGCATCGATTGGAACCGGTTTTAAGACTCCGATGCTCCCGGAATCGTTCGAATTTTAAAATTTTGATTCCTTGATTCGATGCCCTGACCGCCGAGCGGGAAAAAAATTGGTCGAGTTTAAGGACTGATATTTATATACAAGTTATAATTAGCCCTGTGAGATGTTCATTTAATTTCAAAAAACATTGAGAAGTTAAGACTTTAATATAAACTATGCAAATTTTTTTGTATTTTGAATTTTTTTTTTGGACCCTGCCTCTTAAAATAATCGGAATCGTTCTGAACCGGAATCAAAACGTGGAATCAGAATCGGAATCGTTCAATTTCAAACGATGCCCAACTCTAAATACATATGTATGTAATGCATGGGTTCAGAGTAAGCAGTTATAGGGCTTTTTATAAAAATAAAAAAACTGACCTAAAATAGAGCATATTAGTTGTAATTTTTGAAGTTGTAATTTTTGATGGGAGAAAGTTAATTCTTAGGTCATACATTTGAAAAAACATTAAAAAAAAAAAAAATAGTAATAAGTAGTAAGTCTTGTATTTTCTTATTTGAAAATATATTCTTAGGATCTTGTAAATTAGAATAATGAATTATCACTGTAATCCCACTCATTCAAATGTTCTACATCTAGTGGTAGACAAATAGTTAAAGGAAAGTATAACAGTATAAATGACCTTCATGTGAAAGACTATTTTAGAACTGTATCCAAATTGCAATGTCAGGTCTGTTATATCTACCTACACACACACATCGATACTCCAGCACATTTGAAAGTGATAAATGAGTACTGTATATTGACAACAAGGAAGGTGCACGTGATAATGGGAATTACTGACATAGCAAGGAATTTTGGATACTCACATTTGATTGGCTAAAATAGTATCTGCACTGATAAAACATTTTCTGGGCTTTCTGGAAATACTGGCTTAATATTTACGTTTTTTCCTCTACTCGCACAAATTAGAAAAACTTTTTCCCCTTTCAATTTATTAAACAGTATTCTTTCTGCTGGGATGCGAGTGTTGTCGGTTCTTTTAAGAACTAAAATTATATGAATCAGAATTATCTGAAAAAATAAAAAAACTTCACTGCAACTTAAGTCCTTTATTTGCAATGTTCGTCTTTCCAGTTTCCGATGCAAAAGAAGCCATCATTTCTTAAATAAAGAAAGCAAAAAAATATATTTACAAAATTCCAATAAAACTAATAATCAAAGGATTATCTAAAGCACCTCTCTGCATCCGGACAACTGCATTATCTCAAAAATAACCACCAAAAAAAAAAAAAAAAAAAACATAAGGAAAAAAATAGGTTTTAATTAGTATATATTTACAGAATGCTCCAGAAAGGAGTTTCCCACTTAATGTAGAAAAAGGCTTCTGGATATTTTCTGTTTTAACTTTATATAATTAATCAAGTCGATTTCTGTAGATTTCAAGTTTTAATGGCGATTGGGTGGTGAAGTGTCCCTCCGCAGCGGAAGGAAAACAAAGACCAAGAGTCAGTCGGTGCAATGACGAGGAAGCATTGAGATCACACCGACCGCGCGCGCCTGTCCGTCTGTCCTCTTAAAATCCCAGGAAGAAAAAGTGACAATCATCTCACAGATTGGGCAGAAAACAGCTCATCGGTCTGCGGTGTGGCGAAATTGTGTGGTGAAGTACGGGAACAAGGGGGACATGTCGGAACCTGCGTGATCTGTTCTGTTTGAAGGACTTTTCGAGTGTTTCATGAAGAGAGCAGGTTGGTGGTTGGGGAACAGTGAAGAAGGAAGGAGGGAAATGATTGTTTGCCGAGTTCATCACTCCAAAACGAAGGGGGAAAAAAAAAGATATTTATCCTCATTGAGGATTTCTGATTTTGAGTCTGCCTCGTGGGCAAAATCGTCCCTTGAATCTCTACCGCTACCACTTTATCCTCCTCGTTGCCAGCAGTGAGCAGCGGTCTTCAGTCCTTATCGGACTCTTCTTCGGGCTCGCGCAGCCAAGTGAAGAAGGCGGTGACGGACTTGAGGGCCACGCCTTTGCCGTTCTGCTCCGCAGCGTCTTTGCTCGACTCCCACTTGTAGAAGGCATCCTCCTTGATGACGTCGGCGTCGTACAGCGCGTCGAAGAACATGCGCAGGAGGTCTGCACGCAGAAACCCGCACAGTCAACATCCAAAGGGACATCTTTATACAGAGAATCTCATTTAACAAATACTTGGACCTCCACAACCATCTAAAGTCATCTCTCCCACTTGAAGCCAACAAAAATGACTGTTCCAGACCCATTTCAAAATTGAGGTAGTCCCCGGGTAACGAACAAGTGCCGAACATGTTTTTCTTTGAAATATAAAGGCAACAGACAAGGCATACAAGATCGGACAAAATAGGCCTGGACCTTAAAGTGCATGTGACACGTAAAAGCATGTTTATTTCATAATACAGTGGTACCGCTACATACGAAGTTAATCCGTTCCAGGACCTTGTTTGTAAGTCGAAATGGTCATATGTCGAGCAGGATTTTCCCATAGGAATACATTATAATTCCATTAATTCGTTCCACAGCCCAAAAACCTTCACTAAATCCTTAAAAATACTGCTGGTACTATTACAAATGGCAATTACACATAGCAAAACAAATAAATTATAAATCAAAATCGGAATAATAATAATAATAATAATTCCTGTATTAATGTAACGAATCGGGTTCTAATGTGGCGGACGTTTTTTGCTGACCCTGAACGCACCGCGGGGCTGACGTGCCAGAGACAGACCGGTGAGCTTGAGTTTCACTTTCACTTTGAATGTTTTCTTGAGAAAACCGTCAATTGCGGCAGACAGAAGGTGTTTTTGTTTTGAATAAGTTGTGAAATAAATGATAAAAACGCGGCGAAGTTGGCGATTTCTCTGGAGATGTTACCACAACAAGAATTGTCAGCTTAATTTATAAAGACTGGCGAACGATGGTCGGAGGACGACCGTGGAGATGTATTGTTGAGCCATTTCACGGATGCCCACCCTACGCTCATATTTTTCTGTCATTTGCATCTTCATTTAAAGGGTAAGCGTCAACTTTTTCCTTGTTTCACCACCTGTACCAACCTTTTCTGAAACCAGTGTTGATTTGTCACACAAGAAAATCCGCCGTGCATTCGTCTGCGGTGCTGCCATTGTCGTATTTCGAGCATGTCGTCAGATGTAGAAACAAATGGCGAGTCAAATTTTACGTCGGATGTCGAAAAGTTCGTGTGTGGAAGCGATCGTATGTAGAGGTACCACTGTACTCGCAGTATTTTATGCTCCTGAATGATATGGACCGCTTGGATGCGTGTGGAAGCGATCGCTATATTTATTTAGTTTTTTTAATCCCGCGCCATGAAAATGAGCGACTTCCGTCTTGCATTGAGGAGGAGGGCGCTGTGACGTGTACTATAAAAGACGTCCTCTTCACTATAACAGAGTACTGTTGTGTATGAGGACGAAGGATTTAGCTGATTTTGCGGATTAATACGTTTATTTTTCGCATCACGCCAGCCAAACGGCTACAGAAAAATCATTCTGTATGAGGGAGAGGCGTATGCGCCTTTTTGGAGTTTCAAAATGTTCCCATTCACCGTGGATATTTACTGTGGGACCATTGGACTTACGAGGAAGTGAGTGAACATCTTGTTTTGTATTATGTCAAATACGAATACAGCGATTACAAAGTAAACACTACAAACTATCTTTAAATAAAGGACTACTTACGTTTGCTCATTGATAGGCATGTAAAAAGCTCTCCTCATGCACATTAGCAGCACGTTAGCTGCACAACAACTGCAGCCACCCTCCTCCGGGGAATGAACTGTAAATTGCTCTCCGCCGGGCGGTTTGCCGATCCGCAAAGACAATCGACAACCCAGTCGTCATGTCAATAAATCCAGGCTAGTTATGTGTGATTTTCCGCTTCGAAGACTTTGAAACATCACTCGGTTCAGGTTAGCATGTCGGCTAGCTGTCACGCCTTTTGGTTTGTTTACATTCTCCGAAGCCGGGAAGGGAAATGACATATGTCCGATTTACGTGTAATAAAATATCGTTCGCGACGTGCGACTGTAAAGGTGAAGTCGACAGTTTTGACCATTATGGAGTAATTTTGCCATGTCGTCCTGAATAAATGCATTTTTATTATTTCATATTCCATTTAGCACAAGACTGTTATTTGTCATGACCATGCCATTTATTTAGCAATTGGGGAAATACTTGGATAAAAAGAATATCTTGTAAAAATATTGAAGAGACAGAAACAATGACATTTTGCAGCTCTCGTCGCGTTTTCCTCGTCAATAGTTCCCCCTCGACGGGCTTACTGGTCCTTCTCAAGCCATTTATATAGCTATTGGGGAAAAATACTTGGATAAAAAGAATATCCTGTAAAAATATTGGAGTAGAGAGACTGAAACAATGACATTTTGCGGCTCTCTTTGTCGCGTTTTCCTCATTCTGAATAATTCCCCCTCAATGGGCTGAATCGTAAAACCGATGAGCCCAGTCTCTCGCTGACGTCATCCTCCTATTGGGGACGCTAAAGCCCTATAATGGTAGGCGTGGCTAACCGGCAGATTAAAAGACTAATTTCTCGTCATCTGCGCTTTGCTAAATTGTTGTATATAGTCGAATCGTCTCAACATATGATTCTAATTCACATAATAATGCCATTTAAGACTTTTTTTCTCCTCTCGTATGCTCTTTAAAGGGTTTTAAATCCCCTTCAATCTCAATTGGTGCCATGGATAGCAATAGATGTCCAATCCACTTTGATGATTTACAGTACAAATGGATTGGTTGTTTCATTATCCATGGCAGCGAATGAGTTCAATGGAAAATATCCCAGTATGAACACTGCGGCAGCGAATGAGCCAACAGTGGGGCTTAAGGAAGCTTGAACAATAGCGACGGTGAACCACTCACTCGCAGGTTGCTCCATTTGCACCATGAGCGCCTGCAGGGCGTAGAGCGCCTGTAGCTCCTTCTGTTCGTCATTCAGGAAGTGTTGCAGCAGGGAGGCTCGACTGTTGATCAGCGGCAAGTCCACCTTGTACGGGTCTCCTGCAAGGCAGACACTTAAAAAGAGACCTTTTCAAATGTACAAAATCCGTGGAAGTCCTACCTGTGATGGCCAACTGGCACGTGGCGGTCATGAGTGCACGTACGAACTGGTTGGAGGACCTCTGCTGCTCATCCAGATTGGCCTTGAAGACAATAGGGGAGAAAGATTGACATGATTGGTAATTTAAGAAACTGTCAAATTTGTCATGAATAACTCTAAATGGGTTAATAAAATAATAGAAAAATAAAAATATGCGCTTGACTACGCACCTCCACCCAGTCTTTGAGGCGCTGGTCGCTGGCCTTATCGCGGAGGAGGCGCTCAAGCTCTTGCCGAAGCTCATCTCCACTTAGTGCCTTTTTAGTACTCTCCTTGGACTGCCCCTCTCCGGTTGTGAACTCCACTTGCTGATAAAGAGTAAAAACAACAGAGCTCATGATTCGGTCTGTGATGAGACCAGAATACTGGTAGGAGTTTAAGCTAAAATGTCATTGATGACATGACATTTGTGGGTTGTATATAGCATAATATGACTAGAAGGCCATTTTTCAGAGGAACGTAATAGGGTGAAAAGGATCAGGTTTTTAATAGATTACATATATAATTTTTTAAGGGTTAAAAAGTAACAAAATAGAGACTTGCATAATCAGGTGGGTGACTCGGGTGCAAAAATATGCGATTGGACATCCCTACTTATGACTAGGGTGACCAAACGTCCTCTTTTGCCCGGACAAGTTCTACTTTCATGTAGTATCCTCGTGGTCCGGGCGGGTTTTATAAATTCATAAAAATGTCTGGTTTTTATGATTTTTCACGGGACCAATTTGAAGAAAATTCCTCCGGCCACTGGGTGGCAGCGCCTGTCTGCGATGACATGGCTCCTAGTAGTAGGGAGGGAAGGAGTACTTCTTGTTTTTGTTGGCAGTTTACCCCTATCATGAGGCATTACCGCCATCTACTGGGTTGACGACTTGGCCACAACGGCTGCCCAGTTAAGTTTAAGTTAAGTTTGCGATAAATACATATATAATGGCAACTGTTGACTTCTGTCGGAGCTTTGACTGTAAAATCACGTTTGGTGTCGCATCGTTGCGCTGCCGATGATTGTAAACTTTTATAGCAAAGTTTGATTTTTGCCTCAGCTAGCTATCAGTAAGCTAAACCGCGCTAGGCATTATGGGAAACGTAGTTTTGAACTGCTACGTTTGGAAACATGCTGGTTGAATAGTTTGTCAGTTTATTTTGGTTTTTGTTTGTGTGCAATCTAGAACATTGAATGAGAATATCAATTGAATGGGGATAACAATTTGTCAAGGACAATTGTCGTGATAGTAATTTATAAAAATGTTTAGTTGGCACATAGCCTACTGTGTGTCTGTGGATTGACTGGACTACACTTCTATGGGTCTGCATTTTATATATATATATATAATTTTTTTTTTAAGTCATTATTTTTTTTTCAAACTGCATTTTTCCATCCAGACTAAGGGGCACACTTTAAATATATTAAAGTGATATAGGCATCTTTGAGTGAACTTCGAGTAAAATTCAAGTATCTCGAGGCCGGGCCGAGTGTCCTCTTTTTTGGAAATCAAAATATGGTCACCCTACTTATGACTTAAGTTTTTTTTTTTTTCTTAAATAATGTTATAAAAGTAATTACGACTAACGTTTTTTTTTTTTTTTTTTTTAATTAACAGAATAAATATATTACGATACTGGCAATACTTCGTCACGCAATACTCGTATCGTTTCAAAATCAGTCCTCAGTCTCTCCTTACATGTTTTTGGTGGACAAACAATTCAGTGGCTGCACTTCTACTTCTGTCCAGTAGTTGGTAGCGTGCAACAGCTTGCCTTGCAGTCTTGTTGAAATAACCAAATTAGACAAATCCGAGTAAAGGTTTGTGTACGTCGCACTCTAGTGGTTGGCCGCCAATACTGGGGTGTTTACACATCTATAGACCCTACCCACCGACGTCACAAAATCACGTGCTCGCTGTATGATTCCGCCCACTTATCCGTCATTTTGTGTCTGTATTATCAATGGTCTCAATTGATCGAGCAATTTATAATGCATGTCATGGAAGACCCGGTGCTTTCGGATGCCGTAAACTCACTTGATGCGTTGCATAAAAGGCGTTATGTGGAAAAGCTTCAGTTTATCCATTCACCAGATCCATATTTGATGCCTAAATCGATGTTTTTCGACCCGCTGTCTCCGCCGTATTTGCCTGACATCTGCTAGCTACCCTGAACTGTACAACTATCTTGTCCACACAAAATCAGCCTATTCTCACGAAAGTTTGAAAAACTTTAAGAGCTTGGAGGCTTATAAATACTTCGTTGCTGGTTGGGTGAAACAGGTCCTCGTCCACGAAAATTCGGCAGGAATCTATCTTGTGCTTGGAAAGGTGAGTTACGAAATTTTCAATTCAAAATCTTTTGTTATTGCTAACATCCACGGTCAAGTCTAATGTATTTCATGTCGTTTGTCAATGGAGTTAGGGCTTTTAATGTTTATATGGTTTAGCGATAGCACTCTCACTACATACATACGTGTATGTTGTCGGCGATTAGCCTAGCAATGATCTTAATTGTGGCTGTCAGCCCAAAACCCTCTAAATATATATTAAATGCATCTTACCAGATATAAAATGACTACTACATAATCTGTGGTAATCGTTTGGAGCCCAGTTTTCTCGTCGAATTGCAGCAGCCCATCTTGCTCTCTTCTCTCCGGGTCTCTCGGAATCCGGTAGAACTTCAAGTCTCTCCGTCTTCTCCGTCTATCTTCTCTGTTATTGCAACCGACCGCCACACACGCCTTCACCATTTTTATTATTAATGTTAACGAGCAGAAAAACACGTCGTAAATAGGAGGAATGTACGTAGCCGTAACAGGGAAACCTGATGTGTTGACGGACAATTGGGCGGCACCAGTCAGGAGGAAGGAGTTGTGACGTCACGTGGGTAGGGTCTATAGTAGCTCAGCATCAGTCAATGTAAACAGTAACATTAGCTGACGTTGGATGTGTGCTGCTGCACACCTCAGCAATGGCAGAAAGTACTTTCAGTCGTTTTACTATGATTAGTCCTTTTATAAGTCAGAAATTTGGGCTCATTTTGGCTTTTCCTGCAAAAACGGAGGCATGGAGTATTTAGAATCCTTCATTTAAGCAGGCTTGCACTAAAAAAAATGTTACAATGAAAGCCATATATTGTTCAAACAGAAAACATTTTTACCTTAGTGCTGGATGAGATTTCAGGAATAAATTGATATAAATGTACTTTTATGATAAACGTATACTTATATTAATCAAATATTTACATCAATCAAAATGGACTTTTTTTTTTCATGTCCATTTTGATTTGTCTTTTTCTAAAGTGAAATACAAATATCTCAATCATTGCCTTATACTATCGGAAATTGGGGATCGAATCGTGAACTGTGAATCGTGATACGAATTGTATCGCCAGATATGAGGCAATACACACCCGATATATATTTTTCTAAAAATCCCATCTTAATCGTGTCGTCACACATTTTTGAGGCTTGTAAAAAGTACTTCATATGAAAATACATATTTTGAAATATATGCCCCCAAGGAAAGACCACGCTTCACCTGCTCAGTGACAAACTTGTTGACGTCATCATTCTTGGGCAGGAAGTCGTTCCAGTTTAGCCCTGCCTCTTTCCACAGGGCCCCAACCTTACTATGAGTCTAGCAGAAAGATGGGAAAAATTTGAAACCAGTGACACAGCCTCTCAAAATGCGCTCCTACACAACACTCAAAAAAAGAAAAACAAACAAAAAACATTTGACAACACACCATTCCTTTGCAGAGCAAATGAAGGACTTGCACCAGTAGCACGCCGGCCTTCCCTTGTGGTAGGAGAGGCTTGGAGATCTCACTGGAGGAGCAATTAAGACACAATCAAGATTTATACTTTACAATTAGGAGTGCATAATGTCCTTTTCAAGCGACTGACAACAGCGTCATCATGTCCACCCCAGTGGACAAAACTTTCTTTCATAAATTGAAAAACCCCTATTTATGTGATCGTAATAGCAAAGAAAAACAAATAAAAGCCTGCATTTGCTGTATTTTTCAGACTATAACGCAGTTTTTTTTCATAGTTTGGCTGGGGGTGCGACTTAAAGTCAGGAGCGACTTATGTGTGAAATTATTAACACATTATGATATCATTTCACATGTTATTTTGGTGTTTTGGAGTGACACTGATGGTTTGGTAAACTTGTTAGCATGTTCTTTATGCTATAGTTATCTGAATAACTTAATAGCTATGGCCACGTTTGCGTTCTGCCTTCGGCAATGCATGTTCAGTTGTATTATTGACTTTTTTATATTGAAATGCATGCTTTTAGTTTGTGGCGCTTTCACGCCCACGTGAGGGCGCATTCGCACTTGTTTACGTGAAGAAAACCGCTCACACGCCAGAAGAAGACGGCAGGCATGAAAATGGGTCAGGGGTTAAAAAGGTGAGAAGGGTGTGGAGGAAATATGTTCCAGTACACTGTATTGTACACCCCAACAAAATATTGAGCTCTGTCGACCCACACTGTGTTTCAGCAGGGCCGTGCAGAGACCGGTGGAGGGGTGGGTGCTCGTAGATCAAAAGGGGCACATGAACAAGTATTTAATACACCTTAAAACAACATAACTTAAATTTTAACCAGCTTTAGATAATAATTGGATGCGACTGTGACATACTTTAATTGGGAGGGGGCAACAGTGAATAGAAATCAAAACTGTCATCAACACTTTCTGGCTGTGACTCAGTCAGTCTGCCTCTTTTCTTCCTTCAACCTCTGCATCAAAACTTCCTTCCTCAACTTGTTCATCTGAGAACAAACCACATCAGATGGTCACTGAGCCACCAACAGCACAGTTTTCTTAAAACTATTATTTCATTATTCATACTTAACTCTAGCACCTAATGATTAATAAAGCAATGACATAAAAATCTTATAGAAAAATAACATTGTAATTGTGTTTATAATTCGCGGTTTTCACTTATTGCGGCGGGTTCTGGTCCCCATTAACCGCGAAAAACGAGGGATCCCTGTATTTCTGAAAAGCTTTAAGAAGCAGGACTCATTCTCACCACTCGTCGGGCCGCTGTTGTGCCGACACCGGCCGTCAGCTCAAATCCAAGCCGAAAATAACGCGTCTCCGGCGGACGACGGGAGCGATGTGAGGCGCCCCCTCCATCCGAGAGAATGCCGCTTAATTTGACTCAACAGTGTGTTTCTTCGTTTACATTACCGCTAAATACACAAGCTTGACGCCAATTTAACGGGAGCTATTTTTTTTCATGGGAGATTTGGCTAGCTCTGGCAGTGTTCAACGCAAGCTGCAACGAATGGCAGTAACTTTTTTATATCGCAAAACGTGAAAACGATTGAAACCATTACTCACCAAATTCAATCTGCTGGCAAATACAGGCAAGTGTGTATGCTGCGCTCTGGTCTGCCCCGATGTGGATAAGGCCTGCTTTTTGTTTTCGCTGCTTTGCAATGCAACCGAAGGCTCTCCGAGCACTCCATGTACACGCGTAAGGAGTGCGCGCGTTTGGAATAATGGAACGCAGCTTGGGCCGATGATTGGTTCTCGTCAGCGAAGCATCTAGAAGGATTTGCTGACTGTGTTCTTAAGTGCTCAGTTTACGTACTAAGTTAATCACATGATGATAATAATAATAATTAAATAAAACCTCCCGACCCCCCCCCTCCTCCCAAAAAGAATTTCTCCTCGGATCTACGCAATTCACGTAGGTCGCCCTTTTTGACTTCAAAACGGCGAATTTCGCCGAAAGGTGAGATTTTCATGCCTGAGACTGACAGCTACGCAGCTTGAGTGAGTGGGCGAGTTAGCAAGAGAGAAACCTACGTTCATTGTTTATGCTTGTAAAATACCTCTACAGAGGCAACGCCTGTGTGTATCATCTTTAATGTTGTTGTGTGTTTTCTACCCGCGATTGGACTCAAAGCCAGTTGTGTGGTTGTTTGAACGATGTGCTAATGCTAGCGAACGCATGCCAACCGTTTGTGTCATTGCTGTAACAGCACTTAATTATCATATATTTACGTTGATGCAAACCTGTTTGGTATCGAGGACGAAATTGATTACGCAAATTATACGGACGTCAAGCATAGTCATTTGGGAGTTTAGCTCGCTGTATAGCCAGGACCGAGCCGTAGCGTCCTGGTGAGGACAGTATATTCGAATTTCGTTGTTCATGCACTGTACACTTATTCAGCATGTTGTTCTCTATTGTATTTCTATTAGAGCTGTCCCGACTAGTCAACGCCATCGATGACGTAAGTGCGTCGACGGGCAAAACATACCGTCGACGGGTAATGACGGGTTAAAAAAAATTACATGCGGATAAAGTTTAGAATAGCAGGCGCTCGCGATGCAAGCGGTTGTTACTGGCACTCCCAAGGGGGCCGCTGTCATTTCAATGTGACCGGCATTGTCAGATTGAGCAAAGAGGAAGAAAGTGGGCGAGCGAGAGAGAGGGAGCGAGATCGGGGAGTTGGGAAAGTGCGCGTAGTTGAGTGGCTGCATCCCCCACATTTTTGTTTTGGTCAATTAAAAGTATCCATAAAGAGCCATCCGACGGCTTTCGCCGTTTTTATGCACGCCGCCGCCTTCCTGAGGAGGAAATCGGAAAAACTGACGACAACGAGCCAAGTGAATCGCCGGTTCACGCCTCACTACGGCGAGGAGTTGAAAACACCGCCAATTACCAAAAAGGGCAGAATTGGTAACACGTGAAAGCGGTATAAAGCCAAAAAAACGGACCACAATAGCCAGAGCCTGGAATTATTTCACGGAAAATATGGAGGGTGCCTCTGTGTGTACTCTTTGCTAAGCTGAGTTCGCATACCACGGTAGCACGTCGGCTATGAACGAACACTTGAAGCACCACCACCCAAGTGTAATTTCAGATGACAACAAGAAACACCACGCGAGCGGATTGTAAGTCCTTACAACTTTCTAACGATTTTTTAAAAATGGAAGTTGCATTTATGTGCGTCGTATCAACGCGCATTTTTATTTAATAATATTTATATATAAAATATAAGTCATTGATATTTTTAAAAAATTATTATTGAATCTATTAGGATCACGGAAGCTCCCACTTGGGGAAAATATATACATATATCCTGAATATACATAATATAATAAAAATATATATGGAAACAGCACTGGCCTGCTTACTGTTATCCATGACTGCACTAATGTTTATATTATAAAGTATTATTGTGTATATACATATAGTGGTATACCATAAAATTAATACTATATATTTTAATTTGTGTTACTATGACTATGTGTGCCTTTCATTCAGAATAATTGTGGTAATATTTCAGTTAAATTCAGTGTGCCCTCTGCTGTATCTATTTTCAGGTTAAAACAAACAAAAGTTGAACAATTTTTCCCCCTCCCCCAAAAATGCAGAATGCACACCAGAAAGAGCATCTGAACTCACACAAATGATTCTGAAAATGACTGTCCGGGACATGAGGCCTATTGCAATTAATTTTAACATTTAGAACACTAAAGACATACCACAAAAAGAGTAAGAATTGTTTTGACTCCTGTTAAAAAGGTGAAGTCACAGCGTTTCCGTTTACATTTTTTGCACTAGTTAATGCCAGTAGCATTTGACCTCTTTGTTTGTGATTTATTATTGATATTTGTTATTTATTTATACGTTAATAAAGAATTTAAGTGTTCCAAAATGTTTTTAG
Source organism: Corythoichthys intestinalis (assembly GCF_030265065.1). Lineage (NCBI taxonomy): Eukaryota > Metazoa > Chordata > Actinopteri > Syngnathiformes > Syngnathidae > Corythoichthys > Corythoichthys intestinalis. The sequence continues at coordinate 32,187,458 of NC_080408.1, read as the reverse complement.
TGAATTAATAAGCTTCAACAAAAATGTAATTATTGAAGTAGTTAAAAAAAAAAAAAAAAAAAAAAATCATTAGTCGACTAATCGTAAAAATAGTCGTCTGACTAATCGGGAGGAAATTAGTCGTTTGGGACAGCCATAATTTTTATATTAAATTGCCTTTCAAGATGACAGATCTGTTCTATGTGTTGGACTTTACCAAGTTAATGTCCCCAAAAATGCGACTTATACTCCGGTACGACTTATGTTTTTTTTCTCTTCTTTGGGCATTTTATGGCTAGTGCTACTTATACTCAGGTGCGACTTGTAGTTCGAAAAATACGGTATTGAGGGTGGCAACCATTAGTGCGAGTAGACATTTATCAATGCCGATTTCCCACCCTTCCACGTGATGTAATTATTCCCTTTATCACTAGCACCTGTGACTGAATATCACTATGTATGTGCGCGATATAACTGATATTAAAAAATGGCTGTGCTCAAAAGCGGTGTCATTTTATTAAAACATTTTTACCATGATCAGAGGTCGCAGAAATCCACTATATGCATACTACCTAAATACCTTGAGCAACTGTGCTTCACATGAGGGTCATTTATACTAAGGCTACGTTCATACTACAGGTCTTAATGCACGAATCCGATTTTTTGTCATATCCGTTTTTTTGGCGTGCCCGTTCAGACTGCCTTTATCCATTGAGACCGTTCAAGTATTACGCATGCGCACTAATTCGCAGTCCGACACGCGCTAAGCAAGAAGACCCGCATGCGCAGAAGCATCAAAACAAATGACAGACGTCATCCGTCATTCCAGGGATATCATATTTTGCTTTTCAAAAGGTGGACACAAATAACAGACATAAATAATCCCCGTTTAGGCTTATATTCAAAGTTTATATGGATCGATAGCATGCACGCACTGTCCGTGCACGTCACACACACATACGGGCAGTTTGTCCCGACTCTCGGCCGTGTAAGCAATGTTGAAATATTGCTCACTTGTAACAGAGAAAACTGAGCATTCTCAGGCTTATCCTCAACCCATTTTTATTTTTTATGACTGTTGTGAAGCCCAGCCCTTCCCCGAAAGCTGTGTTCACTGCAAGCTAGGCGCTAATAACGAACAGGTGCATCGCTACGGTAACGACTCTCTTGCTATTTGATGACGTAATTGCTGCATGAAATCCGATTTGCGGGACTGGACAGTACAGACCGCCGCGACAGTCTGGAAAAATGTGGCCCAGATCGGATTTAGACCACATACGAAAGTGACCCAGATCGGATTTGAAATGGTCCCGTTCTATGCGACTTGTCACGTTCAGACCGTCAAGTTCATGCCTCACTCGAGTCGGAAAAACACGAAAAAATCGGATTCGTGCATTAAGACCTGTAGTATGAACGTAGCCTAAGTGTTGTCGCTCCCTTTAAATTGGCACAACGTCGTGACAAACAAGCTACCAAATATTTCTCAAAACCGTGCACGCCTTTTGGCTGAAGCTAACCTGAAGAGCTGCCCCATAGGAATGCCACCCTCAAGGAGCATGGGGGTGATGATTTCAGCCAAGTAGAGCCAGATGTGAGGTATGTCTATGGCCATGTCGTCAGCGACCTCCAGGATCTGTGAAAGCCTGCCAAAGCACAAGCAGGTCAAGTTTTGCGGTCATTTTTGAATGTGCGGCAGCGAATGCCGTGCAGTGCCTCACCCTTTAAAATACTGCTGAATGGGCAAGGTTCCAGCCAGGGTGAGTTTAGGCAGGAGCGTGCCGAACAGCTCACGAGCTTTGGCGCTGCGTTCCAGTGTGGATTCCACGCCCTTCCGCACAAACACGTAGAGCAGTGCGCTGCTGCTTTTTAGCTCATCTACGCACCGGGTTGCCTCCTAAAGTGGCGTAGGGGGGGGGGGGGGGGGGGGGGAGTTGAAATGTTGCAGCTGTACATGATTTCCACACGTGTCTCAATGCTTTTGGTACATTAAAATCGTTGATGTGGAGGAACTCATCGATGATGGCCGTGGACTTCTTTTCCATCGCCTCTTCTGACATTGCTGGTTCAGGAAGAGAAGGTGGTGTGGGGGCACTCTCGCGCTTGGCTAGATGTAAAAAAACAAAAATTAAAATGGCAATCTTTCAGTCCATGTTTCTTGGAAAAGTACAAAGTTTAAAGGCAGGTGTTGACAAAGCACGGCCTGCTCGGTCTTTCGAGAAGCCGGGCAATTTTGACATTCATTTAGCATGTACTTTAAAATCAGTGAACATAGTGGCAAACTTTGTGGAACGCCTTCAATTTTCTATCATAGTGAAAGCTAATTAACCACTATGATAAAAGGTGAGGCCATCAGTGAGCCTTTTTGAATGGTTTCTAATGTAATTGTGACATATAGTCAAAAAGTACCCGAAGAATTGTTGAAACTTGTACATAGCCATATGTACAATATAGAGGGTATCCATCTTAACTCATTTGCTCCCAGAACCGTATAAATACGTTCTATTTCCAAATGCTTCAGTGTCCCGATTACGTATTTATACGTCTTTTGCGTTTTTTTGTACAAGAAGCATCTAGAGCTTCCGATCTATCGCCAAAACAAAAAACAAGCCTCAAAACCCATTCTAAAGCAATAAAACTGGCCACTGGAGGGCAGTAGCGCATTTGTTAAGAGCCCACAACTCAATTCAAACAGTACAACTTTATTAGGGAAGTTAGCAGAGCCCCTCCGCAGCTTGCTGCTTCACGTCCACCGCACGCTCGAGTGTCCTGCACGGAAACGCGCACGGCCAAACCAGTTACCCCCCAGGAACATAAGTTCCCCTGGTGAACGAGACAGTGGTCACCACAAAAAAAGACTTTAAAAAAAAAATCCATCTTTACGAGACAGTCGGCAATGAGGGAAAACTTTAACCGCTGTCGCAGCCACCAAACGTCATCTCTCAGTTAGGTAAGTGTGAATAAATTGTTACTTTGCTATGAAAAGCTCTATTTGGCTGATTGTTCATGTTATTTTGTAAAAGGAAAACATTATTCAGATATTTGGGATGTCACTGAAGCAAAAAATAGCCGTGTTAAAGTCAAAATTATGTTTGAAATTCTTGCGTTTACAAAAAGCTCATTTTCTCCGTTTTTTCATCAGAAATTGGAAAAATGCTCAAACTAAGCTATTTTCTAATGCTGATTTCTAAAGAATGAAATAATGTATGAACTTACTT